>NC_143012.1:279504642-279844642 GCF_055824585.1 Amblyomma mixtum | reverse complement strand
CGAAAGACGCCTTTTCCTGTCTACATTATTCCTCTAAGGGAGCCTATCACACCCGCACCGAGCGCCTCCGATGCGGACGAATGTGGGTGCGCCAACAAAATACGGCCGCCTCGTCATGGCACATCCGCTTATTCTGCTGCGTTCATTGACTTCAGCGCCTAGAAAACGGGTCTTGGAGGAATAACGGCCCGGAGGACAGGAAAACATCTACCCTGAGCTCCGTTTTCTTGACGCTGATGTCGATAGGGGCTGCGGTAAAAGCAGGTGAGCAGCAGCAACTATCTCGAGTACCCCCCCCCCCCCCCCCCCCCCCTTTTTATTGGCTGGGTTCCCCGCACGAGCAGCGCTGTGGCTTGTCACGCCAGCTCCATTACACAGCGCACCGCATGAGAGCAGCGCATTGTGGCGGCGAATAGATAGAAGTCAGACCGAAGACAATCAGTGCTTCGATCATGGCCGCCTTGTGGTGAACGAAAATCGTCTCGCCCTTTGGTTTTCCACCGCTGACTCATTTTCGCCTCGTGAAACCAGCGGGACCTTGATACAGTCAGGCACACCAAATGCACTGCCAAACGGTCGCACCCCGCCGTGAAAACAGAAACGCGAACGGAACCTGAGAAGCGCGGGTTGTGTGCAGCGAGGAGGATGGAAAAAACCGAGAAACTTCAATGACCTTGGACACTCCGTCGAGGCGCAGCGGGCCTTGCGCACCGCGTTTTGTCACTTCATTCAGCGTTCCGCGCACACGACTTTCGGCGAAGATGAGCGCGCCGGTACCTACATGTCACGACGGAGCCGTCGCATACTGCGGAGAAATGCTTCACGCGGGCCCCGCTTGAGGCAGGAATAGTTTTGCGTTTCTTTTACGGGGTGCGAGACAGAGCCGGCCATGCGCTGCATTGTTTCGAATCTATATACCTGGCGCGAAATCGCAAGTGAAGTTCACTAGTGGTTCGTTACAAAAATCAATTTGCCGAAAAAAACTGACTTCGTTAAAACGGTATATCAAATGCATGGTCTTCCACGGCAGCTTGCAAAGGGAGCAGGTATTCGCTATATCCCTTATTTCGTTATAAACCGTTTAGTTAGAGCGGGGTCTGGCTGTATAAAGAAATCCCAGGAAATACGAATTTGCTAATAACAGAGAGAACAAACTTTCACCACAAAACTACGAATTCTGTTATTTCTCCGCTAAACTTGAGAATGACTTTCAGATATTATACACCAAGACGAAACCAATTTACAGAAAAAAAGAAAAAATCAGTTTGTCACACATAATTATGGAGTAATCAATAAATGAACGCTCAAACTTTGTTCCTTTCCATATTGCTCACTACAGTACATTAAAAAGGCTCCTCCTCATTCGAACAAGCGTCCACCCAACCCCAGAGTTTTTTTTTTAAGCGATGTTGATTGCTTCAGAGCATAACACGGTATGTAATGATAGATGTAATTATGTAATGTATGATGGTAGATACCCCCAGAGTTTGAGTAATCGAGAGTCAAGTGTACCACACTAGCGAAGTGCAGTTCGCGCGCTGCGAAAGCGACAGCGGCATAACAGCGGGGTACCACAAGGGGGGGGAGTCATTGTTAGCAGCAGACCGGAAACGGAAAAAGAGCTGAGTAGGACGGGAAAGAGACAGGCGGGGAGGGAGGGAGGGGGGGGGGGGGGGGGGGTCGTGCGTTTATGCATACGATAGACGCTCTCCGCAAGTATCGCGGCAGGATCGTCGAGGCGCTTGCCGGAAGAGACCACGCCGGCAGAACCTGGCAGGGCCTATCGGCAAGGTGATGGATCGCACCGCCGCCTAGAGCACACCTGGCCCTCCCGACGAAAACGCCGCGTAAACGCGAAAACCAACCAACGCGCATCGAATCTATCTATCTACGCCTATTCAACAGCAACGCCTGGTGGGCTCGCATCGCATTTCGGGGCTGGCTCTGACGTTCGGCGACAGAGGAGCGATCTGACGGCGCATACGAGATTATTCGAGCGCAAGACAACACTGCCGAAACCACACGCACGCACACTGGCGTTCACAGCGCGAAAAGGGGGGGGGGGGGGGGGGGGGGGGGGGGGATGAAGGCAGCGTCACAGCAAAGCGGAGAACAAAAAAAAAGCAAAAAAAAAAGAACACGACAAGATGGGCCGCCTCGGCTGGACATCCTCGCGAGGTATAAATATGCAAACACCCACTCGGCAAGCAAGCACGCGTGCTAGCGCCACTACGAGGAAATGCATCCCCCCTCCGCCCAATCTCGACACCCGCAACTCATCTTTTCGAGTTGAAGAGCGTATGACTGGGTCCTCGGGAGTAGTGCGATAACCGCGACTGCTGCATCGACTTGCTAATGCACGCCGGGCGTCCCGAAACTTCAGCCCCGGCAACAGCACAGAGGGGGGGGGGGCTCCGAACCAGGACAGGCGCGCATATAAAGTCTGCGTCAAAAGTCCGACACGAATAAAGGCGGCGGCCTGTTTAGGACAGACTTGCGAGGTGATTGCTGCAGCCGCTCGAGCGGCATGCAGTCCATGGAGTCATCACATTGGGCATGGGTCAATCAAGCGCGACGCGCGGGTCAGGCGCCGGTGCCAAGTTAATGCCTCCCCCAAAACGGTGGGTTCAGCAGACATATGGCCGCAAAGACTGGCACGAGGAATGCTAATGCCTCAGAGGAGCGAATAAAAAAAAAAAAACGTAAGGGAGAGAGAGGGAAAGATGATGGCGATATTATTGAGCGTGGGTGTCCAGACATGGCCTGCCCCTTGGCCATAATAAATGTCCATCGCTGAAGTGGAGGTGCCTCTGCGGAGGGCAAAAGGTCAATACCCATGACACCCATTACATGGAGACTTTCCAGCACTACTGCCTCGACACACATTACTCAGCCTGGTGCCGCGGAAACCGCCCAAAACAGCTGGCGAATGCCTCGCCCATCGCTATAGATGGCCTCGCCCATCGTGGTCCTTGACATCTAATTAGAGCCCTTCGATTTCGGGTAAAACCCGATTTTACCCGATTCTTGAACCACCACCACGCACACATTTTAAAATAATCTCTGTGATGTTTAACGACTGTTTCGCAGTGTACAAGGCAGGTCTTAGCATGCACGCGAAGTTCTGCGTAGGAGATTGACAGTTTACGCGAAGAAATAATTGTAATAGATGAGAAAACATCCAATTTGGTGAACAGTAGTTTTCTGCGCAACCTGCCATTTCCGTGTGAAATAATGAGCAATAAATAGGACACTCTGTGTCCCGCACAAGAGCGAGTGCTTATAAGTTGCCTTTGCTACAGAAAAGGCGCCCGATAAGACCAGAATTATAGGAAACTTAAGAATAACCCGATTGGTACCCGAATTGGGACGAAAAAATATATTCACCCACCGAATTCCGAAAAAAAGAAAACTTCAGGGTCATTTAATGTTATGAAGCTATAGCGTAATGGGTTATGCCCCCTATATGCAAGAGGTCACTCTCTATACCCCTCCTGGCGCAGTGGTGCAGCGGTTAAGCGATACGCCACTGCCCTGCGATGACAGATGCTCCCAGCGGTAGGCATTGTGCGACCAATCATTAATTTAACCGCCTCCTGCCACGGTGGGCAGTTTGATCATTATCCGGTTGACAGCTTGGGACGAAGGCTCAAGGTCACGTGACCTAAGTGGCCCACCTGCCTCCTGGTTGCTCTCTAGGAACAACTACCTGCCAGAGCCACATGCCTGTGACTTTTCGCTCACAACGCCGACACCCGATTTTCTGGTCAACGGGTCATTTAATTAAAAACAAAACCCGAAAACGGAGGGCCCGACAATCACATTGAGTTGAGAGCGACGCCCTCTCATGCAAGGCTCTCGCTGCGAACACACGACCACACGTGAAGGCACGCGCCGGTGGACGCACACGGAGAGAAAGGAAGTAGGAAGGACAACACGTGTGAAGTACGCCATATCTCCGTCCATCTAATCTGCAGATTTAAACATGCAGCTGGCCGAGTGCGTCCACAGTTTATCCGCAAGGACAGTGTGGCAGCACGAGCCAGAGGCGCATCGAACAATGACGGCGAGCTATCGCATTCGATAAACAGCGCCAGTGTCCGAGAACACAGCTAGGACTCCCTGTGCTCGCTCAGCCGCGTCCTGTCCTTTTCACCGTTTTCAGAGCGTCGTTTTGTCTTCATCGCCGATTCGGCCGACATTCCACCTCGACCGTCACGCCACAAGAAACGCCGATCCACGCGTCACGCAGCGTGGCACCAGCGGCCTTTCTCTAGGCTGCCGATCAGAGTGAGCGCACAAGTCAAAGCTGGTAGAAGGCAAGCTCAGCCGCATTCTCCTGGCGGACTGCCACACAGAGACCGAATACATATAATCGAACCTCGATACAGTCGACCCTGCTGCAGTCTCATCTCGATAAATTCAATTCAAAGGCTAATCATATTCGAACTACGCACAGTTCGGACCAAGGAGCAACCGAAGAGACGATTCAGCTGATGATAACACGAAGCGCGTCACCGAGGTGCGCGTCACCGAGGTGCAGCTTCGCAGTGCGTGCATTCAGTCGATGGCAAAGCAGAGGGCCTTGTGTAACGCTTCCTTCCTTCCCAGCCGCCGCTGCGTTCCGTTTCGCAGCAATCCGGGCGCGCCGACACCATCACTCGGGCGTGGAGAGTGGTAAGATGGAGAGAACGTGCACATTGGAGCGTCGGCCAGAGAAGGGGAGCAGAAGGAGAGAGAGCTCCCCCTTATGTTGGCCAGATTCGATTGGCCACGTTTCGATGAGGGCGAGACGCGCGTGTGATGTGCGATGTCAAAGCAAGTTAAAGATCCCCAGGTTGTGGAAATTATTCCGCAACACTTTCTTCTTCCACTCCCATCTTCCTCCTTTCCCACATGGAGGGGATCAGGTGAGACAGTTACTGCGCCACTTTCTTTCCTTAAAACCAATTTTCAGATTCGATTGTACTATCGTTAAAGGCGCGTGAAATGGGGCTACAATAGACACAGCCCTTTGCTGCGCCCCGCATCTTGCAAAGGAAGTGCCTCGTCGATTAGGAGACCCAACAAGAAGGCTCCTCTGCATAACACGCCCAAGGGTGTGTTCGCAGCCACCATAGCGCGCGTGCCGTCTGGCCAGTTCACACCCTCGACAAGCAGCCTTTCTCGGGCGATAGATTTCCGAACACCTCCCAGCCGCTTCCTGGCCAGCGTTCGTTGCATCGATCCGACAGGGCTCAGCACTCTGGCCCGCGGTGTCTACACCAAAACAGAATAGAAGAGAAAGAAAAGCCACCACATGTGATGACAGTGCCGCTGTCACGCTTCTGTACAGCCTTCGAGTACCGTCCGAGGAGTGCTGTCTACGGTGCGTAATTCTAGCGCCGTGTCGAAAAATGTGTGTCCCTGCCACAGCATGGTAGAAAGCGACAAGTTGGCAACGTTCACAGCACCGGATGCCGCGACCTTACCGCAATGGCGCCACCAGCGAGCACGGCGCTCTATCAGTGCACTACCCCCTAGCCGTCGTTCGGCCTAGTGTGTTTCGCATCGAAGCTACAGCGCTTTGCAATTGGCCAGAGCTATAATAAATATTCTACTCGTGGCAACATAAATATGTGGCTGATTTCAGCGACGCCTTAGCATCGGAACTAGCGCGCAGACAGGCCAGTTGAGCCGCGCCGGCAGCAGCTGCTATGCGGCTGTGAGCGCGTACTTGCTTGAACAGAAGTTCTCACTGCTATCAGCAACTTGATACGTGCCAGCGATCCTCAAGGAGGATTCATTTTTTACATCCCTTTAACCCAGGCTTAAAAGAACAAAAAATATTAGCTCGCTTTCCGCCTAGAGGTGTTGGCTTGGCGCGAACGGCTTGCGAGAGGCGCAGCGGTGAACGGCAGTTGAGACACTATCGGCTTATTGTTTGCTCCCACAGAGATAATGTTTTACGACAAGGGCGCAACGCGCTCGCTTTCCTTCGGCCGCGTACAGTGGGGACCGTAACTGCAGTGCGAGAATTCCGGGAAGACGACAGGCTGGACGGACACGAAGTAATACGCGTGAAACGTTATTTGAGGCCGTCCATGACGGCACACTGCAGAATTAAAAACAGAAGGCAAAGAAGACAAACAGCAGTCTGAATTCGGGTCGTGGCCTTGGCACAGAGGGAGTTGTGCGAGAACGCCGGCGGTATTCGATGTTGGTGCCACTTTTGCAGCTGGCAGAAATTTATGGTTTATGGTTGGTTGACGGGGTTTAACGTCCCAAAGCGACTAAGGCTATGAGGGACGCCGTAGTGAAGGGCTCCGGAAATTTCGACCGCCTGGGGTTCTTTAACGTGCACTGACATCGCACAGCACACGGGCCTCTAGAATTTCGCCTCCATCGAAATTCAACCGCCGCGGCCGGGATCGAACCCGCGTCTTTCGGGTTAGTAGCCGAGCACCATAACCACTGAGCCACCGCGGCGGCTTCTGCACGAATTTGCCTTTCATCAACTCCGTACAGGGTTCAGTGTCAAGTGTCAGAGACAGAGAGAAGCTGTAAAAAAAAAAAAAAATGAATCTAGACGAGACCAGCGCTTGGCAAGACAGCGCTTGGTCGTTTGCCCCCTCATCCTTTTGCGGCGGTTTTTGCTGATTATTTACGCTTGGTTACACATATCGGCACAGAAAGGAGCTTTCCTGATATAGGCGTGCCCGCGCGGAACCTACAACGTCAAAGACACGACCAGGGCTGGGCAAGATACTTCAAAATAGTATCTTCGATACGATACTCGATACCTTTGAAAATTGTATCTCCGATACCGATACAAGATACAGAACCGAACTCGATTATCGATACAGATACTCGATACTGTATCGTCGATACTTCGATACATCACTAAAATATCAAGTATAATACAGGTTATATTACGACTAACGAAGTTTACATAGGGGCATATACACTGACATACTTAGATACGTATAATTTTATCTACGAATTGGAACGCCGCCTACAGATAGAAAGCGGATAGGAGATAATGGTGGCTGGTCAGCAGGGGCGTATAAGATATTGGAGCAGTACCTCAAAACTCGCAGCTGCGCCTTATCCAACAGACACCGTCGTATTATGCCCCGTGCGTCCTTGCTCAGTTAACTTTGAACTTTAATCCCGCGCCAGGCTTGTTTACGTGATAGTCAGCTTTGACTCAAGTGCAACTCGTACTTAACTGCCAGCAAGTTGTATCTGCATGAAAAGAATAGCGACCTCATCAGGCTAAAACAAAATTTCAAACAACGTAATTTGACGTAATTTTATCGTTTCTTTTTTCGCTTAGCCGAAATGTCCAGCGCCTAGTTTCATCCCGTAAGTGACAGTTAAAATCTGAAATATTAATGCGTTAAAAACAGTAAAGCTATGAAAATTTACGTACTTTAAGGTGAAGCTTTAAATTCGAAGTCGAGGAGTAGGCACCGCTGATTGTGGTTTTACAAAATGAGCAGATGGCCTTGACTTTGTCCTGATCAGATGACGTGACAGTGAAATATTTTCCATCCAAGATGGCACACCAAAGTTCGTCAGCCATAGCTGCTGCTTATCCGCGCGTAACGCGGCGAGGGCTACTGGCGTATACCGCAAACTAGGAAATGGGATGGCGGACAGTCGGACGGCGCAGAAACGCCGATACAGAAGTGGTAGCTTGGGAGTTGGCTAAAAAGCAGCGAAGGGGTTGCCGCCCGTCTTGTACTACCGCCTGAGCGAGGGCTTTTGCAGATTTTTTTTGTATCGAGTATCGTAAAATACACGATACACTAAAAATGTATTTTCGATACCGATACTCCGATACTCTAGTTTTCAGTACGCGATACCTAATACCGATACACAAAATGTATCGAAAGATAGTATCGAAGATACATGTATCTTCGATACTGCCCATGACTGGACACGACGAAGATACGTGGTCCGAAACAACCACACAACAGCCTGGGCAGATCACATCAGGAGGCAGATTTCTGCATGAGAAAGCACATGCCGCCCGCGATAAACTCTTCACGAAAAACTCTTCCCCATTTTGATGCACCAGCATGAGCAAAATGAAACGGAATGCCTGGTCAGCATTCAATCAAGGTTTCTACTTAAGTACAAGATACGCACTTTAGTATGACTCCATCCGCAAGAAGTGGCCACGAGGAAATACTACCGAGGACAGAAGTCTCCACAACTCGGAAACGGCGGTCCAGGCGCAGATGTGCGATGTCTGCCGACAACTGCGTGATTTCGCTGTCAGGTGTATTAAAGCACATCAAACTTACTTTTAGATGCGTGGCCTTGAGCGACTGGCTTATGATAACTGAGCTTTCGCTGCCGCTCTCGCGACCTGGAGAGTCCCCGACAGTATGTCACTGACCGCGGTCCTTCTCTGACGTCCCAGAAAACCATCAAACCAGGTCGCATTGACAACACAGATCGCGATGACAACACAGGATCGCCAGGCAACGGTGTCCTCTCGAACAGTGAGACCACAGTTTCCTGAGACACGACGCGAGCTTCAGCCGGTAAGGTCGTGACCCCGCATTGTCTGTGACCTTTGGCTGGTGGAGAAGGGAGTAGGCATGCGTAGCCAGCGACAGAAGCGCCTCCATTAGAAGAACGACCAAGCCAAGTGCACTCTGTGCTTTTTTTTTCTTTTTCCAGGAGGCGTCATGCGCACATTGCCTCCGAGTCAGTAGCAGTTCTGTCCGCTCTGGTCCTTGTCAGCGGCCGCACACCCTTCTATACTTCGCTGCTCATTTATCGAAACCTACGTATATATCTAATCCACATTACACAGCGCGTGACGACCTACCGGCCTAAACTACGTCCAATACTGCGCGTGACGTTTTCCAAACACGCGAGAAGCCCTCGCGACGAGTAGCGAGCAGCGAAGAAGGCGGACACCGCGTCCCCTCCGCCGTCGCGCACCGATTCGAAGCGGAGACTCGGCCACTCACTCTGCTGCAGGCTCGTGCGAGACGAGGACGAGCTGGACGCCGAGGAGCGGAAAAAGGCATCGCACAGGCGACGCCACAGCTCTTCCTGGCGGCGCCGGTCGCCGCGCCTGCGACGCCTGCCCGGACGACGCCGGCGACACCCCACGTCCGCGTCTTCGTCGTCGCCGTCCGCGTCGTCTTCGGCGCCGCCGCAGCCATCGCGCATGCCTGCCGGCGCTGCTCCTCTACGCGCACACGCAAGCGGCTACGCAGTGTGCGTACTACGAGGGCCTTTCGGTGTGGCAGGTGCCGCAGAGGGCCCCTCCGCGTCCTCCAAGGGACGGACGCGGGGCGGTTGCGAAATACGCCGCGCACGGCCAGCGCTTAGCGGAATACGCACACCCATGAACGCATACAAAACAACACAAGCACGCCCCTCGAAGCACGCGGGAGCCGAGGGTGCTGCTCGCCTCGGCGCGCGCTCACGCTCGGAGCGGTAGCCATGACCGCAAGACCAGCCTCCCCTCTCCCTTTCGCATGCCCGCGAACACAATAACCATTCCTAGCTTGACTGCGGCCTCCCAGAGGTGGGTACGCAAGCTGAGGCGAGGAAGAACATCTTCGCATGCGCCACAGGTCGGTCCCTCCCCGACGATAACCACTCCAACGCAGCTACTCTGACTGCAAACTGCACGGCTGCACGGAACAGCCTAGACCGCCCACCACTAGGACGTCTCCCGAAGGGAAGGGAAACCTGGCGGGCATTTGAATCGTCGCCTCCCGGTCCCAGCTGCTTCCTGATTTGTGTGCCAAGGCGCACTGCTCCCGCGCTGGCCACGAGAGGGGGCTCCAAGGTCAGGTCACTGGCCAAGCCCGTCGTGCAGGGGTTAGAAAACTCGTTGCTCACAAAGGGTTACCTCTTCCTAATCGCCGCAAAGCTGCCGCCGGATTCTTGATGACCAGCCGATGTCGTGCACGAAAATCGACGTTCATATCTATACCGGTTCTGAACTTGGGCGAAAGATGGTACAGCCCTCGACATTTTCACCAGTTCACCGGGAAATATCTCTCGGCTAGGATGTCCGCTCCGATTCCATTGAGGCACCCTGCTTTCGGCTTCCTTGCAGCGCCGCGACTGCATTTCGCGACTGCACTGTCGACTGTTGGGTGTCTGAGCGGAAATCAAGCAAGCTGGGCGCGCATCGAAGGGGGCACGATACTATCCCTGTTTCGTACGAGAAGGCTGTGTGCGTGGAAAATTGGCCTTCCCGTACACGTATCAACGCCTGGTCAATTGTTTGGGAAGCTTGCGGCCCATTGCGGCAGGGTGTCAAAGACTGCTCAATGACAGCGTACTCACCTATGCGCAAGAACGGGGCGCCCGTCATTACTTAGCTTTCAAACTCACGTCGCTGTACACACTTTCTTTAGTTAGTTTTGGGCGTAACACCAGTCAGGTGCCTGGGGCCGAATCGCACTCCCCCTCCCACTAGAAACGAACGAGGGGCTCAACTCAAGGCCGCCGACGTTGCACCTCGTCGCGGAGGAAAACGGGGCGCAAGAATGGAGCACGTTATCACAGCGAGGTGCGCACGACGAGCTTCCGCATTCGGCCTCTGCCACGAGGCGACAGGTGCAGGAGCAACCCTGCAACAACGCTACCTTGCGATGCTACGCCGTGCTAGGTGCTGTCATCTGTATGGAACGCGGGACATTTCCCCGCCCGTCGGAGCCGGGGCAGTTACACTCGGCGTGGCTCGGGATGGATGCGAAACGAGGCAGGCAGAATGCAGAGGACGACCCGCGATTCTTTCCCGTCGCTGCCACCGCGCAAAAAGTAACGCGAAGAAGCGGTTCGCGAAGGCCGCACGCCCGTGTGACCATCGTTCCAGACATCGCGACGCGGCGTTATGCGCAACATTCGCCGAGCTCACACAAGAGGCGCGGGTCCGCGGCGAGTAGTACATGGCCCAAGCAAAAGCAGCACGGCCCTCCTCCCCTCGGATCAGCAAATCCAATTTTCCGCCCGGTCGACAAATTAATGCGCGAGACGAGGGGAGGAAATGATAATGCCGCACGCCGGTGCACATTGGCGGCGCCCCGAGGAACCCCGCACTTGCGTTTTATTTTGTTTTCCCGCGGGAACGAACAGCGCGACGGCCGCGTCGTCGTAAACACCGAGCGCGCGCGTAAAAGCTTCCCCACCTCCGACGAGGCGGTTGTAATACAAGAAAGCCGGCTCCATCAAATCTGCGCGGCCGCCGCGAGTTTATATGGCCCGGAGAAGGTGCCGCGATTTATAGCGCCGCGCGCGCTATCGGAGTGTAGTGCACGCGCGAGCCTCGTGCGGAGTAACGCCGACGACAAGAGCCGCTGCGGAGGAGAGCGGGGCCGATGGGAAGATAAAAGGCCGGAGGATCCATACAACAGGTGCCGTGCCACCACCGGAAGAATAACGCGAAAAAACAAAGTATCCGTACAGAGGCGAACTAAAAGGGAAAACTGCAGCGCATCCGCGTGCTGCGTTCAACGAAATAAGCTGCTGCTGGTACACCTCCAAAGGCGTGATGTGTGCGCGACTCCGACTTCTACACGCAGCGTCGCGTAGCGTATACACTACCGGGGCAAAAGTGAGCATGAGCTGCAACTGAAACAGACAGCTCCGTTATGAGACAGCCTAGCGTGCAGCAAGCAACTTATCCCCGCAGAGAGCGTCCGGAAAACGTTAAATGCGATTCACTTTACCCGGAGGCGAAAAAACCTTATAAAATAATCGCAATTTCCTAGACATCCGTGTACTGTGCGATGTCAGTGCACGTTAAAGAACCCCAGGTGGTGGAAATTTCCGGAGCCCTCCACTACGGCGTCTCTCATAGCCTGAGTCGCTTTGGGACGTTAAACCCCATAAACCAACCAATCAACCAGCAATTTCCGCTAATTTGCCAAAATATTAGACATCAGAGACTTTTAGAGCAAATTAATACAGTAACGCTTATTTCCGCCAGTAAAGTCACCAAGCAATGCCTCGGCGATTAAAATTGTGCGAAATAAACGTAAACACAGTGACGCCATCTAGTTAAGGAAATGCTAGGTACAACTGCTCAAGCAAGATATAATTTCCATCACATAACATGTAATGGTCAATATAGTTTCGTAAACGTAATATAATGTGCCGTGTTAAATTACTGCAATACATAACTGTCGCAAAGGCGGAAACCTATTTCTGTCACGTTCCGAGCCGTTTCAGAAGTGTTGCAGCGCCGCTGGAGGCCCCACTAGGTTCAGGAACGCCGGTATCGAGAGTGTTATATAAAAAAAAAAAACACAACTGGCCTGAATTACAGCTTGCACTCTGTCGTCGAAGCAAAGTCAGTCATAGTGACAGGCAACAGCATTACAGGGAAACATGTCGACCAGCACCGCAACGACCGCTTGTCCGGCTCAAGCGAGCGGCTCTCGCTTGGAAAGGCGCCGCCATGTTTTCACGCACAAAGCGCTCCAAAGCCGCAACGCCTAATTATGAAACTACGTGCGTACGCTAACACTAGAAACTTTTAGAATAGAGCGGAACCTTATCGATTAGGAGGATAGGGGAAAAGCGGAGCACCATTCAAAGCGCATGTGCAAGACCCGAGGGGCGTTTACTATCCTGTGCCTGCGTTCTGGCGCCTCGATATTCCCCTGTCCCCCTAATCGATAGGGTCCCCCTATTCTATAAGTCCCTACTATTTCCCTGTTAGCGTTTTTCGCGCACGCACTCCAGATCCGCTGTTCCGTGAAGCACGCAATCGCGCAAAACCCGCTATACCAAAACTCGCATTATCTGGTGGCTCGAGAGACTACATTAGTGGCGGTGAATACGACACACATAACGGGCGTGTTGTTGACAGCTCATGCTGTTTCGTTACACTGTTAATGACTGCACCGTCTCCCCCCCCCCCCCCCCCCCCCCCACTACCCACTTCCCCTCGCGCGAGTGCAACAGGACCTGTACAGAGCAGAACCACATGACCACAGATAGATGGCATGGCCCTCTAAAGACCGTCAATTAGAGCGCAATACACAGAGGGCAAAAAAAGTTGGAGGCTTATCAAGGTTAAGCCCAGTGAATGCGAAGCAGCCTTCGTTTTGCATTCTTATTAACGTCCTTAGCGTTTGGAGGCATCTTGACCGCATACACGCCCGGCGAAAAGACGCTGGCGCGGTTGCGGGCACAGAGACTGACGCGACGGCGGGCGCGCGCCGCTTCATCCCTGGCGTGACGTCACATATCACGTGATGCAGCGATGGTGGCGCCGCCGCCGCGCCGCGCGCGACGGCGCGATATGAGGCCCCATCTGCAGCCGGTGTGACGTCATCACGTGACGTCACATCATGTGATCTCACTTCAAGGTCAATGGTGGCCACCGCCGGGCGTCGCGCGAAGGCCCGAAACCTACGTTAATATTGATATATTTGTCGATGTTAGAAGCGTGTCCCACCAGGCATCGGGTCCAGGATCACCGCCGCATTGCCGAAGGAGGAAGGAAACGTGGGCCGGAGACGGGGAGTAGGGGAAGTGAAGGAAAAAACTGTATTTACAAGGTTACATGATTAAATACATTATTTACAAGAGCGAGACTGAGAATGGCTCTCAGTGGAAGGGCAACGTCTTCGTCAACCGTAGTCGACTGGAGCTAGCAGGCTTCTCTCGGCCACACTCACGGCCGAGTTAAATATCGTCCGGTTTCCCCAGATCCCTGGCTGGGGAAAAATGGTCGACGAGCACTGTCCAATCGGATGGACCGAAGGGGACCTCCTTGTTACCGCCCACGGCTGGGCAGGTGCGAGCTTGTCCACTCTGTCGCAGCTGGGTCGAAGAGAGGGGAAGATTGCTGACTCATCCAGCCCCGCGGGGAAAGGAATCTCCTGAAGTCTTTCAGCAGGGGAATGAACTTGCCTCCCCGCCGATTGCCCAGAACGCGAGTCGGGGACACAGAATTCTTCAATTATCCGCCAGCGTGACGGCGCCGCCAGGTCGCCTCCGCATTCACGGTGGTTGCTCGGACAATAGCTCCTGGGCCTCGCCTGCCTTCGTCGCCGCTGCACTCCGTTCAAGGAATTTCGCTGGGGTTTTGGCTGACAATGGCCTTTGACATCCCTGCCACACTAATCCGCTGAGGCTCGGAGGGGCATTCCAAGCTTCTCACTTCCCATGGTCGTCGCGAGGTTGTCGACCTTGGCGATTGTTCACGGTAGCGGCTTGATCGGGCCCACGTGGTCCGAAGTGGACACAGGTGTGACGGGAACACACAAAGAGAACCGTCATTTTTCATTTCTTGACTTGGTCAGTGACCCAATTTTCCTTTGTGAATAAATAACACAAAGGGAGTTAAAGGGGGGGGGGGGGGGTAGAAACACAACAGCACGTCCGCCGCCCGAAGAGGTCTCGTAGTGGTTGCAGCCAACGCTGCTGCGCGCAGAGACCTGGAGTTGTGTCCGTTCGGCCTTTGGTCACAGCTGGGCCCAAAGGTTCTTCTTGCTTCGTTGACAGCTGTAACGAGCTCAACCAGCAAAGTCCAAAGCCCAACAAGCAGAAAGCGCCAAACTGACTTCAAGAACTGCCAAGCTGTTTTCGGTCAACAAAATCTCTTTAGAGAAAATGAGCTGTAGCGTGAAATTTACGTCCTCCTCCGAAAGTTGACATGTTTGACCAAACCAGAATACACAGAGCTTGTTTAGCCAAAAGGGAGGAAAATTTTCTAAAATTTTGGGGGGGTGCCGTAGCACGGTGTATGTCACAGAAAGCCACCGCCCGTGAGAGCACAAAGGGAAGGTGGAGCTGCTGAACACACATACAAAACAGACAAAAATGATTCCCTCTAAAGCAAAAAAAACAAAATACAAATTTGCATAGCGGAATAACGTCTGGGGAGTCAGGAAAGGGCATTACACGGGAAAGCTTCGGCAGAGGCCATCAGCGTTGCCATTATCTCGTACGTTTCTGCAACGCATGTGAACCGAGTCCCGCAATGCCAAGCTCCGAAATTTCGCTCTCACTTCGCATAGGAGAGTGTAAAGAACAAAAGACAAAAAACAAGCATTAAACTCAATATGAGATTATGCGTCATATCCGCCCCTTGCGCGGCCGTGGTCCGACAGCTGCTTTAGCAGATGAGACATTGCATAATGCTAGGAATTCTAGCTTGCATTTCTGTACAGAGAGTTAAATGAACAAAAAGAAACAAAAGACGGGATTATTCCTCGAATCCGTCTGCAAACGGCGTTGCGATCAGAGGAATTTACTGCTTCCTATTCTTCAGCCGCCCCCTGCGCGGCCGCGGTCCGATAGCTACTCTAGCAGGTGCAAAATTACACAAGGCTAGGAACTTCAGCTTGGGACCCTGCACTGTTCTTCGTCCAAGTCTCGCGGTTCTGAAGTTTAGCTTACGCTCAGAAAGCAGAATGCGAGAAGGGAGCGCACGAGTGCGAATGCCGTGCCAGCGAATCTGCCTCTCTCGGATTGGGTTCGCGCGTCGCGTCCCCTTAGCTTGTGTTCTCTTCAAGCGGCGCGTGCGAACTCTGGAGCGCTGAGGTGCCAAATTGGGGCGGGTAACCGGTTGTCCGGTTTTCTGTGCAGCAGTCAACATGAGGCGCACTTTCCCCTTAAGTAACTCTTCCCGTTTGGCCACCTCTTTACGCTGCCGCTCCGTGGAAACCCTCGCTGTTGGTTTGCGGGGCGCGTCACTAGCCATCGCGGAACCGTCGCAGGTTAAGTCGTCGGCGTTCGCCTCATTGTCAGTTTGTGATCCAGCCTGCTCTGGCTCACTACCGTTAGAGTTTATAAGGCTTACAGGGCCACGTTTGCCCTCTTCACCCGCGTGCTCTGCTGGCTCTGCGAATTCTGGAGCCTTCGAACTGGTGAGGACCTGCGCAGCGTTATCTCCAAAACTAAGGCCCTTTTCTTTCGGCAGCATATCCAAGCGGTTTGATAAAATCGAGGGATACTGCATAGGCAGGTTTTGGGAGACGGCTGCCTCGGTCAGACGCAGCTCGAGCGGGCTCTCGATCGCGACGCGGGCCGTAAGTTGGTCGTTTTGGATACCCTTCCTATCCTTATACTGGCGGTACAGCAGGCCAGAACGGAGCTGGAAAGGTATTTTCTCCCGTGACACACCTATGTCACTTTGGGGACTCAACTTGCTTAGAGATTGGTCTTTCTCTTGCTCAGCGGTGAACGTTTCTCTGTCCACACGAAGGAGTTCGAGAAAGCCATCCGAGTGGGGTAACACAAGATTGGAATTCAATTCCTCACCTAGCTCCAGGTCATCACTTGCGCCTGATTCGGAAGACTCACTATCGCCTGCACTACTATCGGTACTCTTTACCCCTGTGCTAGTAGTGAGTAAGTCCTGGGCTGGCTCGTCATTAGGTAGCGCGGAGCCGTCACGGGTAAAGTCGCCGGCGTTCGCCTCATCGACAGTTTGAAATAAAGCCTGCTCTAGCTCATCACCGTGAGAATTTACAGGGTTCGGGCTTACAGGTTGAGGTTTGCCCTGTTCAACCACGTGCTCTGCTGGCGCCGCGACCTCACGAGCCCTCGAAATGGTAAGGACCCGCGCAGCACTATCTCCAAAACAAAGGCCTTTTCCTTTGGGCAGCATATCCAAGCGATTTGAGAAAATCGAGGGATGCTGCTTAGGCAGGTTTTGGGAGACGGCTGCCTCGGTCAGACGCACCCCGAGCGGGCTCTCGATCGCGACGCGGGCAATAGGCAAAGACACACTGGTTTCATTGGAGCATAACTCAATTTCGAGTTTTCGGTCGCGAGCGGCTGGCGTTCCGTTATCGTTGAACTGATCATGGTTTCGAGGAAGCGCTGAGACGCATTCCTCGCTTACAATAGAACTTGCAGTTGTCACTTTCAGCGCGCGACTGCTTTCTGGAGGACTACCTTTTTGCGCTGCGCCTACGCCTATCTGGGTTGCAAGGACAATCTGTGCGGCATCGCGCTTTTCAGCTAACGCCGCGCTCTGGCTTGGAGCTCCACAGTCGCTGTAAGGTTTGCCCTCTTCAACTACGTGCTCTGCTGGCGCTGCGAATTCACGAGCCTTCGAAGTGGTAAGGACCTGCGCAGCGTTATCTCCAAAACAAAGGCCCTTTTCTTTGGGCAGCATATCCGAGCGATTTGAGGAAATCGAGTGATGCTGCTTAGGCAGGTTTTGGGAGATGGCTGCCTCGGTCAGACGCACCCCGAGCGGGCTCTCGTTTGCGACGCGGGCAATGGGCAAAGACACGCAGTTTTCATTCACGATTTTAATTTCACTTCGCGCCGAAACCTCCTGATTTATTGTCGAATTCCTCTCGGCGCGCTTCGCCAGTAAAGTTTGCAACTCCAAACGCATTAAAGCAAGTTGCCTTTCATCGGCTTCCTTGAGACGAAGGCGTTCTTTTTCTATCCTGTCAGCCTCCTCCTTAGCGGCTTCCTTGCGGTAAAGGCGCTCTTTTTCTATCCTGTCAGCCTCCTTTTTAGCGGCTTCCCTGCGGTAAAGGCGTTCTTTTTCAACCCTGACGGCCTTCTCCTTGCGTTCATTTTCAACCCTGTCGGCCTCCTCCTTAGCGTTCCTGATTCCCTCCTGAATGACCTCCCAGGTCTCCAAAATTTTGTCTCCCTCCTCCTTAGCACCACATTCCTTAATAGCCTCAATCAGCTGCGGCTTTCTGTGACTCTTCCTGGCCTCAATACCCAGCTTTTCACACAGCAACATCAACTCTGGCTTCTTTAGCTTGCTCAAATCCATGGCAACTTCCGAACGAGGACTTTCAATACAAGCTGCTACGTGAAATGCTTAAGCGAGCACGTGCAGAAAAACAATCTACAGGTAGTGATAAATTTCCAGAGTTATCAAGCCTGGCAGATTCTTAAGGAAAGTCAAGCGCTCACCACTGCCGAAGCCAGGACCAAGCGTGGAAGATCCCGCCGCTGCCAACCAGTTGATATATTTGTCGATGCTAGAAGCGTATCCCACCAGGCATCGGGTCCAGGAGCACCGCCGCAGTGCCGAAGGAGGAAGGAAACGTGGGCCGGAGACGGGGAGTAGGGGAAGTGAAGGAAAAACCTGTATTCACATAATTACATTATTTACATAGAGCGGGACTGAGAATGGCTCTCAGTGGAAGGGCAACGTCTTCGTCAACCGTAGTCGACTGGAGCTAGCAGGCTTCTCTCGGCCACACTCACGGCCGAGTTAAATATCGTCCGGTTTCCCCAGATCCCTGGCTGGGGAAAAATGGTCGACGAGCACTGTCCAATCGGATGGACCGAAGGGGACCTCCTTGTTACCGCCCACGGCTGGGCAGGTGCGAGCTTGTCCACTCTGTCGCAGCTGGGTCGAAGAGAGGGGAAGATTGCTGACTCATCCAGCCCCGCGGGGAAAGGAATCTCCTGAAGTCTTTCAGCAGGGGAATGAACTTGCCTCCCCGCCGATTGCCCAGAACGCGAGTCGGGGACACAGAATTCTTCAATTATCCGCCAGCGTGACGGCGCCGCCAGGTCGCCTCCGCATTCACGGTGGTTGCTCGGACAATAGCTCCTGGGCCTCGCCTGCCTTCGTCGCCGCTGCACTCCGTTCAAGGAATTTCGCTGGGGTTTTGGCTGACAATGGCCTTTGACATCCCTGCCACACTAATCCGCTGAGGCTCGGAGGGGCATTCCAAGCTTCTCACTTCCCATGGTCGTCGCGAGGTTGTCGACCTTGGCGATTGTTCACGGTAGCGGCTTGATCGGGCCCACGTGGACCGAAGTGGACACAGGTGTGACGGGAACACACAAAGAGAACCGTCATTTTTCATTTCTTGACTTGGTCAGTGACCCAATTTTCCTTTGTGAATAAATAACACAAAGGGAGTTAAAGGGGGGGGGGGGGGGGGGGGGGTAGAAACACAACAATATGCTTCGCATAAAAAGAAGAAAGAAAACGCGTCGATGCAGCCGTAAATACAAGTGCATAGCTGTCTCACTAAGGTTTAATCGGCATAATTATTTTTTTTTCTTCGCAAAAGGGCATCCATATGCCGTCCAGTGTGCTTGAGAGATTCTGTGCGGAGCTGGAACTTGTCCTGCCCGTCGCGAATTTCCGCTCCGAAATCTTCAGAAAAAAGTACAAACATGCCAGCGTGCCCAGGAGGTGGAAATTAATCTGCAGCCCTCCAACGCGGTGTTCCTTCGAACCCAATGTTTATCACTTCGTCGCGCGAGTTCGTCCCAACTACAGGATTAGCCTTTACTGTACAGCTGTGGACAAGATAATACGGAGCACGCATCAGCATTATGAACTGCCCTCACGATTTCCTTTGCGGAAACATAATGCAAATCTGTCGAGGTTGAATTAAACGTGGGCGCACCATCGGCATATGCTAGCATATGTATCAAATACCTTCTCATTTTCACTACGTGAGAGGACTATGACAGTATTGCTATGGCCACATACATGACGGCACTACGGAAGGCGCACTGCTGCTCTTAGCCAAGGATGCCAGGAAACGTTGGAGGGAAGGGAACAAAAAAAGAGGAAGGGGTGGAGGGCACGGTGAAATTTAGGAGCAGTCTACAAAGCAGTAGAAGGGGGGGGGGGGGGGGGGGGGAGCGGAGTACAGTAATGCGTAAATGCCCGCCCATATCACCACCACGGACCGGCGCGCCGCTACCCCTAGCAGCTCACAATTTCCTGCGAAAGTCATGAAGCCCCGTGCATACACTGCGGTCAACACGTGCCCCCTGCAGACAAATCGATTAGGGACCGCGGCGGCAGTTAAAAGAAAAAAAATGTAGTTCGAAAGCCTGCGGCGAATTATAGCAGTCCGCTACCAACCGTAAATGGGATTTTCCAAACGCGCCGACGCAGAAAGGCGGAGAGATCCCCCCCCCCCCCCCCCCCTTTTTTTTTTGTCGTAAGAGATCGGCAGCAGGTTGCACTATCTGGTGTTTTTTTTTCTTTTTTTTTTATTCGAAATTTTTTACGCAGTCGGCGGATGACACTAGACGCAACTGACCATCTGCGCGACCCCGCCGTGCCCACTGCGCATTTCTGCGCTCATTTCTGCGCTCATTTCTGCAGACGGTCCCCGCAGATGAGTTCTTTATCCGCACAGCTGTCGCGAAACTGCATATCAAAATAAACTGCTCGGGAATGAGAACGGTGTCTCCATGACAGCGTCGCTGTTGGATGCGGTGACCGCCTTCTGCGCCACACTGCGGCAGAGACTCAATGTTGCACCGTCGCAATTTAGTAAACGTCGCCAAATGAAGCACTTTGGGCTCCTTGGGACACGACATCACGGAATACTGTCCTGTCGGCCAGCTTAGGAATTCAGAAGCTCTGTGCCAATACAAACGGTCTGCCCAAGCACTCTTTGTGACACTGTCGAACGGCGACCTGGCATAAAATGTACTGGCGGTTCCGTGCAGCAATTATTTGCTCAACCGTAACGACGTTTCAAGCACATCCCACAGCGTTTCGCCTGAATGTCTAGAGCGGCGCGACGATCTGCCACCTCGCCCACGGGTTCCGATACGAGGGAATTTCGGAGCCGTATCAAAGCACAGCTCGGATTTACGACAGCCGCGCGGCGAGTGCACAGTCTAGACGCATCGGGGCATTGCATCGACGGTAGGTAAGCTGTTCGAACGGTCTGACTGCTCGCGAACGCCTTCATTAACGGCTGATTCGGGGAAGAAGCAATATTCCGGACAAAATTTCACCAACAAAAATTTTTCCCGCCTCTCGATTCAAGACCGAGAAGGAGTGGCGGTATAGCTCAGACTCTAGGATACGCGCCGAAAAATCGGTGTCGACACAGGCAGTTTGCCTGTGGCCGGCGATGGCGATAGCCGCGTTTCCGTTTCGTCTTTTCTGTTCCTGTCGAGATCCCAGTCGTTAGAATGCCGCCGTCTATCGACACAGGCCAACTTTAGTTTGGGCTCAGTGTCCGTTTAACAACACACGCCAAGACGGGATTCATTCCTCGGTGACAGTTCGCGGTCAGCGTTTGACCGCGTGCGTCAAGGCCTGCACGCAGCTAAATGCGAGGGCACTGACTGCTGTCCCAACCAAAATAGGGCAACCCAACCGCGGGCGGCCCAGTAAGCCAAAGTAACGTTACACGGTGACGCTCACCGCGTTAGGCTGCAGGTTGAGTGCGTGAGTTAACGTTGCTCACGCGTTTATCGCAACCCTGGCCATACAGCGCTCTCAATAGCTGAACAGTGCTTCCACCTTGCGGAAGCAGCCACGTCGGCAATTCAACGACAACGAGGCTGTTCGCTAGCAGGCGGGATACCGAATGTGGTACCTAGCGGGAATGAAGAGAGTTTAATAAGGATACGCTGCTATTTGCAGGCTCTGGTCACGTGGAGCTAATACAGTACACACATACACAGGCAAGTAGGAGACAATCCGGTAAACCAAAACTGAAAACAACACCGAACAACGAGGCGAGCAACGAAGCGAGCAAACAGGTGTGCGGCTGGGACAGCCCAGTGGGAAATAATCAGCGGAGGCGCATTCCTGCTCCTCTGCCGCCTCTGTTCCTCGAGAAGGAACACACTCTGAACAGCGACAACAATGTCCGCCCTCGTGTATACACACGCCGCATCTTCGCGCACCACACGTCCATTCGCGGCGCTCTCTCGGAAGAGGAGGAACAAGGGAGGACGAACGCGCACAAAGCGCCGTTCGAGGAGCCTTTACAACGCGAGCCGCTCGTAGGAACGACACCGCAGTGCAAAAAAAGACCCCCAGCGGACTGGCCCTAACTCGGCGCAACCAGACCAGGCGAAAGATAGCAGCGAACCGGGCCAGGGGCGGAAGAGGAGGGGAACAAAAAAAACAAAAAAAAAAAACAAGCATCAGCAGAGAGGACCACCATCGCTTCCTGTCCGGGCGCCGTGTCCAGCGCCGCCTCGCCCGAGCGGTCAACGCCACGGCACGAAATGCCATCGGAAGGTGGAGCTACAGTGCTCTAGAACCTGGAGCGGCCGAGGAGCCTGCGGCGCACCATCGAGTTAAGGGAAAAAAAAGTGAATAAATTAACACGCATGAACAACAGCAGCAGCAGCAGAACGCCGAGAGTGGTGGACACCGTGGTGGTGGACTGAAAAACAACAAAAAGAGGAGAAAAAAAAAAGGGGGAGGGGGGGGGGGGGCATAGCTCCAAAAACTCCCAGCCACGAGACAACCTCCTGTTGCCCAGGGGAGTTCCGAGCAGAACAGAGCGCTGGATAAAATGCAAGAAGAGCCTGGATGGTGTTGGAGGAAAGCATACGCACGGCCGCTAAAGGAGAGAGAGAGAGAGAGAGAGAGAGATTCTACGAGCAACGGGGTCTGCGATCATGAAAAGCAGAGCGCACTGCGCTGCCGCTCGAGACCCGGAGAGGCTGCACGCGCTCTCCTGCCGCTGGCTCAGACAAAGGTCACAGTTCAGCGCACGGCGCTCTCGCAAAAATGCGACGACGTCGCCTCGTGGTTAACGTCCCCATCGCAACGACCGCGTCTAGCATTCCTTTTTCGCCGCTCTTTTCGGCGGTCGGCCGCCGACGCAGACCGCCCTCCAAACTTCTCTGTCCCGCAACGACATAAAAGAAAGTGCGGTGTGGTGCGTGCGTGAGAAAGCACGCGGCAAACGTACACTAGCGCTACAAAGTTTCGGTATGCGAATCTCCACTAGCACAGACGTGCAGCGCTGAGAAAGCTACACAGAGCAGCTGACAGACAGTTGGGTCGCCTAGCTGGCCCACGATAAGCGATGAGTTCCTACGCAAAGAGTGCCTACGAGCGCAGTGGCCCTCACGCGAATGGTGCTGGGTTCGAAAACCTAAAACTAGCCGGTTCATCGCACAATGCAAAGCATCCCCCGGCCAGCTACTCGGTTTTCTCAGGGGGCCAAAAACACTTGACAAAAGGTGCTACCCAGTTCAAATAGTGCTGCTGAAACTTTTGAAATGTGTTTCACTACGCGCCCCAGTAACTGCCTCAGCGCGCCTGTTACAACCTCGACAACGCCGATGGCGCGCCATGTGGATACGGAGCGCACGCGCAAACCGCGCAAAAATCATTCCGAGAAAAGAAGCACCGAGGGGCGCGGACACGTACACCCATGTCACTGCAACCACAGCTCTCCGATCACCCCGCTTCGTAACCCGGCTACTCTCTGTGGCCACTCAGCAGACGGAGGCGTCACGAAAGGGGCTGGGCAGCCTGCAGCTACCGGTGGTGCCCTGCCATTTCTGCTTCTCCACTAGGTTCGTGTTTCTCAGCAGCGCTGGGAGGTTCGTCTGAACGGCGCAGGTTCCAGCCTTGTTCCATCCAGCCTTCGATGGGGCCCGAATTGTTGCCTAATCAAACATCTATAGCTTTTGATACACCGGTCCTAAGGCTGGTTTTGCAACTACTGGCATAATAAAAGAACTCGGGCTGCAGCCCCGCGTGTAACGAATACGTCTCGAATATTTGCAGCCTGCGCTGACGTGGAGTCCTCGGTGCGCTCCCGGCACTGGGAGAGCCGAAACGAACGCACACCTATGCAGTTTTTGTTTTGTTTTGTTTTTCTGTGCCAAAGCCCAGAACGAGAACGCTTTCACCATCAAACGGTCGGCGCGGAGCTCGTGCCGCGGAGCAAGCAAGCCTGACGATGAGGGAGGGCACTTCTGAGAACCGCGTCGTCCTCCGGTCTGGCACGGTAACCCTACAGCTCACCGGTTCCTCTGCCAAGTAAAAACGGCGTCACAACGACCTTTGTCCACTCCCGTTGGAACGCATTGAACACACGCGGACCGCGGTCAAAACCAGAGAGAAAATCGGCAAGGGACCAAAACGAGGTCCGCGACAGTCCGGTAAAAAGCACGGCCCGCGGCAAGGAAAACAGGAGGAGGAGGAGGTAGGAGACCGGCCGTGCCCGTCACGGTCAGCCGGAGCAGGACGGAAGCCAGCGACCGCACGCGACCGACCGACGGCAGCGCGCACGCACGCACACCTCGCCGCACCGCCACCACCGGCCGCGGGGGGACCTGGCCTCCCAGGCAGCAGCAGCACCGTTATGAGACGCGCAGGAGGCGCGCCGGCGGCCGTGATACGAAGCAGGAAACAAAGAGAAGCAGCGGGTCGCGACCGCTCCTCGTCCTCCCTGCCCGTCCGCCCAACAACCGGCCAGCACAGTGAACGGGCCTCCTCCCAACCTCGCTCCGGACACGCGCACGCTATGGGACGACGACGCCACGGGAGCCCACGGAGTTTCTTCCTCCACTCTCCAGGCAGTGCACTTCTCAATGCACCGCAGGAGATGAGAGGCAGTGCACGCAGCAGCGATGCATCACACGAAGAAAACCCGTTCGGCCAGACGACCTGCCCCCGAATCGCCGCCCTACATACGATGCGCGCTGTGTACTCGCAGAGCGAGGGCAGAACGAGACAGGGCTTGCGCACAAAGCACCACTAGTGGAAACGCGCATCGCCTGGCCGCGCACAGCCCAGAACGCTGTTCGAATGTCACACGGCCGCGGCTCGAGCGATGAATGATGCAGGGGCCGCGTATCTCGGGATTTCTTCCTTTAGCCGCGATACACTAGTCCCGGCACGATGACTGTCCACAAGGGCGCACGCTTTCCGCACACCGCGGGAAGCCCCAGATGCAGCTGCACCGCCTCTGAACTAGTTTAGTACAGAACGCGTTCTGCGCCGTCCCCTCTCTGCACGCCACTACTGCTCGCAAACCCAACTTGAGGCTGCACGGCGCATGTTGAAACGAAATGGTTTAGTCTGGTTTACGTGCACTGACATCGCACAGTACACGGCACGATGTACTGTATCGGAACCGAAACTACAATCGGGGTCGTTCCTATGGATCCGACCGGGCAAGTTGCCGATTGCGCACGCTGGAGACATTAGGGCATACGCGCGAGAACGTCCACCAAGAAGTTCAGCCACTTGTAGTGTTCTCAACGCAACTGGCAACTCCGCGGTGTGTCCGGTGGCTTAGGGCGCTCAGCACGATCCCGACCAGCAGGCGGCGGCCGCAAATGGGCGGGAAGCGTGCGTGCGCGCACTTGCGCCCAGATGTCGCGTTCACAAAGGCACTCCGGGCGGCCGACATAAATTCAGAACCATCAATGACGGAATGCGCCTCACAGCCCCCGGAGTTGCTTTTACGACCATTCGTCGGTTTGCCCTCGCATAAATATAATCATCACAGTGTCCTCGTCTGTCGTTGAAGAGAACTGTACCACGGCTGACGTGTACGGCGAAAATATTCAAAAATGGGCCGGTGAGCGGACAGCGCTGGACGCTGGCAGCGGCAAGGGGCGGCTGAGCGGCGTACGAGTACCCCCGCGTCTCCCCGTACAGACGGAGCCAGCCAACGAAAACACGTCAGACGGGCCCCTGGAACGGATGACGCAAAGCATATACCTGACCAGCTAGCACAACTGGCAAAGGCGGTATCGGTCGGGTATATTAATCGCGAATAATGGCCGCCAAAAATGCTTTCATGAACACAGACTGTATTTACAAGACAAAATAATGTCGCCACTAATACAACCGTATAAGACGTCGCTGAGGTAGCTGTTAAATAGAAGAGAACTGTTAGCTAAGCTTTGGGCGTGAAAGCATACACAAGACCAGACGTATGTACGGGATGGCATGGTAATTAAGGCAAGCCAGGCTTTCTAAACGCCAGGGATGTTTCGAGAAAGCACGGTATAAGTCCCCGTGACGAATAGTCGGTCCGTGAAAATGACAGACCTATTACCACTGTGGAGTTAGTGCCCAAGGGAGTAACGACTGAACTCTGCGGGACTGCGGTAATTTCACGGGGCACACATCGGAGCGGATAGATGTGGAGAGGAGGTGCGCGACGTTACCTATCCGCCAAAGTCCGCCCCTGCTCTTGGATTCGTAATGCACACGGGCAGCGGGGAGCCGCCGAGTGGGACGAGCAAAGCGGCCGTGCTGCGGAGGCAGAGGGCCGAAAACGAAGGGAGGGGCCGAAACAATACCCTCTCGCGGGGCTGTGCTGCTGTCAGGACAGGGGGGAAAAAAACGAACGGGGGGGGGGGGGGGGGACAGAATAGATGCGCGAATGGAAGAGAGATAGGAGAGAAAATAAACCTAGAGGGCACAGACAAACACAGAAAGACGGCAGCGGGCTTCACCCCAGGCATTCCATCGAAGGCGAAGTGCCGCCACATCTCCCTGAGAGACGGAAGGCCTGACGCGCGCGCAGTCGCTTGAAAGGGGGGGGGGGGGGGGGGGGGGGGATTCCTCACTCGTGTGGATACCGCTTAACCTTTTCGTCTTGCCTGGGTTCGTCCGGTACAGTTTCGTCCGCGCAGACGTGTCGCCTCTTTGCTAGGAGCACTGGCAATAGCGGCAAAAAACGTACGACCGATCTATATATATATATAGTGATCGCTTTCAGGAGAGAGTACGACCTACATTCGCAGTCCACACGCATCTCACGCTGCGGTACCTGTACTGGAACGCAGTGCCGATGCGGCGCGCTCGTCCATCACGCAGGCGACGCGGCATGTTCGACGTGGCGAGCTTTCACCCGACATCCGCTGCATCCCAGAGGCCGGCTGCATGGAGGGTGCCAGTGCCCGGGGTAGCTGACATACGCGCGTATACACGGAAGGCTGCAGCACACAAACGAGCCCCGCGCGTCCATGTCTACGGGATAGCATCGCATTTGTTTGCGCAGCTGCAATGGAACAGGCGCACTGCTGGAGCACCCGATCCAGAGTTTGCAATCTTAAAATGTTTCTCTACCCCCTTTCTCTCGTTCAGTGCCCTGTGCGCGGGTTGATTCCGTCGAGAGTGGAACGCTCCTCTTCTGATTACACAGCGGTTCGTTTGCGTCCAATAATTATAACATCCACACTCGGGCTCGTTTCCTCACAGCCTCCTGCAATTATATCGTCCTCATAGCCCGGGGTGAATTTATAGGGAGGGGGGGGGGGGGGTTCAATTCAAACATGTATTTCATCGTCTGTGTTTAGACGAGAAAAAAAAAGGGGGGGGGGGGAGCGGTGGGATTCAGCATGACTGTCTTATGATTTCTTCTCGCTTGCGGGAGGTCCCACAAATCCGTTCCTGCGCGCCCTTTTAGACGGGCGCATAAATGTACAGGGACCATAGAGTTAAGTATATTGCATCGCGAGTGCACTCCCTCCCACCGGATAATTGGCAATTAAGCCAGTTTTAAATTCGGCTAAAATCGGATCCGCTGTGAAGCGGCCAAGTAACGAAGCACATACACGCGGCGCCCACACCAGATCCCGCCTAGCGGGTACTATAGCAGTCGCTACAACTCAAGAATGGAGGGCATCCACTCCAGCCAATGGCTCCGACCGGTTCTCACGACGTCGCGCTTAATACCTGTGAGGAATCGCGGATGAATGGCAGGTGCCTCCGTGAAATGAGATTAACACTACGTCACTGGCTGCTTTCAGCGCGGTATCTGCCGCTGCATCTTCGAGTTTTATCCCACTGTAGTGGGATGTAGGGGCACTTTTATTTTTCTTTCTATTTAAAGCCCTTTCTAACATAAGTTTTCATTTCTTTTTACCTTGCCCAATCTAGCCAATGTAGCCGGAGGTCCACAGGTATTTCATGCCGAGTTGCGAGGGCCAAATTCTGGATCCACGGAATCCAAATTCTGGATCCACGGAATACCCGCTTGTTTTCATCTCCAGACGTGCAGTGCAGGAGATCCGTTCAGGTTCGCACTAAACTGCAAGCAATCGCGGCAAGAACCACTGTAGCATGGACGTGCACGCAGATGTCCGCAATACCGGCGCGAATATTTTTAACAAATCAACAGGGAGGGGATAAGAAAATTCAAAATTCAAACAACTACATGACGGCCTCTACTGCGCAATGCGACCGTAGCGGTGGCCTGACGGCTGGAGCATCGGCCCCGTATGCGGGAGGCGCGGGATTCGATTCTCACCGCTGCTCCAATAAGTTTTCCCACGGCCCTGGAGCTCGGATTCACTTGTGAAACGGGTCTTTGACCGCACCTCGTGTAGCCCAAAACCCGTCAGCAAAACCCGTCAGCGCCCTTCGGCCAAGCTGCCCATTGAAATCAAAATCATCATCAACATGCTGCACAAAGTGTTAGAGACATGTAACAGGCCAATTCTTTGTTACTCACAAAATGCTTGCTGGCAAACGGCTTCACTGTACTCTCGAAATTTTTCCGAGTCACGCAACACGCAATGGACAAAGTGTGGTGCTGTGAATTGCTTGTCTGACTGTCTCAACGCTAACGTCACGCCGTAACTATGCCGAAATGATGGGGATGATTTAACGTCCCAAAGCGACTCAGGCTAGGAGGGATGCTGTAGTGAAGGGCTCCGGAAATTCCGGCCACCTGGAGTTCTTTGATGTGCACTGACACCGCACTGTACGCGGGCCTCTAGAATTTCGCCTCCATCGAAATTCGTCCGCCGCGGCCGGGATCGAACTCGCGTCTTTCGGGTCAGCAGCCGAGTGCCATAACCAGTGAGCCACCGCGGCAGATGCTTTGTGAGAAATGCATGCCCGAACAGCGATGCAGCATGGTATATCTTTGCTGTTTTAATTTTGCTGCAGGTCCCAAAATATCGGCATTAAAAAAAAAAGTTTTCAGAATTCTTAAGGACGTTATTAACCGGATGTGTAGGAACACCAGACATATCCATAACGTCCAACAAAGGACGTGCACCGGCAGGAAGCATAGCTCGGACGATTGAATTTCGACTTTTAATGGGAACCGTACGTGACACGAACACGCAAGATGCCTTTCTCGCTGTTTTTGACTTGACTAAAAAGCGAGAATGCAATAACACCGTCTACATAAATCGAAATAAAAAAAAAATGCCGCCGACGATCCCCCTCATTGACAGACCATTTGCGAGTGCAAACCGCAGAGTCTCAATACATGGGAGTGACTCTGCACACAGACCTGCTGAGCGCAAAAACGCCACGTCGCAACGGTTGGTGAGATTATCTAATAACGCGCAGAGGAAGCGACCCCAGCACAAAACAGGAAGGAAGACGCACGACGCTCGTCCGCACCGTGTGCACCACTCCAGCAACGCCCAAATGACCAACATCGTGGCAAGGTCACCTCGTTGTCGTCTCCCTCCGACCGCCTCGAAGTAGCTCGGAGAAAGAGAGAGCAGCTCTCGTAAACGACACCGCCCCGGGGCGGATACGCTGGCCCCGCGTGTGAGAGCCAAGGTTACGAAGAAGAGCGTAAACCTTGAAAGCATTAGGGGGCCGGGCTCTCCCAAACGCCGACTCAAGTGCACCCAGCGGACATGCGCTATACGACTCGCAAACTGGCACCGCCAACAAGCGAATGCCGCTCGCTCGAGCCTTCTTTCGAAAGGGAGAAAAGGGGGGGGGGGGGGGGGGGGGGGGGGATAGCGACGCGCGTATACTACGACCAATGACGCCGGCAAACGGCGCAAGCGAGAAAAACCCGACATGTCCCCCACACGAGCCATTTGCGTACATCGCCGCTAATTCGTAGAAATGAAACAATGAGGCGGTCTATTCTCTCGATGTCCTGGCATGCTCGCGCGTCGCGGGCTCCGTGGTTCAAAACCACCCTGTTGACGCGGCATCGGTACGAGGCGCATGTATTTACAAGGCGAAAGCAAAAATGTTAAGAAGGGAGGAGGGGGCCCCAAACAAGGCGCGCTGACACGACTTGTCTAAGTGGAACTAAAGCTGGACGCACACACTCGAAAAATCCGCTAACGGCCTGACAACAAATAAACGCACCACAGCTGAAAGTACCGCCTGATGTCATCTAGTGCAATATTGCTCCTCGAATGTAGCTCGGATGCGTGAAATGTTCGGTTACACAGGGTGAGAGTAACTTCTCCGCAAACCAAGCAAGAGGAAGGGGGCAACCCCCACAGCGACGAGACGCAGCTTACATCAGTCGTCGACATACCACCGTGTCTACCCTCCCGGTGAGGGTCCTGACCGAGATACAGCGGTTCCCAGCGGGCAGCACAGCACACCGGCAGCTACTTCGGCCCGGCAACCAGCTCGCTACACCGCTCTCCCTTTCCCCTCGGGGCCCTTTAAAAAAAGAACGGGTGAGGGGGGGAGACCTACACAGGCTCCCCGCCGGCAGTGCAGGAGCGACGCTAGGCACAAGGTGCTGTCCGTGACAAGCAAGCTTCCTGCGTGAGCAGACAAACCGAGCAAAAATTGTACAAACACCGGTCGAGACAAACAGAAAAGAGCGAAGGTGAGGTGAGGAGGAGGAGGCGGACGCCCCTACCGCTGCGCACAACAGGCGTGCAGCGAGCGGGGCGGAATGCACGCGACCCCCCCCCCCCCGCCGGTATCGCATGGCGGACCTTGTCCCTCCCCCTCCTCCTGCCGCTATGGTGCAACGCCGCGCGGGTGGGTACGCAGCGAGCGGCGTGAGCCGTCGCACCTGGCGTTCGCAGAGCCCCCTCTTCGGCGGCTCAACCCCCCGCCGCCTGCTTCCTCATACCTGCGGCGACGGACCACCTGGCGACGGGGGAGGACCCCCACCTGCCCGACCCCAAAAGGCACGGCGCAGCACTTCCTCCCCTTCTCTCCGATCTTCCATCCCGCTCTCTGACGCTCTTCCCGTTTAGCGCATCACCACAACGTCGTCCCCTCCTCCTCACACACTCGCACCAGAGCCCACAAAAAAAGAAAAAGAGAGAGGTAGAAAACCAGTGCGAATCACTTTCACCGCGCCCCGCGGAACGCGAGGGCGATGCGGCGGCATAGAGAGCGGAACAATGCCGCCGCATCATCATCGCCGCGTGCGCCTATGCACACAGACGCTGGATGGGGTCCGTGGCCGCGGAGTGCGACGACTGTGCACGCCGTACACTACAAGCACATGCGCCCAGCACAACGGAACAAACGCCGTCGTCGCCCAGGCATCCCAGGCACGCAGCGGCGGTGTCCACGAGAGAGGGCAGCGCCGAGATAACGCTTCGCGGGACAGGAAAGTGCTTTCGTTGCGGCCGGAACGCGCAGCCCGCCGCACACAAGCGGCGCCGTAGGCAAACGACGCGAAGTTGCGGGTGCTTGCGGCCAACAACGCATTTCTAAGCGGGTATCGCTAACATCCCCTCTCCCCGTCCTTTACTCCAAAGCGGATGGACACACAAAAACAAAGCGGCCGACGATACGCCTGACTGGAAACGAGTGTGACAGACGCGCGACAGAGTGGCACGCGTTTTGCTTCAAGCCAAGCGCGGCGAAGAGCGAACAACGTAACTATGAAGCAGAGATGACACGTCAGGCCAGTGAAGAGCGCCGGCTGACCTGCGATAGCTAATTTCACGATTTTTTTCTTCATCGTTTTTTAACCGTCAAAACACTATCTTATGGTTGGGGGGGGGGGGGGGGGGGGGGGGGGTTAACGTTCCAAAGCGACTTAGGCTATGAGGGGCTCCGGAAATTTCGACGACCTGGAGTTCTTTAACGCGCACTGACATCGCACAGTACACGGGCCTCTAGAATTTCGCCTGCAAAACACTATTACAGTGACCTCAAGAACAATGCAGCAGTGCATTGTTCAAAGGAGTGCATTGCAGCAGTGCATTGCTCAAAGGAGGCCCTTCAGCCGAAGGCATCGGCCGCCAAGTTGATACAGCGCGTACCGCAAGCCACCGCTGCGCATGCGCAGATCGCCCTGGGGGCGACAGATGGCGCCACATTCCCATCAACAGAGGGGGGCCTGCCGCGTCGGAAACAAATCAGCGCATGCGCAATTTCGGGCGCGGTACGCATCAGTCGGTATCCACTGTCATGACGTCGCGGTCAACCGCCTTGCACCTGCTAGCACCAACACCATGAGTTGGTCGACCTCCTCAGGGGTACATCTGCCGCTTCGTTCACGAGTTGCATCCGATCAATTGCAAACAACCCCTGCCGCGTGGTCGTTTTCAGCATGTACCTGCGTACAGGAAGTACATTTGTGTGCTTGTACACATTCAGTGTGCGCGCACTGATTTGATTGGTCCAACCAAATGGGGCCGCAAAACGAAGCAGCACGCTAGTGCGCGCACTTGTCGAGGTCAGTGTGTATACAACGTCGGTTTCTTTTATTTTTCAGTTTTGTTGTTATGCAGCAGCGCACAGTCACAAAGCTCTTCCCGATGCTATCCGCACTTCGTAAGCATTCCATGTGGGAAAGAACGCGTCACGCCACCACATAGTTCATTACTCCCACTGCATGCGAGTCCACTGCGAAGTACAGAAAAAAAAACTTGGAGGACGTTTAAGCTTAAAGTTACAAAGTAACACCAAGAGAACCGTCATGTCTCAAGAACCTAACGTCATTTCCCTCTGTGATGCTACCGGAAATCCCGTTACTGACTCTTTATGTCCCGGGTGTGCCCAGCTCTGCATTTTCTTCTGTCTTCACCAATGAGCCGGCCGATAACCTTCCTGATATCCCATTTAATGTCCGGTTATGGAAATCATTTTATTTCAATTCCATGGCCCTGCTAAAATTACCGAGTCATAAGCCATTACTTCGTCCTCGTACTGGCATCAATGCAAAAGTGCTCAAGAATACTAAAACTATCAGCAGCGTCATTTTTCCACTGATCGTCCAGCAATCGCTTACAACAGGATCATTACCACGTGAATGGCGGATAGATAAACGTTTGGTTTAGTTCACAGGGTTCAGTCCCACAGAGACTCATGCAACGACACAACAGGTCGTCATAATGGGGGGCTACGGATAATTTCAACCACCTGGTGTTCTTTACGTGCACGCGCGGTTGCGAAAACCCATCTTTCAACATGGCATTAAACTCGCACGAGCACAGGAGCAGCGAATCAAATCAACAGAGCAGCTCACAAATCGCTGGTGGAGACTACCTAAGTTGAAGCGGCGGCAGCAGCAAGTGACGATGAGCTGTACCTTTTATTTATTTATTTATTTTTATTAACAGAAACCAGAGTTCTCCAATGCTTTCTGGTCATGTAACTTTTCCGCACCGCTATGGGAGAGCTTCATCTGCTGCTAGCGGCTCCCGCGTTACGGCGCCACCGTCTGCATAAATGCGTCTTCCGAGACGATCGGCGCTGTCGCGACCGAGCAGGAAGCCCCGCCGCTGTTAAGGCCCGTTCACACTTGCGAGTCGCAGAGGTCGCGCGACTGTTTTGGTCGAAAAGCGACAGTCGCAAACGGTCGCCCTGGTCGAAAAGCGACAGTCGCGGGCCAGTCGCTCGCTGCTCGATTTTTCAGCCTTGCGACTGCGAGTCGCAAACCGCTGAACCAATCAGCGAGCGAGCCAAGCTTCCGGCAACGACATCGCTCGCGGGCGCGCCGGGCGACGACCTGCGCTGCTCCCAGAGGGCTGCCCTAGTCGTCGCTAAGCCTAGCCGGTTTAGTATCGATGCCGCAGCTGAGGGCGCTTCGGATCCTGGCCAGCGCTAGTAATTAAGATGCAGCTTTCGTCACCGCTTTATTGTGGACCTCGTATCATAATAATATCAAGACATGCTCGACTTCCGCGACGCCTTCAGCAGCGGGGCTAGCAGACAACAGTCGAGCCGCATGAAGCAGCAAAGGGGCTATGGGAAGAAATTTGCTTGTGTCGCAGTTATCCCTTCTACCAGCAACCCGGTAGTGGCCAGCGATCTTCAAAAATGATTCATTTTTTACATTCCTGTACCCAAGGGCTCGGTATGAACGCGAACAAGCAATATTGACGCATTTTTCTGACGCCGGCGGCCGGCATACTTCAGGCTGGTAGGACGGCCCTGCAGAGAAGCGCGCCCCTGTCATCATGACGCTTGTACGACCGCGGTGCACATCAAAACCGTCACGACAACCTAATCTTCGCTTGGGTAGTTGTAGTACATTGCGAATAGCAGTTTAGACGACCGAGCGCGAGTACAGGAGGCGCGGTCAAAACAGACGAAACTCTCGAAAGCGCGCGGAGAACGTCATTCCCGAGAGTTCTCGCTTCAAACGAGAATCTAACGAGAAGGCGACCCGCTGGTCGCGCTTGCAAGTGTGAACAACGGTGCTGTCGAGCTGCTGCTTGGTCGCAAGCGACTGCGAGTCGCACGCCCTTTGCGACTCGCAAGTGTGAATGAGCCCTAAGTCTGACGGTGAAATGCAATGTTCACTGCGCCTTTTTGCGTTCAGGTAATGCAATCTGTGTGCGTGTGATCATGTCGAGCGCTTACTACGTGTAGGAATGCGGCTCCGGCAACAGAGGCGCGACCAATTATGTCGCGTTGGCTCCCTGCCCCGCTGACCCGGAGCTAAATAGGAAAACGAAGCGGGCAGCAGCGGCAAGAACCTCCGCATCGAAATATATGCGTGCTTCTGAAAAGCATTTCATATTCTCTTCAGAAAGGAAGCGGGCGGGGTGTGAAGTTCGGTGGGAGAAGTCCAGAAAGTCGAATTCCAACCGGCCGACCTTTTCAATTCAGCACTCACCGCCCACCGCGGCAGGTGGACAAAAAGAGGGTTGCGAATAAAAAACGAAAAAAAAACGCTCCTGTTTAGCGCGCGAGCCGGACCAATGCGGCAGCGAGGCTTTTGCAACCGCGTTGTTGCAAAATGTACGTACCTCTGCGTCATGCGCCGGGACTAAAAACAAACATACGCCCCGGCGGCGATTCGCCGTGCTTCCGCTGCTTTTTGAAACCGAAAGACATTTCGAAGGGGCCGGGCCTCCGATAGTCCACTTCCTCGTTGTATACCTATCAAAGCATGGATGCGGGAATCCAGAGATCAAATAACTGGACGGAGAAGAGCGCACCTTCACTATTCCAAGCGATAAGCCACATCAGACAACACACCTTGGAACTGTCCGGAGAAACCGCCTCCTCCGGACCTAGGTTACCTCCTTAAGGCCGGAATACATGGAGCGTTTTTACCGCGGCGAGTCGTCGATTTTCGCCCGACGGCGCAGTTTTGACGCCCGGCGTCGAGAAAAACGCCCGCCGCCGCCGATCAGGACCGGCTAGATTTTGACGCGCGGCGTCCGGTGAGACCGGAAGCGGCGGCTGAAGCGAGCCAATAGCAGCGCAGAAAGCCCGCTCTTCCGGTCCTCTGCCAGCCGCCGCCAACATGGCCGCCATGTCCGCCGAGCTGCGCAGTGTTTTGGCACGGAAATGTTATTGTCGTAAAAATAAACGCTGCATCAGACTTGAAATGTCGCCTTTTCTGGAGTACACGCCGAATCTTGGATCGGAATGCCTGCGCTCCCTCCCTGAAGCGAATGTGTCGAACAAAACCGCAGCCGATGGTGTCCGCGGCAGAGCGGGCGTCCAAAGGTACGCGACGGCATGCATTCGAGCACGCAAATCTTTATAGATACTTAAGCGCGCGTGCTAAAATTTGTACAATGGTGTCGAAGTGACTTTCCTGATTTTAACAGAATGGTCAGCGTCGCTGTTCTCACAGACCTTCTTGCACAGTGGTGTTTGCCACTTGTTGATCCCATTTGCTTTCGAGTCGAGGGATATGCGGCGGCGCGCCGCCGCTTCAACGCTCCATGTATCTCCAGCCTGGCGTCGCGCCGCCGCGACGTTTTCTGCCGCGCGAATATCGTCGAAAAAAACGTCGCATGTATCCCGACCTTTACTTCGGAGCGGTGGAAAGCCGTGCTTCCCACCGGGCATCCAGGCAGTCGCATCTCCCAGTTTCGACCAACAACTCGCCATCGCCCAATCCTTGCGAATTAATAAAGTTTTTCGTCCTCCTCCGCGCCCAGTATCGGCGCTATGGGGTCGCGAGGTCGCCACTTTCACAAACTACAGGGGGCGCCACTGAAAACCCAATATGTCTGCCCATGAGATGATCCGGCAGGCGAGCTAGCCTCGTGCGAGAGTGCTGTCTTGGGCGAAGAAGCTCTCAATGCTGGTCATCTTCTGTACAGGCATCACAAGCGCCACGGAAACAACACGCCGCAGATGTGGCTGGTCCGGTATGCCCAATATTCGACTGCTGATGGCGCGTTGCGGGAGGTGCGACGCGTACCGAAGCAGCTCTAATCGCGCCAAATAAAGGCGGCTGGGAAACGCTGGACACATGCGCGGGGAGCAAACATTTCTACTCTTGTACGACTAACTGGTACTCGCGGACTCCGGCATTTCACGATGTCGCAGTGTGCATTCAACATAGTGCAAATATGCTGAGCCCGCATACAGTCTGACCAAGAAAGCAAGAACTCAAAGTAGCAACGACGGTCTGCAGAGCACATTTCAGCACCGCTCATTTCTTTCGATCGCCACCAATAGGCAACGATTTTGTACAAACGTAAACACCTCTCGGTTGTGGAGCGGAGATGTTCACGGCGGTGCCGGAGTCGGATCCCTACGGGCGCTTTTCGTTCTTTCATCTCAAGTCTACAGCCTCATCACGTTCCGTTTTGGTTTTTAGGTTGTTCACACGTGCAGATTAGACGCGCGCATGCTCAGCGAGGAGTTTTTTTCCGATTTCGATACCTATGAACACACAAGACGCTCTCATTTTCTCCATTATGCAACGGACAACGCCGTGAACATCGCCCAAAGACGACTTCAATGCGCGGTTAACTTTGTCACCGTCATAGTAGCCGCTGGCGCGTTGCACAGTTCAGCGCACGCGCCGCGAGCGTTGTTCGAAGGCAGCCTCTTGCCATGTAAAAGTTCTGAGGGGCATGGAAACACTGTGACGATCTCACAGCCAGCGGACTGTAGTTAGGCCGCGCGGTTCGGGCGGACGGCTAATGGAAACAAAACACAAGATCCCGCGAGAACAGGATACCGGGAGAAAGAGCAACATCACGCAGGTGACAGCGTACGACAACGTAAGAGACCTAGGCGCGACGCTGCTGACCCGAGGTGCACCTACAGAGGCAGGTGTTGCCCTCACATTTTTTCCCTTCACTTCGAAGTTGTCAACCCTCACCGCAAAGCGCGTGACACTGCGGGAAATTAAGGGCGGACAGATATTAATGAAACTCCGGAGAGAGAGAGAGCCCGATGGCACGCGCGCGAAATCATTTCTCCTCGAAAACTGGGAAAACGTTGAGAATAAAAAAAAAAAACGAAAGAGAGCGAACTAGCGCTCTCGGAAACAAACGAATAAAAAAGGGATGAGCAGCAGCTGCACCGCCCACTGCTTCCCGCAATACCGCGCTCGTCCGCATTGCTATACAGGCTGGGAGGTGGCGGCTAAGTTTAGTCTGGAGCTGGCCGCCCATGCTTGCTTGCTTGCTTGCTGCTGCTGCCGCCGGTGCAAGCGAGAGCGCGCACTTGTACGGTTACGCCGACCCCGCCGTCCTCCACTGCATGCAAGAGAGAGGCCCAACTGTGTGTGCACGCGGGAGGGGGCGTGTGTTTGTTATGCGGCGGAAGCCACCGTTTTTCCCCCGCTCCCGCATTGGAACGCCCGGCTGTTCTTGCTTCTCTCATTCTCCAATTGGACCGCAGACAGTGCCATGGGAATAAAACAAAACCGGGCGAAACGCACCACACGAGCAACAATAACATATCAATACTCGCCGGCGGCGAACGCAGCAGCGCCGGCGACCGTGGCCCCGCGAGAGTTGTACCACTGCAGCGTGACCAGCTTTAATACTGCGCCGGGGGGCGATCGTATCGGACCGTTGCCCGGCTAATCGGCGCACGGCCCCTCCGCCCCCTTCGAACAAGCGCTCGTGGCTTAACGCGATTACAGAGGAATAAAGCGCGCACGAATCGACCCAGGTGGGATACGCCAGCTCGCGCGGCTCCGTTTTTTTGTTTTTCTTCTTCGTTTCCCACCGCGATCCCTTCTTCCAAGGCCCCTTCTCCTACAGAGCCGAGGCCATGACTGGGCGCCGCAGCGATATGCAAGCAAGCAAGCGCCGCGAATGCTCGCAGCCGGCCACCTCCGCTAAGCTCTCGCTTTCTGAGCCGGCAGAGCGGAACGGACAAAAAAAAAAAGGGGGGGGGGGGGGGGGTTGCTGAGGAGAGTGTTTGCATAAGAGGCGGAAGGAGGAGTAGTATAAGAGAGAAAGAAAAAAAGAACAAAAAAAAACATTTTCGCACTCTTCCCCCTTTGTGCTTTGTGTCGTGCGCGTGTGTTTGTATACTGCGATCTTCCAGACCTTCACGCGCGTGCGACCTGTATGTATATATGTTTATATTTACCATGTAAATATGTAAATAGATTTATTGACAGTGTACCCCTTCCCCTGTCCTTTCTACTATCCTCTCACCCCTTTTCTTTCACTCCTACACACTGCCTGCTATCCTTTATTTCGCTGCCCCAGCTCAGGTGGCTTCCAGCTGCGATAGCAGATGCCGGGGCAGCGAACATTCTTTTACCTTCCATATTAAATGTACCAATAAATAACCACTACTACTACTACTACTCTTCCCCCAGCCCGGCCCCATCTATAACCTTCCTCGTTGACCAGCGCGCGAAAGGATGGAGTTTTCGGATAATACATGTTACGAAGACGGCGACGTAATAAGACCGAAGTAAGTACTGCCACAAGTAAAATAAAATCGAACGCCGTTATTAACGCGCCTCGAAACGTCGCTTACAAGGGCAGCGCACACGCACGCCATGCACACTTCTAAACGCTGGGCCAGATGGATCGCCCGAAGCCGAACACATTCCTCATCCTTCCAGCAGTGAAATTTTCCGCAGAGTGGAACGCGGAACTCTACGAGCTCGGTTTGTGGTTGCACCGATTATGACGGTGGTGGTGGTAGTGGGTTTTAACAGCGCTAGGGCAGCTCTGGTCAAAGAGCGGCGTGGCATAAGGTATCTTCGTCGACTCAAGATGAGGTCAGAGACCCAATTCTGTGAATACAATCGCAGCAGTAAGGGAATGGGTTAAAATTAAACATGCTCTCGGCCTGGACAGGTCCACGGTTGCATCGACACTGCAGGATTTTGAGAAATGACTCAATTGCATTGCAGAGCAAACCACCCTATGATAGCACATTGCAAAAAAAAAAACAAAAACAACGCATAAACCATGGTAATGCGGTTTCGTAATGTGCATGAATATGGTCCTGTCGCAACCACATGACTATCTGAACAGATAAGTGACCCAAGAAACCTATAGCTGATCATCATGAAAGGTGGAAACAAGTGTTTAATTAAGTTACAGCCAACAAATTTAGGCATGCGGCAAATGCAAGGATGACTAAGGAAATCTCTGAAGCAAGCATCCTACATTGGCGACAAATACAATGTTCTCATAGGCCCACCATCGCCATCACCTAGCAATCAAATAATCAAAGTGACTGAATGCAGTCGCAGGTAAATGAAAGTAGCAGATGCACATGTGCACTGATGACATGCTTCTGAAGGCTTAGAAAATGATTCGAACAAACTGTTGCAGATTACACACCTAGCGTTGCTTAAAAACTGCTCGACACCGACAAAGCCGAGTTGTCGAGCAGCTGGGCGACAATAGTTTTGTGAAAGCAACAACAAATATTGGATTAGACACCGATTCAACGAGTACAGTTTCGCAGTTAAGCGTTAGATAAGAGCAAAGCTTCAATCACGACCCTACTTGACCAGACTTTTGTCGGGCTGATGTAAACTCTCAGGCTGTCAAAACTTAGGGGTATTTTACACTGGGCGTTTACATGAGCCCGACAAAAGTCGGGTCGAGCAGGCTGTCGGGCTCGTGGGCATACGGTTCAGGGCGGTTATAGAGAACCTGCGCTGCCCAGGTGGCACTGTAGTTATTCCACTAGGTGCCTAAAAACTGCGGCCGTCAGTCGCTTGGGCCGCTACAAACGCGAGAGCACATTCTGAACGATTAGAAGCCCGCGCTTGATTGATAGCACTATTTGCCTCGCTTCTGTAGACATAACCCAGATAGCTGACAGGCACCACGTGTGGCTTCGACAGAGCGCAGAAGCTCATGCCAATAAGCTCAGGAAGGTGGCGTGGAATAGCACCACGAGCGCCCTCAAAACTGCTTGCTCCTCTCGCTATGCTGTGTGCTACGGCGCTGCAATCGACACGGCAAACTTCAGCGTGGGTTCCCAATAACATGCAGGAGGAGGACGTTGAGATGAATTTTACAGAGCAGTCTAATTGGATAAAGAAGGATGTAATTATTTACGCCTTGCTGTGTTAGCGTTTTAACTGCTCCGCATGCATTCCACTTGTCCACGGCGGCCCCTTCCCTTCCCTACAGGATGGTTTTCAGCGCACAGCGAAGCAAGGTCGAGACCGAGACTCTACAGCACGCGTGCTTCACGGCGAAAAATAGTGTCACCCTGGATCGTCCAGTCGACCCTACCCCCCTTCCCCCAGGCTTTGCTTCCCCCCGTCCCGCCACGGTCTCGCTCTGAACGGTGGGAACGGAGAAAGCACGCGCCGATCATTTCCCCCCGCCGACAGCGCGCGTCAATCCGGTCTGGGCCAGCCCCGCACTTTTGCGGTGACGCCCTGGAAGGCACCGAAAGAGCAGGTAATATTCAAGCGCTCCGCGGCGACGATTAGCAAGTCAAGTTCGCCTGCCTCCGCGCATTGAGCAAACGCGCACGTGCCAGCCGACTGCACGCAGCTAAAGCCCCACCTCGATGGACACTTCCGAGGCGTACGGGGGGAGCGCCTACGCGCACGGGCGTACGCTGGAGCCTGTCTGCGCATGCGCGAGGCGCGACGCGCGAGCAGGCGCGAGCGGGGCGCAGATATCTGTGCATGTCAGATATCGGCGCCTGCGTACGGGCGCTAGCGCACGCGTCAGAAGCGGGGTCCGGTTGACAACAATCGGAGGACCGTGGGGCTCTCGAGGACTCTTTTCTTCATAGCTTCGTGTTCCCCGAACTTTTCTTCGCGGTTTAATTCGTCCTTTCAGCGCCCCCCAACCATCTTTTGTTCACGGCTTGACATTCTTTCACTCGGCTCGGGAGGGGGAGCGAGCCAGCACCAGGAGCATGTAGGCGAATGCCACTTTTCGACGCCCGTCGCGGCGCGTGCTGGGCGCGCAGGCGCTTCGCGTGTATGCCTGGGAAGTGTCCATCGAGGTGGGGCTTAAAGGGTCCCTGAAACGGTGTCCATGTAGGCAAGGAGAAGTCGAAGTATTGATAGACATTGAACGATCCATCATCCTACCGCAAAAATTTTTGATCTACCTTGTGCGGAACCAGAGATAATGGCTATTAAAAATGACCACCAGCCTTTTCCCTCTCAACTCGTACACCGGAGCAAACCATAAAAAAATAAAGATTACAGGCCGGGACCATGCTCCGCCCACAAATACGTCATCGACGAGATCGGTTTGTTTACTTCCGGTTGACGCGCTCTTTCGCTCGATCGCTCGCTCGCTCGCTTTCCCGCTGTCTGCTATGTTCACCTGTGTCTCGCAACCCTCGCTGCGGCTTCTCTCGTACAACGATCGTCAGAAATTATGCATTTTTGACATGCATCTATCCAAGGGCTTGCTATGGACGAGAACAAACAATACTAGCGCGTTTTTCAGTCGCCGGTGGCCGGCATCAAGGCTGGCAGGCCGGTCCGGCGTGGCTCGGCCCCGAGCGCCCTGAGCAGCGCGCTGTACGGCATCATGACGCTGCCGCTCTCCGCACTCGTATTGGCTCCCGCTTCCCGTCGTTGCGTTTTCCGCGCGCGGCTTGTCGTAGACATCCAGCAGGTTGGACGCAGGCGACGAGCTGCGATCGGTTGTTACGACGTCGTTCACAACGGCGCGCCGCAGCGAATCGCACACACTTTTCGCACATGTGTCCCCGCCTTAAGGCTGAAATCCCATTTCGGCACTCATCCGCAAAAGTCGTTCCTTCAGCTCAGGCAACTTCCGAAGCGCCGTCAGCTGCGGTTTCAATGCGAAACCAGATAGGCCTAGCGACGACTAGGGCAGCCTGGGACCAGCGCGCAGTTCGTCGCGCGGCGTTGCCGCAGGCGGTGTCGTTGCCGAAAGATCCACTTTTGCACTGACATATTTTCGTTGCTCGAATCTAGGAAGCATCCTCGCTGGTTTCATGGCTGTTTTGCATTTTCTTGTGCGAACGTGATGTACGCCGAGCATGCCGGCCGGCCGGCCAGCCTGGATCCCGTCTGCCGGCGACATAAAAACGAGCTAAAGTGTGTTCTTGACGTAAATAATAAACCCTGGGATAAGAAATGTGAAAAATGTGTCATTTTTGAGGATCGCTGACCAATACTGAGCTGCTGGTAAAGATAACGACTGTGATACGAGCAAATTTCTTGCCACAACCGTCTCGCAGCTGCCGCTGGCCCGACGTGGGCTCCGACTCGCCTGGCGCCCGCTCGCTTCGCTGCAGAAGGAGTCGCGGAAAGTGACCATACTATTATTTTATTGTGAGATGATGCTGTTGACTGAAAAGCGATGTGTAGAGTAAGCCTTGTATTATAGCTCAGGCGACTTCCGAAGCGCCGGCCGCTGCAGCTTCGATGCCGAAGAGGCAATAGGCCTAGCGACGACCACGGCAGCCAGGCAGCAGCAGAGCTCGTCGCCCTGAGCGCCCGCGAGCGGTGCCGTTGCCGAAAGCTCGCAACATAAGCAGGCGTGCTTTGTCGCTGCTCGAGAAGTATTTCTGATAACAAGGCGATCTTGCCTTGTGATATTTGTACACCATCCCAAGCAGCGCTCAGGCATTGCTGCACGGCGGCGAAGTGCGACACCGGTTGTGAGCGGAGCTTGGGTAGGGCGGCGCAGCGATGCTCACCGCCCCGTGTCTCCCTGCTTGTAGTGGGGCGGCAGTTCGCAAGCGACGATCGGTGCAGCGCGTCGGCCAAGCTTTTAAGGACACGCCGTTCAGAAATCGAGCGCTGAATCCTGACGACGACGACGGCTCGCTCACTTCCATCTTTCGGCAGACAGTACCGAAGGGCAACATCTTGCCGAACCCTGGCTTTGCAACCAACGACACAGCACGGCCGGTCCATTTTGATTGCGCATGCGACGGAGGTCGCGACAGAAATCAGTAGTGCGGTGACTCCAAATCGCACCTCGATTCTCGATTCGGTTCGACGTCGGCGCCGGCGGAGTGACACAAGCGGCACGAGCAGACGAAAACATTGTAAACCGGAAGTGCAGTACTAATTTCTGACACCGAACACACAATAACTGCGTAAACATGCATATAAACGACAACTCTGCTTGCTGAAATGCGAAATGTTTCCGAAAAGAGTGTGAAGTATCTAGAGCTTCTAGTTTGTTAAATGCGTGATTTCACGTTGGCACCGCGAACCAATCATAGCCCAGCACTTGTGACGTAAAGAGTACAAACTGACGTAATGAGTACGGATTCGGGCGGAAGTTCACCGCCGCTGGTCGCCGCGAGGCTCGGGAGAGGTAGTTTTTGAAAATGTATTGTAAATTATCTACTCGCCTTTGATGTATTGTACGTGGCATGAACGTTCAGTGGCCTACGCTCTACATAATGCAAGTATTTGTTTGCCAACCTCAGACACCCCTTTCAGGGACCCTTTAACGCCTCGTGCAAAGCGATGGGAGAGCGCCCACACTCCGACAGAGCCGCCTGGTCAGCTGCGAAATCGGCCGCCAGACAAGCTCGTTCGTAGAAAAGTTCGTAGCGTGCCGGCTTTGAGAAACACGCGGGGCATACGCAGCGAGCTTTGCAAGCGGAGCGACGAAGTGACGTCACTGTCATAAATCTGTGGTCTGTCCACAGGGCTGTGGTAAGCACTTACGGTAGCATTTTGGCGATGGATGGATGAATGGATAGGAGCGCCCCCTTTGAAACGGGGTGGTGCAATTGCCACCACGCTCAGCTTTTTTTCTTTATTTTTGTTCAACTGTGCTGTTAATTTTCGCGAAATCGACGCCACACAGCGGCGGCGCCGGGAACTAGTCCAAGAAAGATCGGCGCGCGCAAAACCATCGTTTCGCAGGAACCACATCGTTTGCGCCGTTGCCCGAGCGTTTCGCCAGCACATTCAGATGTGGCTTTCGCAGTTTTTACACAAAAATATACCTTGGGAGCCCTGTTATATATGCTTGCTCTCTAAGGTCACAGAAGAGCACCCAAGTGTCATAGCCTGAATTATCAGTTGTCAACAATAGAGAGAGCAAGGGAACAGGAAGTCACAGTGCTGCAGTGGAACGCTTGCAGGACCGTGACAGCGCAGCTCTTTAACAGGCACAAAGCCTATAATTAAATAAAGAAAATTATCTGCGGAGACAGCCTATGTAAATGCGGGTCGCTGTTCATTAACACAGCTGAACGCACATGACTAACGGGCACATTTCCAGCGCGAAGAGTGGATTGCCTCAGTAACAACAGGTCTTGCTAAGACGTCGGTGTGCGGCGATGTGGTGCGTCGTTGTGCAAGAAAAAAAAAGTGGGAGGTGGAGGGGTATGCGGTGATACGATGGCTTGATTCTAATTCTCGTATTTCATTGTAACTATTTCTGGACTTCGTTACTGCCCCATGCCCTCACTGTATGAGCTTATGTTCATACTTTATGCAGCACATGGTTAAAAAAATTTATATCCCCCCAACCCCACCCACTCCCCCAAAGAGGGCAAAAGGGCACAGCTCTACCAGTTGGAACTCAAGTGGCAGTGACTGCCAAACTTTTCTAGCCGCTTTTCAGCGCAAATAAACTAAGTGGACAATCGCTAGGTCTCTCTTACCTGGAGTGCTAGATGCAAAGAATTACGCTTTTAAGTTTGTCATTTTTCACGGTCTATGTCACTGCTCTTAAATTCGCTCCAAAGCGCACGTCGATCACCTATCGCTTCGCTTTCATGTGAACAGAGATTATCTCTCGTTTATTCCATTACACTTTTGAGAAACGAAAGACTGGCTCACACGAGGTTGCCACCGTCGACAAACAAGCGCGAATACAGGTAAACCTAGGCTGCCATAGACGGGGTTCTCCGTAACACCCCATACTGTATTTCTTAAGGCCTCTCTTCCAGGTCGTAAAATAGCCAATACTGAAGAGTTTTGGCACTGCGGTACGGCTAGTTTGGCCACTACGGTAAGCGTAGCCGTAGATATCATTGCTGCGTTTTGCCTAGCCGCATTCGCCGTAGTTCGCGTGTTTACCGCACGACGGCGCTAAAACTCTACCAACAAGTAACGGGTGCATGTAGTCAGTACCGCTAATAAGCCTTCGAACGGCTGCACCAACAGCACGCATTGAAAAACGCGCGTTCCTTTGTTTAGCCTCAATTCGGAGCAAAAAACTTTGGCTCGACGGCGGCACACGCGCTGCCAGTCGTCCGTCTATGAGCCAGCATCCGTCGCCAGACCCCCATCAAAAACCGGAGCGCGACGATTCCGCGCACGCTACGCACGAAAGGCGTCCGTGACCCACCGTCGCCGGAATTTCAGCGGCAAAATTTCCGCTCCCACACAGCCGCCAGCGGCGGAAATGCTCCACGAGTGATTGAGTCATCGCCGCTGCGGTAATACCGGTGACAGCAGGGGGAAGGGCCCACACGCACGTTAACAAGCGCGGCCGATGTTACCGTCTCGGTTAGGCGATGTACGAAAAGGTCACTCGCGCTGCTACTACCTGATGCCGAAGCCATTAAAAGGGCGTGAAAGGCTTCGTTAATGAGCGGGCGATGCGGATAGGGGGGGCCTTCTCGATCGACGGGCGCGTTAGGAGTCGGCTCGTGTAGGCCTACGCCCCCGCGGCACAGGCGACGATGTCGAAAACCATTAAACTTTCAACGCAAGCCCGTGTCGTGTCGGCAAAGGAAAGGGGGAGGAGGTGCAGCGATCAATCGCTGCGGTGAGCAAACAAGGAGCGCGACCTCTCGCGCACTCGATCATTAGCGACGGCATTGCCAGCCTTTCATCTTTAATGCGGCGCGAGGGCCCGCGACCCATTTAACGCGCCTCGGAAGCGCGTCCACACGACGCTGTGGCTTAACGGAACGCGGGAAAGGGAGTGGCTCACAGCCTTATTTAACGAAGGCGACGGCAAGCACTAATGGCACAGAATGGGTACAGAGTTTAACCAAGCATGCAAATGATTTCATTCGACGAGAAAATTTCGAAGAGAAACTGCACGCTGTAGCGGGGGAGGGGGACTCCAGACTAATCTCGTTAGACGCGCGCGCCAATACCTCCAGCACATGGCGGCCGTCTTCGCCTCCGTCGAAATGCGACCGGTTACGAACCCGCGACCTCGGTATCGATAGCAGAACTGAGCCACGGCTAAGGGTGGTGCTAAAACTGTGTGAAAAAAAAAAAAATACACTTCCGTTTCGTCCGACAAAGCGAAACTACACAGTGCTACGTTCAAAATACGGCTTCGTACTGGTAAGTTGTTAGCCGGTCAGCCGACACGCTCTGTTTTTGTTTTTCACTATAGAGCGGAGTCTGCATTTTCAAATTCTAATCTGCACAGCACGCGTACGCCACTTGTATCGAGCGACATGCGATCCATTGAGGGAAAGTGCAAAAACGTCCAGGAAGAGAGTAGAGGACGAATCACGCCTTTCCTACTCAAAACCTGCTCTTTCCCTCAAAAAAGTTGACTGGAGTCGACTTCTGTGGCATTCATATAACCGAGGCTTTAGTGGAAGAACACACAATGCGGAGAAAACGGCACCAAAGGCGAGGAGGAATGGCGAAGGGGGGGGGGGGGCAAGGCCAAGTGCTCTACCGCTGATGACGCAAAGCGGAGAGGGGAAAGACGTACCCCACGCACACTGCGAGAAGGGGGCAGACAAAATAAAACTACAAAGAACGTAGGAGGCAAGCCAGGGAAAACAACAATTACGTGGAAGGTTCAACGACTACACACACGCACGTCTACCGGCGACGCCCAACTTAGTTACGCTGCACAATTAACTCCTACGAGAAAACAAACGGAGGGCGTTCATCGGAGGGGGCGGGAAGGCTGTTTCGCGCTTTCCGTTCGCACAACCTGCGTTTGGACGCCTCGTACCAGCCATACAGACGAACTTTTAAACAAACCCACGACCGATTTTCAACGGCATAATTTTTTTGACGTCACGGAAAGCTTGGCGACTTTAATGCGCCCGACAAAGCAACCCTTGCGCTACAGAAACGCCGTTAAAACATTTTCCAGTCATCCCGATGTTGGAAACAACGACAAGCGAGCGCCTCGTGTGAGACCTCAGAAACAGGAGACAAACGTGAAAGTCTCGGCACACTTCTTTAGCACTGTTGCGTTACGTCCACAGTAATATGCACACGCCTGTACGCTCCTTTTTGCTTTTGCGCCCATGCAAAAGCATCCACACGCCGCCATTGTATTACGGGAGCTGCCGTTGGTCCAGAGCGTCTTCTCCTCCTTGGGGCAATTTTTAAAAATCCCGCGATCCTCCAGACCCCAGGTCACGTGACGTACTCGGTAACGCACGAACAGACGGCTTTTTCCAGGCGCGTCGCACGCAGACTACCGGCCGCAAAACGCATGAAGAAAAAAAAAAACGAAAGAAAGGGGATCCGGGCAGCGGGCGCTCTGGGTTCGCAAAAATAAACCCTCGAACAACAAGCAGAGCGCAGAAATAGCGATGCCAAGCGGCGAAATGAACGCTGCAGGAAGAAAAAAATACATATAAAGAAAGGAAATGTGCAATTTCTATCATGCCGCGCCCAGCAGCCAAGCACCTTGCGCCCTTCCATTCTTTTTCGGCGGTATAGCACGAAGGAAAGAAGATCAAACAACAAGTGATCGATGGACCACCGTCGCAAGAAGAGCGAAAGCGGAGAAATTACGGGCGGCCCGATAGAACACGTCTGGCATATTTTCCGTTTTTTTTTTTTTTTTTGCGCTTACATACACGCAACAACACACGGTGCGAGCCACAAGTGCACGTAGCGACGGCAGACGGCACTACTTCGCGCAGCGCCGAAGCGACGCTCACGAACGGTAGAAACAAAACACGCAAACGTAACGCACCCACACAGCGATACAGGAAAAAAGCCTTCGCAATCTAGCAAATATTATAAAAACCGAGCTTACCGCAAAACCCCGTCTACGATATGCGGTCTCATAAGATTGCCGAGAACATAGTTTCACAACTACGTAATATCAACCGCCATGGCGGCTCTTGCCCCACACGCGCGACCGTGACGCGGAGGGAAGAAATGCACTTTGGAGTGAAAGCCGCTGTGGCCCCGCGACCGACGGAACAACCCACGAACGCGGCGATGGGGATGAGCGGATTTTTCTTATTTCTTCTTTCATCCCTGAAGGGTTTCTTGATCAAAATAAATTTTCTCCTCAAAATAAAGTTGAACGTCCCGTCAACAGCTAACAGAGTGGGTGGGATTACACAGGAACACCATTTACAAGAGGCGGTGTTGTAACCTACTCGGAGCGCGCGCGAGTTCGGTAGGGGATTAGCTAATACTTTCTCAAACGAGGCGGTGTTGGTAATAACAGTCCCCGTCAGGCCAACGGCCCAGTGCGCACCGAGAAAGCTGTCACTCGCAGAACGACGAGTGGAGAAGGAAAGAAAGAGAGAGAGAAAAAAAAACAAAAAACGGCGCTTCGCTTAACACTGTTCTCAACACGCTCGGCCAGTAAAAGAAAAATACTATAACAAGAGATGTGCAGAGAAAGTGCGACAGTGTCACCCGTGCGCGCACGCTGATCTGACAGAAGAATAAAAATTCGGCAACTAGCAGAGGAGCTCGTCTAATGCGACTCATGAATTAGTCATAATGCAGCCATAATTTAAAACCAATATGAAAAGGGAGGGAAAAGGTTCTCGTTGGCGTCATGCAGTCAACTCCTAAGTGTGCTGGGCAAGGCACGCGAAATGCTTGCATTCCGGAACAATTTTTTTTTTTTTTCTGGGGACAGAGGTTTGGTAATGCACAACTGATTTTGCATCCTCATTATACTGAAATTAGCAGCAGCCAAAGGCGACTTCTCGCACTGGATTTCAGGCAAACCAGAAGCTGCCTGAAAGGCAGTTTATGATGAAACATGCAACTGCAGCTCAAAGTAAGTAACCATGGATTTTGAAAAATATCGAAATGTAGAGCATCCAGCTTAAGGTACTATTCTACTGTTCCGAAATTTTTTTTATAGCGGATAAAAACAAAATAAGCTGCCTGTCTTATGAAGGACATTGTTTTATATTAATCAAAACGTCAAAACAGAACAAATAGAAATTTTTTTTTTAATTATTTGACAGAGATAAAGAGGTAGGGATGGAAAATGTACTTAATATACACCTGACGCCAGCAGTCATGACTTTTAGTTCCTCACAAGTCAAATTGCTTTTGTTTACACATAAAGACTAGAGCTGTGTAATGAAAAACGATAAATGTGATACCATCGGTTGCCATTCAGTAGTAGTTAAATAACCAAAAAGAAAGGGTTTTGTACAGGCATATTGAGAAAAAATGCAGCAGTAATAAAACAAACTGCACAATTTTATTTTTTGTGGTTCATTGCACAGATAGATGTATAAGAAATAAGTGTACTAAGATTCAATGAAAAATTTCATACAGGGATAAAGCTAGGATTGCTCGCATAAGGAGGAATCGCAAAAAAGTGTTTCGAGAAAAACGAAAGATTTGGTATAGCTACAAATGCCAGAAACCAATGTCCCGAAGGTTTAAAAGCTATCACATCTGTACCTCGGCCCTTCCTTGCTTTTCCTTGATTTTGATCGTGTGGCGGCTTACTTTTTTGTGTGTGTGTGTGTGTGTGTGTGTGCATGTGTTTTTTGCAGCAGCAGTACTTCAAAAGAGATTTCCAGATACACTGCTGGTCGCCTGTCAGAAAAGCTTTCTGTGTTAGGGACCAGGTTTGATCCTAATGTGCTTCAAAACATCTTGTATACCTCTGTTATCATTTTTGAAATGACAAATATCATCATACAAACCAAACTTCAGTGTTGGTATCCTGATATAACTATTCAGTGTAATCCAAATGACTTGCGTTGCTCTTGTGAGTGCTTTAATTACAAATACAAACAAAAATACGCATAGATGGTAGCAAACAGTAATTATAAAATTAAACTGAAAAACGAACAATAAAAACTAATGATGCAAAAATTAGGTGTTTATGTGGCTAGAAAAGATTTAATTTCAGCTTCAGAAAACATGCTGGGGGTTACAACTTTCAGAATCAGAATTTTCTTCATTAATCAATCATTTGATCAATATAAATTGATATGCAGGAGGAGGTCCCATAGTCGATGACTGAAAAGGGACCTCCTTTGGCTGTATTTATGTAACGGTGTTAATTAGAAGCATCGTTTTCGTTGCAGTTCATTCAAGAATGAATCGGCATTTTTGTGAAACAAAATTTGGAAAACTGACTTTTATAAAAATATTGAATTTTAAAGTGGCCTCATACCTTGACAGATTTCACTGCAATATGCTGCGCACGTTGTGAGATTGTAATGACTGTTCACAAGGCGCCGAGTTTCTTGGCAGATTAGCTGCGAAAGATTATTATATACTTAAGTGTAACTAACTCCAATTCAGTTAAACAATCTCTGGTACCCCCTCTGTCTTGGCAGAGCACTTGCCAAATTTGCAGAATTCCACACAGTAGCGAAAGTTTTCTTTCGAAACGGCCTGCTGCCGCACTGCTCCCAATGCAGCCAAACGGGAAAGTGGGACCCAACATGCCGCCGTCGAGAGCAGTGCCCTCATCCTGAAAGCGGTGCTAGACATCGAGGCACCCTACATAAGGCATACATGGGATTAACCGCGACATCATGATAACCAGTCGACGCCATTGGCTGGAGGCCCTCTATTGAAGTGAATTCACCACTTCAAGCTCCATCATTACCACTCTAACAAGAGGAAATTCCATGCCACACCAGTGTTTGCCACAGAGTTCAGACTCTACGACTGGTTGCAACTTGTTTTCAGTCCCCCCCCCCCCCCCCCACAAAAAAAAGAAACTAATTACAGTAATAAGGTAATTGGATTAATGAGAATGTCACACCTTATGGGTCGCAAAGGAAGAGAGACGATCTCTCACTTTACATACATCATTCTACACCTACCCCAGATGTCATCTGCGCACAAGAGCCTTCAAAAGCATGCGAGCTTCTAGACTATCAGGCTATACCCTCCCATTCTACTTCCCCGTGGGTTACCACATATATCCAGAGAAATATCGTGTATATAGCTCACAATCTCTCGGACCTCTACTCCGACTGCACTCTTATTGAGCTTCTCCCACATCATACAGGACAAGTCACATATTTTATTTTAAATATCTATTCTCATCCTAGAGATAACCACATTGCTGTATTCGAAGCAATTGACAGGGCCATCCAAATAGCAGGCTCCATTCCTATTGTGGTAATGGGTGATTTAAATGCACCACACGTAGACTGGGGATATAATAGAAACACTCGCAAGGGCACCAGCCTCTCTCGATACATTCAGCAAAACAAGTGCACCATAGTCACTGACTGCACGCCAGCCACACGCATTGGCAACAGTGTGAGCAGAAATACCAGCCCAGACCTTACTTTCACTAAGAACGTCCGTCATGTTAACTGTACTCGCGCGGGTTGCTTTCCTCGGCAGTGATCACTACATTTTATCACTTACGCTACTGTGTGCCAGTTTATGGCCACAGTTCCACCTGAAAACCTATAGTAGACTGGGACAAGTTCCACGAAATTAGAGACCAAAACCCAGGAAAAGAAACTGAGGACGACATAGACTGGGCTTCTAAGCTTCAATGGGACGTAGCTCTTAGCAAAAAAATTTGCCCTGGAAGAACACATTGGTGACCCAGTAGAGCCCAGTAGACAGCAGGCTACTCCACCTCTGGGAGGCCAATCAGAATTTGAAGAAACGATGGCTCGGACAAGAGTATAATCTCAAATTAAAATGGAAAATGGCACAACCACTTCAGCTCATCACTGAATACGCAGCTGAGCTTTCGTCACAGCAATGGAATCACTTATGCAACTGACTAGATGGCACTCTACACATGAACTCGTGGTCCCTCCTCCGCCATATGTTAAACCCGTGTTCCTCTCGGTCGGAAAATAATATACACATCACCAATCTCCTGCATGAGGTGGAGAACCAAGGGCAAGACCTTGAACTGCTCTTAAAGCCGCACACTTCCCCAACCTAAACCAGGAGCCATTACTGACCTATAAATGAACCCCCCATTCAGTCTTGGACGCTCCCATAACAGAGGCGGAGGTATGGGCTGCCTCGGGGCGGCTTCACACCACCTCCGCCCCAGGTTTCAGATTTGCACTGTGCCCACCGACACGCCTCTCTGCCCACAAGCTTCAGATAAGGGTGTTGCGACTAAGAAAATTAGCAATTTTTAAATACAGGGGTGGTTGAGTTAAGAGCGCCCTTTTTCAGCACAACACTGTCAGCGATAGAGTTCATCAAAATACAGCTAAGACGCGCTAACTAGTAGGCTGGTTAACTAACATTGAATCAACTTTTTTTATCTATTAGTGCTAGGCTTCTTATTTACTGAGAGGCATGCAGCCCACCGCAAGCAATATCCACATCAGTTTTTATATTTTTGAAAACGCGATTACCCTTCCTGCCGCGGCTCAATAAATTTGTGCCATTTTGGAGAGCGAACAGCGACATCCACCGAATCACGTCACTCCGTGGCGAACGTGCCACATTACAATCTCTACCCCAACTGTGCTGAAACACCAAAGCAGCAAGGAGCGGTGACGTGATTTGATGGACGTCGCTGTTCGCTTTCCGCAGGCGTGCTAACTGGTCTTGCAGCTGATCCGAGAGAAGCCAGGCATTCCTCAAAGGAGGGAGTAGGCAGGGGAGGTTAAGAGAAACGGACATGGGGCATTCCAGAAGGTAATGCACCAAATTGGCGCATGTTTCACGGTAGTTACAACATGCAGGAGACGCATGTATTAGGAAGAAAGCCTGTGCAGGTGTGAGAAGGACATTGAGTTGAATTTGACGAATGAGCCTAGTGGACGAAGTGGATAGCGAAGGGTGTTAAGTGGGAATTCTTGCCGGTTCTCACGTAGGTTGTCATGTCATAATATGAAGACATATCTCTCCTGTACTGGCTGGCCTACATTCTTGATGGAGCAAATAAGCAGGGCAATGAAGGGGCCTGGTTTATTTATCGCAGGTTAGCCGGTTTAACAGCTCATTGCCTGCTATCCCAGTAATCGCTGCAATCCATTGCAGCAGATGGTATGTGCCCATCTTCATCCTGAGAGCAATGAGCCCAGAGAAAGCTGGAGGAGCAATCCTGCTGAACCCAGACGTTATCGAAAAGTTGACCCACTCAACCATAGTGTGGTGTTTTACTTCATCTCTGGAGCTTTTGTGGCCAGGAAATATTGAACAGGAGAAGGCATTTTTGGTCTTAACGGATAGGAGGTCCTACAAGAGAAAGGCAAAAAGGGACTGATGCTTCTGTGCTAGAAGATCGTTCACGCAATGTATCGCGTCACAGAATCAGTCCGCATTTCTTTTCCCGAATGGATATATTAGTGTGCAGGCGAAACCTATGTTCCTTACATCTCCATCAAGAATTTCAGCCTTCCGCGCCACAGCACCTGACATTCCTTTGCTGCCACAGCCTGTTTTCACTCCGTACGAAACGTGAATGAACGCAGCATTATACTATCCACAATGTTTTCAAGCTGTCAAATCTTTCCATTAGGAAATCAAATGTGACTACCTGTGTGACCAAAGCAAAATACACGTTCAAACAAGTGAGCATGGAAAGAGACCTGGCATAATACATCAATTCAAATTTCTCTACAGTTATGAAAACGACCACAAAGCTCAAAAAGGCTGCCATCTTCATAGACGAATCACTGCAGGCAGTTGAAGAAGCACAAGCTTCAGTTCCGAGACTGAAGGGAAAGGGCGCTACTGCTTCTATGAAGATGGAACCACGGATGGAAAAAAACACAGACCTGGACACCGTTTTCTAAAACAAGAGATGTACTACATAGACACAATTAAACCAAATCACCTGCAGGCCTGAGGCCCCATAAACTCCCATGTTTTATGTGTGTACCACAAACCACAAGTGAAGTTTAAAGAAAACTTTTCAAAGTACAAAGCTATGCTTACTGAAAAACAGAAGGAGCTTCATTATAACTTTAGAATGTCATTTAAAGAGCTTTTCAAGGACTGCAAACGCTGCATGGCTTGACTAACCGGCTGTACACTGTTCTTTTGAACTAACAGGTTTAAAAAGTCGACCTCAGCCATTTTTTTTTTCAACAATGCCATTTCAGTTTAATGGCAGAAAGCATTCAAGATGTGTAGTTTTTGTTTGCTGTTAATAAAAGAAGAGTATTACTCAAGGTACCCATTTTCTGGTTTATAAGTGTCTATTGTCATACGTTTTAAGGCCTAAATGCATGCCTGTTTTGAAGTTCTCTAGTGCCTACATTTCCGGACCGTAATAATAACACACTGTGGCAGTGAAAACAGCCCAGAGGTAGCCAACGGAACCTTGGTGAGCTGGCTTGGAAAAGTAGCACGCTGGAGATCCTCTATGATAAAGAGACTCAAAGCTTTATCAAAACTATTCACAAGAAGTATGCACAGGTATCGACAGGAGCGATAATACTCAGCCAGCCTAGCCAAGCAACTCACTTTGAAGCCAGGGACACCATGTCCCAACCATTAAGCCTGGAGCACCTTGGGCCAGCCCTCAGCAAAGAAATCCCCACACCTGACCAAACTAAACGCGTGACAGCTAAAAACAAGCCAGCCTCACAAGCTGCGTGGAGCTCAAATAGCTTTGCCATCCTCTCAGGAAAACAAAAAAAAAACTACAAAACAGAACGCTACCTCTGAAAAACCAACCCCGAGATAGTCGGCACATTAGCTTTTGAGGAGCAAACGCGCACATGGCATGTGAGTGTGCAGACTAACCGGGAGCACCCAGACACTGAGGCAAGCCCTTGGCCACTGTTCATCCACATGTCATCCTTACAATGGCACAAAAGTCAGCAACTGCTACCTACTGCTCCTCAAGTGCTCACAGAAGAAGTTGCTAATATAAGCAGGAAAAAGTAGTTCGACAATTCTGGCAACGACAAAGATGCAGTTCTCATAACATAATGGGAAAACATTTATACATATTTTGATGCCACTCTGAGTCGTTTCTGCACAACCTGTGAACTTCCCGAGCCCTCTCTACCTTCACGGATATTATCAAGTGGCACTGTGCTCACAGCTCTCCTGTCTTCACATCCAATCACTTCGCCATCAGGGTGAGCTCATGGTTTGGTTTATGGTGTTTAACATCCCAAAGCAACGCAGGCTGTGAGGGACACTGTAGTGGAGGACTTCAGATAATTTCAACCACCTCAGGTTCTCCAACGTGCACTGACATTGCACAGTACACAGGCCTCTAGCATTTCACCTTCATCGAAATGAGACTGCTGCGGCTGGGATAAAACCAGTGTTTTTCGCACCACCTTACCACTTCTGCAAGGTCACTGATATGGACCATTTCCAACATTCACAAAGCTTTCTAATTCATGAGAGTGAATAGGCTCAATACCTGAAGTTGTAAGAGGCCTATGATATGTGGCACCAGAAGGGAGACCAAAAGAGAGTTGAGAATGCTAACAATGAAAAACTAACACTAACTTGTTGTTTCGTTGCGAATGTTATCATTCAATCACATTTACAGCTCGTCACAGAAATGATGACACTATGGACAGCTGATTGAAGGCAGGGTTGTTTGCAGCAGCCTGGCCAGGGCTGGCAACCTTATGTATCCCCATTTCATAACTATGGTCTAAGAGGGAATAAATATATAATGTGCAGAATGTCAGTAAAAGGGACGTGCTGTATGCCATTCTGGTGAAGCTGCATAACAATGGCTCCCTATACTTAGCCTACACACCTTCCATTTTCATAAAACTAATAAATTAGGCAAATTTTTGCCATAAATGCAAGCAGTGTTCAAGCTTCCATTAGCTCTCGTCTCAAGTTCCCAGTGCAAGCTTGCTACACCATGCCTTGCAACTACAGCTGCAAAATGATTTGTTCTCATTTGCATCCTTACACATCTCAACTGCTGGCATTTACTGCTGCAATTTTATGAGCAGATCAAAGCGGTTGGAAAGCACATATACAAGCAACTGTCTAGTTCTCTTTAAAGCAAGTTCCACAGCTGTCCACGCCATTCTGCCTGATGTCTTTAAGTGCTGTAATCAAAAGTTCTGAGCGTGTTGTTTGAACAAGTCATTGAAGAGGGACCAATTTTCTTGTGTGCGTTATAAAATCTTCTGTGCTATACTGTGCAGCATTAGTTTCACAGAGAACTCATGGTGCAATCAATGTTACAACAGATAACCTTGGAATCATTGCTGTTACCCAAGCGCAAATACACCACTCAGCTGAGTGGAGTGCACAACATGTGCAAGCTGGATGCAAGTATAAAGGATGCATGCATGCTTTTAAAAAAGCATGCGTGCTCTTTAATGGGCTGCCTGCCAGCTGCACCATGAAACCAGGATGCATGTTTTAGCATTGCTTTCAAAGGTTTTATGGGTTATAAGAAAACCGCACTACAACCACTTCAGGCCCAACTTATTATCCAGAGAGAAAATAAGTTAAAAGCTTTAGATTTTTTCAAGGAGTATGCCATGGTTGCACACAAAAATTCCCATTCTCCAAGATGCTCAACTGAGGACTTTCTGCCTAGACTTGTGCTGATCTATGTATTCTAATGTCTTATGCATCACTACAGCGAAGAAAGCAAGCAACCAAAATTAGGTGTCAACAATCCTTTAAATGAAGCCAAGATGCAGCACCAACTGTGCAAAGGAAATCATCAACATCATCAGCCTGACTACGCCCACTGCAGGGCAAAGGCCTCTCCCATGTCTTTCCAAATAACCCTGTCCTTTGCCAGCTGTGGCCACCGTATGTGTTAGCCTAATGCACCACACCTCAATAAATGCCGGGGAAAAAAACAAAGGCAACTGATGCAAAATGGCCCGAATAAAAAATAACCGCACAAGCTATGAATATTAAACGGGATTCCACGAGACCCTCCACAGTGGGTCCTCTGTGAAGCTCCAATTTTGTATGACATAAAGCACAGCTTGGAAAGCAGGTGCATATCTGTCACATGGAAACAGTGAATTACTGAGGTAATAATGTGTTGCCTGAACTAGGAGAGTTGCAATATCCTTTAACACAGAAGTTAGGCTATCCTCAAAGGAAATTTTTTTTCTGGGTAAGCCCTAATTCAACAAAAAAGCAGCTGCCTGTACAGTATGAAACATTATTTGAAAACACTACGCACTTATGCTCTGGCAGTCTAGCCGAGTTTAATTTTATTCATGTCACTGGACACCTACAAAACTCAAAGCAAAAAACTCAATTTTACAAAAGCTCTCGGCATTAAAAAATGCTAACCGATCGCCTTACTCTCAGTACAGGTTATTGTTCCCAGAAACCACAAATAGGGTGTGAATCTGTGAATCGCTTAGAACTTTACGGGCTCAGCAACCCCTTCGAGCATCTAAACTGGAAGAGAAAATAACCTTCACGTTAACAAGCACGGAGAAACTCAACGAAACGCTCCCTATGAAAGCAATATTCTGCGTGGAGAAATCCCGGCATGAGCGTAACGATACAAGTGTAATCCAGAAATCCAGGAGGCATGACTGAGTTCTTGCGTAACCGCGAGATATAAAGGTATACCACGCACAAGTTGCGCGTACGAGTACGCAGCCTCGCCCCCACCGCCCGGTGACTACTGCCTCTGAGCAAACGATTACCCTGGCGTCGAATGGAAAAAGCGTTCAACACGGGATAAACCTAGTTCGAACAGCGAGGCGATACCATACGACTCTACAAGACAAATGGGATCGGTGAACGTCATGCTACTTTCTCAGGGCGGGGCCGAAAGCAGGTCGGCACAGCCGGCTTTGATTTCGTTTCAAAGCGAACAGCGGCTTCTGCCAACCTCAAAGGGTCCTACTGCAGCACAAACAACGGCGTTCAAAGCCCTGCCAGGTCTGCAACTCAGTAGCGTACGTGTTCCGCCGCACTTCCGTTGGAAACCTCTCAAAGCAGCGAGCATGGAATTCCTGCGATTCCGTCTGTCACGGCGCAGCTTTACAAGCAGCTCGGCTGACACCACGTGACTACGTTTTCGGCTTTCCTCGGCCTCCGTCTGCTCTTGGCAGTGCTGGGAAGTTGCAGCACATCGAAAACTCGCAGCCGCTCAGCGCCGCTCACTTCTCCTGAGAAGCTCCTCCGCCGTTTATTTACGCACAGAATAACGCATCGCTTTTTCATGGCAGATATATTCACACTACGCTCTAGCAATGATGTCTGCTTACCGTTCTTGCTCACATCCAAATCGACCAGACTCATCAAGTTGGCAATGTCCGAAGGGAGCTGGGAGATTTCATTGTCGTTGACACTTAACCTCCGCAACTTCGTGAGTCGAAAAAGACCCTGCAAAAGCAAGCGTTTGCTTTTAAAATAGCGACGTAAGCCTAGTCGGCCGGTTAGGCTTAGCGAGCGTTAGCTGTCGTACAACTCCTCAAGCAAGCAAGATGCGCGATACTTACTCTCGGCAGGTCGCGAATGTGATTGGCATCTAGAAGCAGTTCTTCTAACGTCCTCGCGTACCTCAGCACATCGTCCGGTATACTGAATAAATTGCTGTGTCTCTTGTCGATGTATTCAACTTGTCGGTTGCACCCACGGAACAGTGGAATACAGCGGAACATTGCTCCTCAGGAGACGGCACACCCCGGCATGGCACACGCGCGCACACAAGCACGCGATGCACACAGGCAAGCACACACACCCGTTCCCACACGGAGATCACGAGCCCGACACAGGCTACAGCACCGGTGTGCACATCACATTCTACGGGACCGAACAAAACACAACAGATACAGCCCGACGAACCACGACCATGACGTCAACAGCCGACGATCCCCGGCTTCGCCTTCCCAGACCCGTCACGGCCAGCTGAACAGCGCAAACGCGAGGAAACGGGTGTTACTAGCGGTGTCCACAGGAGGTCCAGTGGCGCTGCATGACAATGCTTCTCTTGTTCGTCGTTAGTAGCGGTGCTTACAACACTAATTCAAGAAGCATTTAGGATGGATATGTCTAGAACTAAAATCGAAAGCGAAACAAGCGACAGTGCTCATACAGCGCTTTATGTATTTATAGGTCCAAGTTGCAAAAAATTTTACTGCTAAAACTACTAAACTGTTTGGACACAAGCACCAACTACAATGTAGCTTGTGACGGTCTACGTTTTTTGATAAATCATTTAACAATGGAACTTGCCTGGATTGCCCACAATTCAGTCAGCTGAAGCAAAATTTTATTCGAGGGAAGCGGAGCACTCCCCGGTGAGCACCTATCTTTCTCTATGACCCGTCCATGTGTATCTTCCCGTTTGTCCTCGTCGAATACGCGCTGTTCGTCACAAATATCGTATACCAAACCCCCAACACTCTCAAGCATTTGTTCCAACCTTCCTCCATGGTTCCAACGATTCGAGAGGGGGCGCCATCTAGGTACTGTGAGACCCACCTTTGCTCCGAGCAAAGTCGTTGGTTGCCTCGTAGTTCGCCAGGTAGCACAGCCTCTCAAATCAGCTGCGCTCCATGGCTGCGCCGCTCGCAGGTCGTTCGCCTTGAGCACGCCGTGGTGCCCCAGTGGTTATGGTGCTCGACTGTTGACTAGGAAGGCTCGGGTTCGAACCCGGCCGCGGCGCTCAAATTTCCAAGGAGGTGAAATATACCCGTGTACTCGCATCTGGAGAACCCGAGGTGGTCGAAATTATCCGTGGCCCTCCACTAAGGAATCCCTCATAAACCCGTAAACCATTTTCCCTAACATAGCTCGCTGCGTTGTCGTGTTGAACCCTTTTCGTTACACTCCACGTTTCTGCCCCATAGGCGAGTACTGGTAAGATACAGCTTACTTTTCAGCATTACCCGAAAAAGCAGTTGTCAAACAGCGCATGAGAGAGAACCATGCACTGTAACAGACTGCGCCGCAGACGATACGCACTGGCGGACGCTGGCACCGATGGATAACAACTCGACTGCATGGAAAAGGCTGAACCCTATAATCGGGCGGCTCACGCCACCGAGCCACGACTCGCAAAATTTCACTCGTTATTAGCCACCTGTCGGATAACCTTCGCTTCGTTATTTCTACCCGTCCAATCTATTTTCACCACTGCCCTTGAACCCCCAACGCTTTGAATAAATCTGCCATGTTGCTTATAACTGTGGCGAAGCTCGAGAGCCTTAAGAAAAGTATTGTGTTCAGCAGTTTCCTCCTCTTCACACGCATAGCATAATGTGGTACTTGGTACCTCAGGAAGGTGGTTGTGCGTGCTAGTTGGTGTTCCATGAAGAATTGCAGCGCAACACAGCAAAAAGCGAGAACAGAGAAGCTGTCAACTTGTCTCTGTTCTCGCTTTTTGCCATGTTGCGCTGCACTCCTCAGTACTTCGTTCACAAGTCTTAGTTCGAAATACTCTCATCCTTGACTTGAAAAACAAAAAAACTTCCCCTAGACTCATATTTTCTTCGGCAATTTCCTGCTAAATGTTAAGTATGTTCCCAGAGCCGATTTCATGTGCACCGGTTTTCCACAGACGCCTGCCAGTTCCGTACTAATGCTGAGGAAGTGGTTGTCCGCATGCAAATGATATGTTCTCTATCATGCAGCTTACATCATAGATTGTCCCCCCGCCACCCACTGCTGTCCAAATATGCACTACATGTTAATATTCTTGCAGTTCGGGGAGTCACAATAAATTGGTCCTACATTGGCATAAACTAAACCGAAGAAAAAAAACGTGTTTTGCTCATATATGAACAAAGGACGATGTCAGAGATGATCTTCTTTTACTCCAAAGGCATTTATTTTTCTACAGTATCCAAACACAAACGTGTACAAGATCAGTATGGTACAACGACGTACACAATATGCTAACATCAGACGCGAAATGGATTATACAACACAAGCCCCAGATGACGAGAAAGAAGACTGCAATGTGAAGAACCACCGGACCACTACGGCCACCGCTGTTCCAGCGCGGTTTGTTGTGACTGTCCCAGCAGCAAAATGACAAGGCACAGTGTTTCCCTCAGTGCAGCACACCCTCACCTGCTGAGCAGCAGATAAATGTTGTGCACCACCTTCTTGACGCCAGCAAAAAAAGTTAATGCACCTACTAATAAATTTGCCTGCGATTAAGATACAACAATGCCAGCATAATGATACGATTCCGAAATCGGTGCCACCCGATTTTTGAATTTCCTGCCTTTTGCCATTGGCTGAAGCAGCGCCAAACCCTATACTGGCTCAAGCCAAGGGCAAGGCACTGCTTGAGCCAACTACAAAAGGCACGAAATTGAAAAATGAAATTGGGAAGGGTACATCATATAACACCAACCCACATTTCCCTAGTCTTAGATGAACATGGAAAAGCACTACAAAGTTCATGGTGATCTGCCAGCAAGTTTGCTGAAGCAATGTAACACGGATCTTAGCAAGTCAGCAGCTGGTACGAGCAAGTGAGCGCAAATGCCATGACAGGCAACAGGGACAGCTAATCTTCATTTCAGTAAGAGCTTGTTACGAAGCCAATACGGAGTGGCAACCTCTAAAGCTGCCACCTAATCATTCACACAAGACTCCATTTTATTAACTTGATACATCTAGCTACACTAATGCATAATTAGAAAACTGAACTGAAAGCTCAACAAATAGCACTTTGAAGCAAACTAGCAATTTCACGGTTGCTGCACTATTGGCTGGCACAGAGCAGGCACACAAAAAAACCAATCCAAAGGTGTTCTCAAAAAGTCCTGTTGAACACAACACTAGCTCAACAACCTAACCCAGAATCAACGACAGAAATGCCACCATCACGATGTGCACATAGCTGCATGCTCAGGAGGGGAGGTGCCACACTAGAGATACACATGGTTCGCAAAGATTTGTTCAAAACAATCGGAGGCCTACAACTTTATCTCTCTCCTGGACACTGTGTACCAAATAATGATCAGGATACACTGGGAGCTAAAGCTAAAGACAATGAAAAAAAAAAAAAAAGTGGTGGAAATATGGCCAGAAAGGTTAGAAAAAAAAAAATCGCTTTGTTCAAGAACAGAGGTGTCCCGAAAATATATAAGTTAAATCACATGTGCGATTAAAAAAACCGAGAACAACAAACAGTCTGCCATCCGCAAATGGATCACTCACTGCCAGGAAGAAAGGCAACAAGAGGGATGTACATCATTTCACTTGGACTAGCTAGGCACTAATAAGTGGTCAAGAGAAGAAAAAACTGCCCAACATTCAACAAGGGCACACATTTGTTCCAAGATTTAAAAGTAGCAAAACATCAATTTAAGTGCAGAATGTTTACTATTCAAGCTAATAAATATCTTTAAAAGGTGGGTGCAGCAGTTTTTTAACTGAAAAGAATTAAGTTCTCAACCAATGTAGCTTCCAAGCGATAAAAAAAAAAGATATGGCCATGCCTCCACAACGCACGCACACATTTTAGGTCACATAATGGCAGGTTAAATCCACACCCAGCAAGTTGCCCATTTGAGGTAGGCATTCTGTTTGCTCTCAGTAATGTCCTCCAAAATGAAAAGTAACATGTCATTAGTTGTTAAAAAACCGCTTTCCTTAATGTTACAGTGTATGAGACTGACAATTGACGCGTCTGGGCCTGTGAATGGTAAACCGTTTCCTATGGACAGGTGATTTAATGACCATTTACAATGGATATATCCAGGATCCAATTTGAAGAAACGATGTATCAAAATTGCAAGTTCATGCAGCGCTGCCATTGACATTCTATCTTACAGACTTGAAATTTACTCCCATCCTATGTTTACAAAAAACTGCCTTACAAAGAAAAAAAAAAATCAGCCAAGGCATCATGAAAATGCATTAAAACTGTACACTAACAAAACAGGGGCGAGTAAACCTAGAATTTCAAACCAATAGGATGCAAGCTGGCTAGATGACCCACAGTAGATGTAGTATTGTGCTGCAATGCACTCTACTCAAGCAAAACCAACTTTAAAGCACTTAAGGCTACAATGATCCTTGACAGGATAGCACACAGCCTTCAAAACAACCCTACAAGCGAATCCCAGATTTGAAACAAACTGCAGGTGTCAGCAAATAATACACCTCTTGGGGCCTTCTAACAAGCTTGTACCAAGAAGCCAATACAAAACAATGACGTGGCTTGACTTTTCTTCTTTTTATTGCCCCAAGAATTCTGCGTTTTCCTTGGTTAACCTTTTCTTTTATATACACACTAACAGAAAAATGTTCCACACCCAAGTTCTTAAATGCCTATCTATCTACAGTTTGCTCCCAGGGTTTTTAAAGAAACAAAAAGAAACTTAAAAAAAAAAGGTTAAGGAGCACACACACAAGAAAAAAAAAATTTGAAACTGGCAACTGAACAGAGGCACGTTGGGCCAGAAAACCAAGGGTTCCTTGAGATGCCTGTGACGACGAGCGCCCAAGCAAGCTCTGTACATACATTTACAAAGAGTTACCTCATCATTCATAAATAGTTTTTCTTATGATACAACAGGTTAAGCTCGTCGACATCTCATCTTTCCCTGGGTCACGTGCAAACTTTACAGGCCACAAGAGAGACTGAAGGACGACTGCCAATTCAAGAGAATGCTTTCCCCCCCCAAGATGAATGCAAAAGATGCAAAAGAAATGGTCTGAACAGCCCTGGAGGGGCAGACACTGTGAAGCGGTATACACAGGATCCTAAGAAACGACAGGTCAGCTGCAAGTGGTCCGAGCCAAGGCACACAAATGGCGGCATGCATGGGGCGGAAGCCAAGTCTGAACAGAGGCAAGTTTTATGCCACACAGAGCACCAGGTGGAAGAGTAATTGTGCCAGAAGATTGAGAACACACGTCTTGTGCAACAGACTTTGCACTAAAGCAGGCTGTGCAGCTTTTCATGTTAACCATGTGGGTGTTGGTTTACATTTTAAAAGCACTGCAATGGCAAAACGAAAAGGCTAATGATGCCATCAAATTCATCTTTTCACAAAACAAGGCTAATCTACCAGTCTTACGATGTGCTGGCTATCATTACCTCAGCTTCACAGCCAGATTTCATGTCTGCAAAATGATAAACTGGTTGCCACAATAGGCTGTGACAATGAAGTGGAATAAGACATCATTTACAGTTCAACGTGCTGGTACACGCATGACTGACACCAATAGAAGACTCTCTCAAACAAACAAAAAATATGTACTGCAAGGCATCTTCCTAGCATTCTTTTCTCCTTTTGCTGTGCCATATCGATGCCAATCATACTGAGAAGTCTACTCAGACTCTGTGCCCAGCAGCCGTTGTTTAGCTGTTTTCATAGCTTCTTTCTGAATGAAGACCACACCACCCATCATGATTTTTGTCGCTTCTCTGCCCTGCCAGGAGTCTGTGAGCACTAATGCGCAACTCCCTATCCCCCCAAGACCATGCCAACCAAATATTCAGCCTGTCTAGTGCCACGTGTGAACCAATCAAATTCAAAGCAGGCCTGCTTCCAACCGCGACAGTTTCTTCACAGCTGACAGTAGTGCCCCACACATGCAACCCCATGTGTGCCGGCTACGCGACACCACACAGCTGCCTGCGCAACTGTGGTTCTGTTTCAACTGCTCCCCTGTGGTGGGGACGCAATGATCACTGTTGGCGAGTCCTACTGTATTTTGCACTGCAAAAAGTGTTGGTGATAAAAATTATACAATTTACATTTGTACAATTTGCTAAAAGAATGGTATAGAGAAAGAAATACTGGGGACACATCTGTCTGCTGCAGTGGTGGTTGTTGCTGCTGAAATGTATGTATATATTTATATATATATAAATGTATATATATATGTTACACAGTGTTGAATGTGGCTTACATACACAAACAGTCTAGAAGTGGGAGTAGTGAGTGTCTACAGTTAAAACTATTTTTCTTTTGTTGTTGAAACTGTCTCCCCACATTTTACAACAGTGAGAGAGGCACAAGAACAAAGATAGAAATACTGACACACACACACACACCACACACACAAAAGAAAAAAGACAGCCTTCAAAGGTGCCAAATTTAGCTTTCCCTAGCCTCTAAAGAAAAAAAATAAAAACACATAATTAAGGGCAACACACTGTATTCTGTAATTACAATAACAATACATCAAGCCTAACTCCCGCTTTCACCAGTACAACAGGCACGTAAGAAAAGGGGGAAGGTGGAAGCAGTGTGCCTGCTGTCAGCTTTACACATTACCTACAAAGTAGAGGCGAGGGCACGTTATGCATTGTGCATATTTATACAAATATATGTATAAGACAGAAGCAAATGTGTGAGGGCAGAAGTAGGGGGAGTGAGGGCATGAATGGGGCAAGACACCTGAGTGGCTGAAAACCTACAAAGGTATTCTGCAAACAGGGTATAAGGTATGCACACATCCAAGGGCATTGCTACATGCATAATACACACACACAAATATATATATATATGTATATGGCCACGCAAAGAGAAGGTGGGGAGGGGGATTTCACATGCACGTCACAAGTCAACCACACACCAAAACTGCCTGCGTGGCACACCACATGAGGCCAAAAAAGCTGACACCAAAAAAACAAAGAATGCGGCTGTTTGTGCAAGTGTGCGACCATCGGTAACACCCACGGTAGCAACCCAGTCTTATATGAGAGAGAAAAATATGCAACACTATTTTAAGAGGACAAATGGCATGGAGTAACACATAAATTAGCATAGAAAAAAATAAAACCAGTAAGTCTATCCATACACATGCCCATCAAATCTGAAAACAGCTCAACATTTTCTCAAACCGAATGGTCACAATCTGCTTTGCCCACAAATGTGAATCAGCCATGGCAATTTTCTTCTTTTCAAAGGTAAATGTGCCCCATGCGCCGAATAGATTGCTTACTACAACAAGCTCACCCGTCGGCAAGAACTGGCACAATGCCGAAGTTCACTTCTAGTACCCTAGTTCACTTAGTACCCAAACAACTCGATTTTGCTCGACTAAGAAGCAAACCAGCAACTCTTTGCTTAGCCCGTGACTAATCTTCTCTTTGAAACCTTACGTTTAGAAGTAGCAAAAACACTTCCGTGACCTAAGAAATGCACAATAACTTCAAAAATTTCTGTAAATTGAGTGCAAAGGAAACGGGGGAAAGAACTAGCACACATTACAAAAAACCGTACACTGCTTAAACTGGAAGGTGTTTCAGCGCTAATTGCCAAGCATGGTTCTAAACTCATTCTGCATGTGCAATATACACACACATCCAAATCTGCTAGTATGCTGCTTGCAAAGAGCTACTTAGTCAGGCAGAAGGTAACTAGGTCATTTGAACTACAAACTTTATGAAATGTCCTGAACATATGAGAGGTACAAAAGATAACTGACCACAATGAGTAGCAGCCAGGCAAAGCCTAGGCAGTTTTGAAGAGTGCATGAACCAATAAAGATATTACACGAGGCCAGTGAGGTGGCCGAAGTGCACCTAGTCTTCTGTTTTACATAACGTCCGGCCACAATGTTAATGAGCACACAAGTGATGCTAAGCAAGCGGGATGAAAAATTTACAGCCACCGAGTACACAACCCATTGACCAGACAGAAAAAAAAAAAATATTGCTAGTAAAGCAGGTGTAATAGTTAAAAAAAAAAAAAAGACAGAGAGAGGATTTAAATGATGCATTCTCTGAAGGCATACATGGACGGGAACATTATTCAGTGCTGGATATGCAAAAATCTATGACTAATTACTTTGGCCTATCACCTACAACAGAAAGAAAAAAAGAATAATACAAATGTGCACAAATCCGCATGCAATTTCAAGCAGTGTGTATACCAAACTGAGTTCATACAAGCCTATCTGACTTGAGATGGAGTAGTGACTGCAAGGTATAATTAACTGTGGTGCTTCTACTACCATTTGGCTATGCACATTCTAAAAACAAAAGGACAGAGATATACATATGTTCAGATATATGACACTCTTTACATATATATGCAGAAGGAAATAAATAAGCTTCTCACACTTGAGATCGCAACTAAAGTGGAAAAAAAAAAAAAAAAACTGTCTTCTAAACAAAGAGCTGATCCACCCTAGAGCTTTAATAATTTGCTGGTGAATTAATAATAATAAAAAAAATCCAAACCTTTGCACCCCATGAATAAGCACTCCCGTGTGCTTATTGACGCTATACTTACACATCCACATATCTACAACCCAAACAATGGCGATAAAAACAGTCAGAGGGTTAGTGAAAGAGAGCAAAAGAGCAGCAATGAAGAAAAATTCAGGCAGACAGACAGGTTGGCAAGTATAGTAACATTGTTAATCTTCCTCTTAATTTACAAGCAATATACATAATGGACAAGTTTTGTAGGCAAATGCCTCGTCACAATTCCTTTTTACAGTGTCCTAAAAACAGTCGCCTAGTGGGAGGGAGAATGAGTGTCACAATTGTGTTTCTTCCTCTAAAAACCTTGCCAGCATGATGTGAAGGCTCTAATGCAATAATGTTGTGCAATTACCACATGCTTGTTAAAAAAAAAAAAGAGAAAGAGAAAGAAAGCTGGCGCTGTGCTTTACAGTGTGTGCAATGATGTGCGCCTTGTCTGTCCCAACTTCCCACAATGACAATTTACAGGCGCAGAAATGCTGCGAAGAAGACTCGTCGCCCAACGCTCTTCCAACAGAATGATGCGGTCCGCAGGCTACAATGTGTCTCTCACAGCTCCAAATTTCCACAGGCTGTACAAAACACACAATGCACAGGCTGTACAAAAAAACACACATGCACACACGCAGCAAGGAGCTGCCTTATCAACAAAGCCAGCACACCCTCTTGAGACACAAAGAGAAAGGGGAAAGAAATAATGGCAGAAGCCTTAAAAGGAGCACGGCTTTGTCACAACATTACTCAGCAATGAGAAAGGGTAAAAGGGCAGAAGCAAGAGGAGAGAAAAAAAAAGGAGTGCAGAAAGAGTGATGAGAGGGTGGGATGATGGAGCTGCGGAGTCTGTACAAACTATTCGAGAGATGCTGTACAAAAAAGGAACAAGAAGCGAAAGAAGTGAAGCTGCACGTGAGAGACTGGTCAACAAACTAGACCTTCCCTTGCACAGCAAATACAGTCCTGAGGAAACAGAACAAACTGCCCGGGGCAAGTGGGAACTGCTGAGCGTGCCTCAAAGCATAGCAGAGAGTGCACAACAAGCACCTGAACACTGGACAGCAAAAGAGAGCAGCAGGCATGCACCAGATTGCCACTTGCCTTACTTTTAAGAGGACTGGGTTCTCAGTTCATCAACCAAGGCTATGAACGAGCCAGACAAAGGAAATTGCACAAATGCTTCCAACAGCTCCCCTTGCTGAAGAAATAGGAAGAGAACAAAAGCTAACTGCACGTTCATGAAGAAGGATCAAGAAGGGGAAGGTAAGATGCTGCAAGAGAGCAAACGAATGCACAGGCAGAAAAAAGCGTGTACACATGCACACACATAATGTGCAGCACCTGCCAGTTTATCCCCCTGCTCAGCGCGTGCCGAGGAAAGAAGAACCTAGCACATGAAAGCTGCAGTCATTCCTTGTCAGGTGCTCACGAGTTGGTGTCAAATGGAATATGAGCACAATGCTGGAAGCAGAGCAAAATGAATACCCCTGAGGGCAAAGGAGAGAAATATGAGATGAAGCTAAAGAGAATGCCTTCTGGCCAGACAGCTTTCGCAGCGCAACTTGTTGGCCCCATGAACAAAGAAGTGAGGCATCCCAACAACAAGTGCACCTCATTGAAGAGGTGCAGCAAAACAAGGAGCAGTAGACAGAGCTGCGTACGAGTGGGTGCATGAGTGGAAGCCATGACACCCTTGCCCACTGCTTCTCCAGGGTGCATGGATGTTCAAGAGGGTTCGCGTGTGACGCGGCGCTGTTGTCGCTGTGGTGGTGGCAGCGCAGAGGAGGCGAGAGGGGTCGAGGCACCAGCTCAAAGGGCCCCGTTGGAGGGCCCGCCCTGTCCTCCCCCAGAGGAGGAGAGGATCTGATCGCCGCTCTTGAGCAGGTGCTTCTCCAGCTTGGCTAAGATGTGCTTGCCGTAGGTGTACTTTCGCAGTGAGGGCACATGCGGACGGATCTTGTGGAGCAGCAGCTTGCGCTGAGGCGGCTCGGCCACCTCTATCATCTTCTGCACCACGTAGTTGGCGTACTGGTCCTTCATCATGGTGTATAAGGCACTGTGCGGCCTGCATAACACAACGGGGCAAGCTCTTCAACACCTGCCAGCACACACTGCTCAGTAAGTGGCAACACATAAAAGTGATGCTCATTGCCAAGTTACTAGACAACAAGCAGCTGCGAGCAAAACCAGAATTTCACATTCAAATCAAAAAATCTAATTTTGACTTTCAATTGCCACTTTGGAACTGGCAACTCAAACTGCGAATACAGTGAAAGCTCGTAAATTCGAACCTCGATAATTTGAATTTTCGGATACTTAAACTACACCACTCGTTACGGCCAAGCTACGCGCCGCCACGTCTGGGAGGCTTGGCACACAGCACGCAGCCAAAAAAAAAAGAAGCACCTCTGCATAGTTAGAGGCTGCACACGTCCTAAACGGGGACAGAAGATGGAACCAGATAAAACCGTGGAAGAGTGGTTAAAGCCTAAATGGCGCTATCACCGGCGCGGTGGCCGGCGGCACCGGAGGGTAGGGATGGCAGCCGCGGTGGCGGCTGCCTACTCCCTTTTCCGCGCAACCTCCGAAACTCAAAATACTCGTTAGTTCCAGCCCTGTTAATTCGGAAATACGAATAAGTATTGTCGGCGCGGTCCCAGCCAACGCCATGAGAGGCAATGACTTTGGACGGGCGCTACAAATTACATGCGAAAAACTTTTTTTTTTTCTTGGCAAGTGTCGTCCATCCTTCCGCCCATCAGTCGCCAACAAAAGCACGCGGTCAACCACGATCATGACGCCGGCTTGTAGCATCGTTCACTGCAAAAGGCGTTTGCTGCTGTCGTGCGTTCCAATGATTGAGTGGCAGTATAGACAGCATCCGCCCCAATCGCCCATGGCACGATAAGGCGAACGAACGTACTGAAAACGAGGCTTGCACAACAAGCGCTGGCACTCTACCATGTTCGCTTCCTCCCTTGCTAGAGCTAACCTCAAAAGGTAAACACACCGTGATGCTATCGCTACGCAGCATCTTGGCGTACTGTCAAGAAATGCATTGTGGTGACGGTGGGAAATGAAGGGAAGTGTTCACGACTGTCACTTTTTTTTTTTTTTTGATTCTTAGGCAAAAATCAGGGAGGGGGGTTCATTATGCGAGTGGGTTCGTTAGGCGAGTAAATACAGTACATATACATAATGCAAATGGTTCTTGCCAGTTTTTTCGAGGCCATTCATAATTCGAACATCTTATAATTCAAACTTTTTTCCAGGTTCCGTGAAGTCCGAATTAACGAGCTTTTACTGCAGGTATCTGTACCATCGCCACAGGAAAATATTAGCTGAATTGCAAATATCCCAGGTTGTGGCTGTGCTGAAATCACCATTTTTACAATAACGGATAGACTTGCACAGTGAGCACATCAGTTATTTTGGTTGTCAAAACTGAAGTTTTTGCTAACATACCGCAAAAACCAGCGCATGATACAAGGAGTAATTTGGGTATAGCAAAAAAAAAAAAAGTTTGCCTGTAAGAAAAGCTGGCAGAGGATGGCAGAAGAGGTCTGTCTCGGCCGTTGGCAACAGAACTGCAGGCTCTCCCTGCCTCATCCAGTCCATGTAGCAATGCTTGACCAGGTGAGGAGGCTTTTGCAGCCACAATTACTTTCTTTAACTGATTTGCTACCACGCCACAGGTAACTGGTCATATATGCCTCATGTTTTGAACCTGCCGCCAAAAATACAAGTCTGCGATCCTGGACAAGCTGTACCATTTGGTTTGCTTTTATAACACTCTCTTTGGTTTTTTTTTTTTCATGCTAAAAAGCAATGTGAAAAATGAAACTTAGGGGGGAAAAAAAAGAAGAAGAAGAAGCCCTCAAAGGCGAAAGGCTACACAGAGTACTTCAGTCTGTTCTGATCGCATCTTTTTTTTAACAGCATCAGTGGCGAGTTGGACAATGAATGATACAGAACGATAGGGTTTCAGTCCCGATATAGAGAATTCGATCTCAGATGCCTGTGGCGTGCTCACACGTTTCGTTTTGATGTTCACATTGCATTTTATGTAATGCGCTTGATTTGTAAATAATGAGAGTGGCTATATTTAGTGCTTTAGGGTGTTCGCAATATAGTACAAGGTACTTTACCAGATGTGGCAGCAAAATTTCGATTATGATGATGTCAAGGAATTGGCCACGGCTCCTTTCCACCCATAAAACTCATTCCCTACCCAACCGGAAGGGGGGTGGGGACATGGAGAAAAGAAGGAATTGCCAGCTCTGCTATAAAAACATGAACAGAACACAGAATAAGGGTAATGTGCGAAATATTCCAGATCTATCTCCACTTCACATTCTCATGTGATTGCCTATTAAAACAGCAGTCACATTCCCTAGCCTGAAAGGCCATGGAAAGTGCGGTGTATTATGTACACAGCTGCTTACCCCCGTTTACACCCACTTGCCAAGTAGAAGGCGCAAGAATTCACAAACCAAACAAGACCAAGATGGCAGTGGCACAGGAACAGAGCTCGCATGAAAATGGGGTGCTTTCGGTGCTTGCTCGCGGCTTGTCATACATTTCATCTGAAGTAGTTTCGCGATGAATTAGGCCCTGATACTTACAGAAAACATAGTTTATAACACATACTGCTGAAATAAGTACTTTCCCAAAAAATCGGCTTTTTCGTGGATTTCTCGCCCACGACTAGCGACGCTGATGACAGCATTGGCTTTTCTGTGACACAAGACAGGGCCTTCATGTCACATTAAAATGATGGTCTTAAGAGAAGCAAGGGGTGTTCCACAAATCGGCCACTGCAGTCGCACTCACCCATCAACGTAGGCGCACACCTCCTCAATGAGCAGGGCACGCTCCGAGCGTGACGCGTGCGTGACGCACTTCTCCACCACGTTGCTGGCAAACTTGTGCTGGGAGAGGGGCAGCACCCGGCCGCGGACGGCGGCCACAATGCGGCCCTTGTCGTCGGGGCGGCCGTGCTCGAGCACGTGCTGCACCACGTAGTTGCCGTACTGGTCCTGCACCAGCTGCTCTGTGTGCTGGTGCAGCTCCTCCAGCACAGGGCCCGTCTGCTCCCCCGTGCAGTGCTCCAAGATGCGCTGGATCACCCGGCACCCATACGGGTGCGTCGACAGGGCAAACACCTGCACAACATGCCACCACAGTCCACCACCTGTGGTCTCCACCGAGCTTCACACCACTGAAACTGATTTTTACGAGACAAAGGTACACTATGACGTCCTTAATTCAAACTGCACGTGGCAACCAAAACAGGCCGAATTAATGAAACCGAACAGAAAATGCAGTGTATTCAAAGTGCGAAGCGGTCCGGTCGCAATATCCGCATTTTATTGGTATAAAAATTCGTGATGCAGAATTCAGTGAAACCGCCTATGAGCATAGTTGCAAGGCTACTCCATTTCATACGTAAGTATGGAAGTACTCCATTTCATACATCAGGTGCAACACTATGAAAGGTATGGAAGTAGTCCGCATGAAAAAATGAAGGGAAGCATGTTCAAAGCACAAGAATGACAGCGTGCTGTCACCAATAAGAACGCTTTCAATCAAGCTCATGACAAAACGTATCGTGTATGAGCCTGCAGGTAAACCACTGATTTTTTTGCTGAACACAAGGAACACACTATTTTTTGGTTGCAAATGTAGGCAGCGCAAACAAGAGCACTAGCTTTGACAGTGTTGCACCTGATGTATGTATGAAACGAAGTATAGCAGCGTGCCACTGTCCTGCTACTACGGCTTTCCAACCAAAACGGTCATACAACCTCCATGGCTTGAAAACCGATACCTGAAAGTCGCGGAGGTAGCGGGAGAGTCTACAAGCAAAAGGCACAGGATGGTCACATCCTGCATGATTTTCCATCTTTGCCAGACTATGCTAACAAGTCTTCTTACCTATCTGCATGTAAACTCAGCCTTTCCTCACATAAGGTTACCAACGGGGCACTGCTCTTTTTCTCCTGCACAACCTTCATTATTGCCACATGAATATGACGGTAATGCCACATGATTCAGGTGCATGACAAAGTTGCATGAAAGGAAGCACCCCATTTCTTCCATGATGAAACCATTCCTCACCTGTCCCTGAAAGGCATTGATCACAAACTGCAGTGCCGAAGGATCCACGCACTCAATGCACTTCTGCACCACGTGGTTGCCATTCTGGTCTTTGACGCACTTCAACACATGGCCATCCAGCTCTTTCACAACCTCCTTCTGCACAGAACAAACCAGAGACCAACATGAAAAAAACGCTTCCTCTGTCGGCAGCTTTGCCCAGGATTAATACGCTCAGGCTAATGCTTTCGCCAGTGCCAATTAGTGTTTGCAAAACGAGTACTACGTGCTGGTGTTTTTCTCATTGAGTTGAGCACTGTGCCCGGCATTCACTTCACTATGCACTGCTGAAGGGTGGTCAAGGCATGCTTGAAGCCCAGTGCCTTTAGACCGAGGGTGGCCAGAGGGCCAAGGGTAAGACCCGTCGTTTCCTGTGGCTCCCAAAGGGGGGTCTAAAAACTCTGCCTACTACATGGTGCATTGCATCCTATGCACCTCTTAGATGTGCATAATGGCAGGCACGAAATGAGTGGTCAGCCCTTGCCGCTAGGACAAATTGCATGGCCCCATAGTTTCAATTTCCGAGCTTCACTGCCAGCCCGCAGAGACGGCAGCTATCGGCTGCAAGCAGCTTTCGGACGGTCATCAGTCATACTAGGCAGGTCATCGATTGTGGGTTTGGTACTTTTGTGGCCTGTTCTATGCCTGCATGAGTCTAATTCGTCGGCGGTATTAATTTGGCACTGCATGCACAAGGGGTCGCCGCCACGGCGGCAATTCCTACGCATGGCGGCGGCGATGCTTCCGCTTGCCACTTCGCTCTAAGCGGGTCAAGCTCTTCGTGCGCTTCGAGTAATGCGGCTTAAAATGCATGTGCTTGGGTCGGGACCGGAAGAAATTTCGAACAAAGCGATATTTCGAGTAAAGCGATTTCGTTATAGCGAGGGATTACTGTATTCGCACACACCTACAACATGATGAAACACGGAACCTTGTTCATAAAAGACTTCTCATATATGAGATGAACTGCTCCCCGGAACATGTCTGTTATACAGGGATTCAACTGTACTTTTATGCATTTTTGAGAATTCCTGCACAGGAGAACACATTCATTTGACAACTTCTTGAAAAGTACGTACTTCTCAGTGTGCAAACTTATGCAAACGTATGCGGGCCACGACCTCATGAATTTGAATGTGACTGAATTCAGAAATCCATTTTTTTTTTTTTTTTAGATTTTTCAGCTCGCAAGAGTCAAGTTCTCCCTTGATTCAGATGATATGAAAAACAAATGCTGTACAAGCGGGCTTGACGGTGATAGCAGCGAGCCACAAGGACACTTCAACATGTACAATTAAACACCCCTGGAAACAAGCAGCGCATGTGATAGCCTTACATGGAGAGCCAGGGTCTAGGTATCTCGACGTCCACCTATCAGACTGACCAATATCTGAATACGACCAGACAGCAAAACGAGCACGGTGATATGCTTGGAATGCAGCAGCTCGTGACCTCATCCATGAAAGTGCATGACTTGTGTGATTTTTAAAATAAAAGTAGAACGAGAGAGGCAAGCCCACCTGCTGCTCAGTCGAGATGGACTCGAGAGCCTTCTGGATGACGCGGCAGCCGTACATCTGCAGGGCCAGGGGTAGCACATGCCCCTTGACCTTCAGCGCCAGCGCCTGCTTCTGCTCGGGTGTGCCAAACTCAAAGAACTTCTGGATCACATAGTTGCCAAACACGTCCGTCATCAGGTTGTACGCAGCTCCCAGTATCTCGGAGAACACCAGCTGCTTCTCAGCTAGCGTCGCTCTTTCAAGCTTCTGCTGGATAAACCTGCGAAAACGACAGCGAAGAAGCTTGTAGTGCTGGCACCGTCAGATAGCTTCCCAGTACACCTAGAGCTGTGATCCAGGGGCACCATTCTTGCTTCAAATGTACAGGAAGACATGCACAGTAAATGCTGCTTTCTTCAAACACATTAGCGCCCAGCGTACTTTTAAAAGTACACTTAATTTTTTTATAATTTCACCACCAAAGACTGCAATTTTCTTTTCAAGTAGGGCATGCTTTTGTCTACAGGGGATTGGCCAACCACCCTTAACTAATTTGGCGCACTTCCTCTGCTCAGTATGTTAGCTTTCCGTGGTGAAACATCAGGATGTTTGTTTCCCACGAAGTACACCGGTAGTTGCTTGCTTACAATTTTCTCACGGCCGCATTCATGTACATATTACGCTAATTTCAAGTGTAGAGCAGCACGAAAGACGAAAGTAAACAACGGATGCTTTGAATGTCCCGCACCTTTGGCATTTTTTGCTCTGTGATGATTTATATACTGCTGTACTTTCTATAGTACACTGGGTCTTCCTGTGTGCAGAACAGCGCCTATTTATTCCAGTTCATAGATCTTATAGTTACTTCCAATTTTTCGGAAAAAATCACTTTGTCTGCTCAGCAAGGCCTCGGAGGCTGCTGTACTTGCAGCTAGCGGTCTTGAGTTTGATGATGGTATGATTTTAATTGGTTGTAATAAAGTTTGGTTATAAGAACTGAAGGTTCTGCCGAGCAGACAGTTACTGTTATGCCATTCACACCGTCTACGCAAAGTACTTGAGTTCAGAAACGAAACTTTTGGAAGCGCGTGTTGTCCTGTCGTCACCTGAGGTGATTTAAACCCTTAGTGACCATTTCATCTTTTTTTTTAATTTTTTTACCTCTCAAGACATTCTTGTAACGCTCCACTGGGAGGAATTTAGGGCTAGAGGAACCGTTCACCAAAACAGGTTTAGGAAGTGTCCACTCGGGCCAAAGAAAGTGATGAAATAGAAGCAGCCATGAAACATCGATTTTTGCTTCAGTAGTATAGCGTTACAAGATTGTCTTGAGAGGTAAACCAATTACAAAAAAAAGATGAAATGGTCACTAAGCGTTGAAATCACCTCAGGTGACGACAGGACAACACGCGCTTCCAAAAGTTTCATTTATGAACTCAAGTAGTTTCCGCAGATGGTGTGAATGGCATAAGAGTAACTGTCTGCTCTGCAGAACCTTCAGTTCTTATAACCAAACTTTATTACAACCAATTAAAATCATACCATCATCATACTCAAGACCGCTAGCGGCAAGTACAGCAGCCTCCGAGGCCTTGCTGAGCAGACAAAGTGATTTTTTCCGAAAAATTGGAAGGAACCATAAGATCTATGAACTGGAATAAATAGGCGCCGTTCTGCACGCAGGAAGACCCAGTGTACTATAGAAAGTACAGCAGTATATAAATCATCACAGAGCAAAAAACGCCAAAGGTGCGGGACATTCAAAGTATTAGTTGTTTACTTTTGTCTTTCGTGCTGCTCTATACTTGAAACTAGCGTAATATGTACATAAATGCGGCCATGAGAAAATTATAAGCAAGCAACTACCGGTGCAGTTCGTGGGAAACAAACATCCTGAAGTTTCACCGCGGAAAGCTGACATACTGAGCAGAGGAAGTGCGCCAAATTAGTTAAGGGTGGTTGGCCAATCCCCTGTGGACAAAAGCATGCCCTACTTGAAAAGAAAATTCCAGTCTTTGGTGGTGAAACTATAAAAAAATTAACTGTACTTTTAAAAGTACGCTGGGCGCTAATGGGTTAAGCGGAAGACCCTCCCGAAAGGAAGGCTCCCCCCTGGTATGCACGTGCGCGTCCAAGAAAAGGGGTGGATGACCGCGGACCTTATGGTGGACTGGGTGAAGACTGTGTGGGGGCGGCGACCGGGAGCGCTTCTTTTTCCGTCGCTCCTCGTGGTAGATAGCTTTCGGGGCCATCTTCAAGAGTCGGTTCGGGCGAAATTGAGGGAACTGCGCACAGACCTGGCTGTCATACCCGGCGGCCTCACACCAATGCTACAGCCTCTTGATGTATCTTTGAACAAGCCATTTAAAGATAACGTCCGGAGACCGTCCTTGGAGCTGCTGTGCAGCTGGGTATCAGAGGCATGGGCGATGATTGATGTAGACATGGTGGCCAGAAGTTTCAAAAAAACAGGAATTTCGAACGCCTTGGATGCGACTGAGGACCACCAGGTGTGGGACGACGAAGAAGCATCGGAAGATGAAGAAACCGATGCCGCAGAAGCCAACGATTCCAGTGTCGACACGGACTCTGATCAAGAGTAGAATTGCCTGATAGACGTACGCAACGCGAGTAGTGACGGGAGGTTGCGCGCGGCAAATAAAGTGCTTTAGCAGCTTGATCTTACGTTCACCTTGTACTTTCATAACGAAGGTAAGTTCCGCTTGAAAGTAAGTTTTCGTTATATTTACAATAGCGGACCTGACAATCCCGATCTCGCACCCATTCATCTTTTCATTTAACACTCCGAAACACTTGCTTGAAAATTTTCCCCGCATAATTATCGCACCCCCAAACTTCGCGTTGATTTTCAGGGAAAAAAAGTGCGAGGATTACGCGAGTAAATACGGTACTCATGTAACTTAAGACCTAGTGGGAACAGCTCCATGAAACTTGGTAGTTCTTTAAATGCGTGTGCTACAAGCTTACCCAGATATCTCAATAAATAAAAAAGTTGATGCTCAAGGGTAGCCTATATTGCAACCTCGAAATTGCATTTTTAAGCTGCAGGTGACAGGGAAAATGCGACTGAGGCAAACATGCCTCGCGGCCAACCGTGGAACTGCATACGATTTCAGCATTTCATTGATAACTGACAAGTGTCGCCTCCGCTACCGGTTTAGCAGCTTGGTGAACTAACTGCGAGACATTTCCCAGGGCAACGGGGGACAAACCTATGGAGAGAACACAAGAAAAGACACACCCCCTTTAAGCTCCCAATCCCCCTCCTCACCAGATAGTGGTAGCTGCGAACGCCTTATCAATGCTACTGCACACCCAGAGCAGGGACACTCTTCGTCACTGGCTGTGTTTCATGTGCTATTGCGCCACTACACAGGGTTTATTTTGTTATAACTAAGTGCCTGGTTTGTGTAAGAAAGTCTCCTTTGCAAAATAGCGCTAGGGAGAAGGCTAAAATGTTCAGAATTGATGACCAATAAGACTAATTTTAGGTACTTCGTTTATCGTAACAAAATTCAACGAAAACTGCTCTGCTTTTCAGACTTCCGTTACCAAGGGCTAACTGTACTCTTCTGCAGCAAAACGACAGAAGAAAACTTCGCAGCATATGTGGAGCCAAGGTGCATTGGAAGTCATGTGAACTGCTCTCAAGAACACTTGTGAAAGTCTATTACTGGGCGGACACATCGATAGAAGCACATTTGTAAAAAATGAAGACATGGAAACCTGCTTATAAGAGACCTTTCACGTAAGAGACAAAAACTGCTCTCTGGTACGTATCTACTGTAAAGGGATCCAACTGCATTTGCCCTACTACACTCTGCCACAGAAATGCTGGTGCAAGAAGGCACCACAAGGCACAGCAAGCTCTGCTTTCGTAAGAGCCATACCTGGAGCCATGCTGATCTTGGGAGAACTCAACTATGTGGTTGGCCAGATCCCTGAGCTGGAGGTTGGGGTAGCGGTTATTTCGGAAGTCCTCTAAGAGTCGGCTGCGACCAGGGGGCTTCTCCAGGCTCGAGCTGGTGAGGGGGAAGAAGAAAAAAACACACACAAAACAATGCAGTTGTACAGATAGCATAGCCCGGCCATGTCAGCACTGTGTAGGCACTCTTAGCATCTCCAAGAACCGTGTGGGGTAAAATCGTTATGGTCCAAGCCAGCTAGGCAACGAATGAGAATGAATTCTTCTGTTCAAAGTGTTTAAAAAAAAAAAAACGAAGGCATAATGATGCCTTCAAAATCTTGAAAATAAGTACACTTTTAGGGGGGATACACTGGTCTCAAAACCATTTTCTTTGCTTTCCAATCTATAAGCATGCACAGTTTTATTAACTATGCATGCTTGTGCAGCTTTTTGCTAGTTGAGAATTCTCCATTATTAGAAAATTTCCAAATATTCGGCAGCGATCGAATACTGCACTGACTTTTATAAATCTGACTATGGCAAAACCACATAATCTGGGCAAGTTATCCTAACACATAGAGAAACAGTACAAAGACCTTTTTGTTTCTTTCATCACTGTTTAATTAATGCATGGTCTGAACAAATTGGAACGCTACTAGTATTGGGCCTCTCCAGTCTTCAGGCAAAATCAGTAGTGCAGCAGCTGCACTGGGCATGAAACAATGTCCTGCTACAGGTGGAATTCGAAAACCTTGACAAAATAAACTTGCTTGTGAATTTTCCGTGGTGCAAGACAAGTAAAGGGCACGTATTACCAGTTAAGGACTAACTGCAATCACAGCGTCATCGTGAGATGATCCTTGCATGCCACAACTTCAACTCTGAGGAGGTCGCACTGCAAAGGCACTTGTCTCGGGCACTACCCTTGAGATCATGAAATTCGTTCAACGGAAATTGCCTTGTTGGAAGACAGAAACCAGTCGCTACTCGATCGGCGAGTTCTAGTGCTACTAAATATGCCAAAACCTTAAAAAGGTGTGAGGTAGCACAAAGTGAAGCACTCACTTCCTCTGGAGTGTGCGGCCGGGCACCATAGCATTAGAAGAACCCAGGACACTGCTAAGGGGCCCGTTCCGCACCAGGTACTTGGCCTCAGCCCCAGGAGCAGCCGACATCATCCGGCTCCCAAATGTGCCTGCACCATGCGTCACAAGATGATGGCACAAGTGAAGAAGCCCTGCTTCAATGCCCGCCAACCACTATTACAAATGCTGCAATCAACCACCACTGGGGGCAGGTCAAACAGGCACAATGAACGACACACATCAAAGTTAAACATGTGCAATGTCAAGAAAGGACACAATGCACTAAAGATAATGACTCTGCCAGATGCAGCTGCTGTTTGACACTCCATTTGGGGAAAGGGTTGGGAAAGCGGGGGTACTGCACAAACCCTGAACAAGAACTTAATTCTAAGGCAATTCCCATCAGTGTGCTTTGTTTTCAAGGCTTAGACCCGTCAAACAATTTTATACACTGCCAGTGTTGCTTCTAGAATGAAGCACATTAAGTTGAGCTCCAAGAGCATAAAAAGATCTGTTGTAAAGAAAGATGAATTAAGGCGAGGCGTGGGGATCGGAGGTGAAATCTTCATTTTTAGGCATCGAGCAGTAAAATTTGGATGCTGTTTTGAGAACTACACTAAATGATTAAATACAAAATTTCACTGACATATCTTCAGTATTCTCGACATATTAAATTATGTGCTTGATTGCTACACCAAACGTGCAAAAAGCCTGACATGACAACAAAACATAGTGGAGAACTGCAGCCCCTCTTAAATTTTAACCAAAGAAATGGCTCAGCCAATCCAAAACATTTGTGAAATGTGCCACAGCCCTCTGCCAAATTTCACTGAAGGGGTGGATGCGTCTACATTGGAGAGAAAAGCCGCTATGTTAATGACTACACAAGGGAGCATGCGCCATCAATAAAAAATTAAGGAGCGCACCTGCCCGCTCACTGCATTGAATGCAGAGGTTGCAAGCTACGACTTATGATTCTCAAACAGGAGCACATATCAGGATTCTCAAGTAGGAGCACAAGCAGGAGCACAAATGCACGAGAGCTGTTGCAGGCATACACGAAGAGAATTGGCGATGCTTGCGTCAGTGAAACGCAGGTATATCTTTGTATAATTTCGAAAGAAAATTTTTGTACTGCTTCTCGTGAAATGCGCACAAGGCTCGCCTTGCAATCCCTTTCTTCATGGCACTTTCTATAATTGCCTGCACAAGCTATTACCTTAAAGGTGCACTGAAGAGGAATCTGAACTCGTCTTTTTGCCGCGGAAACTCAATCTACACGTTCCAAGCATTCTTAGAAACTGCGGCTTATTGTCATGTGTGGCCGATTTCCCTAATTAAATCGAATTAACGTCCAGCTCCCGCCTTTTTTTTCGAATTCTGCCTCGTACGGTGGACGGAGTCGACCGACGCGGGGAGTGCCTTTCACCCAGTCCCGTGGCGGCTTGCCGCTCTGCCATCGGCGGAGTAATACGTAGTAGTCCGTAGAAGCAAATAGACCGCGCATATTTTTATTTCTGCGGGCTTATTTTGCGGTTATGTTATCTGCAAATGAAATTATTTATTCACAGAAACCTAACAAACAAAATGAAGCGAAAGCAAAGCCTCCACGGAGCTGGCTGAAAGGCACTCCACGCGTTGGTCGACTCCGCCCACTGTACGAGGCAGAATTCGAAAAAAAAAAGGCGGGAGCCGGACGTTAATTCATTTAATTAGGGAAATCGGCCACACATGGCAATAAGTCGCAGTTTCTAAGAATGCTAGGAACGTGTAGATTGAGTTCCCGCGGCAAAAAGACGAGTTCAGATTCCTCTTCAGTGTACCTTTAAATAAAACCAGTTTAGAGTTTGCACTCATACTGTCAAGCTCATCTCCTTGTTGTGTTTTCCATTTTGTTTTTAATATAAATTAGGCACGGGGCAAGAATCAAGCAGTCCTCACCTAAACTGAGGTTGGAGGAGGACCCGTTGAGGGAGGGTGGAGGGGGTGTCAGGCTCTGGGGCAGCATGCCCACGGGCCCTGGGGACGCAGCCACTGTGCCCAGTGCCCCGTAGAACTGGCTCCCCTTAGCGCCCAGGGGTCCACCCGCTGCAGCTGACGCAGCTGCAGAGTAGGCCGACTCGAGGGCCGCAAAGGGCCCACTGCCCCGACCACCGCTCAGCATGGTTGCCCCACCATCACGCCGCTCCAGCGAGTCTCTCCTCGGGGACTCCGTGCTTCCACCCAGGCCTGTGCACATCCAGAAGAGGTTTGTTGGTAGCTCATGAGGAGGAGAAAAAACAAGTGCAGTACACAAGGACGAGAGCAGAGCAGTGGAGAGTGCACACATGGATTTTAAGAGTGAAACATCTGCAAAAATATCGATTTTTAAGTTGAGGTTGTTTTCCACCGACAAGTGATGGGAGCAAAGGACTCGAAGAAGATTTTATGAGAAACTGTCCAATAAACACGCCACCACAGCGCAGGAAGTCTAGAGGATGCACAAAATGCGCTTGTTTTCTACGTCTAAGGCAGTGAACCAGCTGGAAGAAGCAAGATGAAAAACTGCCCCCCCCCCCCCCCTCTACTCCACCAGTAATATGCTCTTCTCTGCTTAAGGGGAGACGCGGGTCTTGAAATGATAAAAATATGAAAATTTCAATTTTACAAAAATGGCACAATCAGGCTCAATAAACTCTGAAGTTCCTGCCTAATAAGTTCAAAGATCTAAATTTGACCCCAAACAACTTAAGTATCCTGCCTATGAAAAACGGAAATGGCAATTTCGAAGCAGCAGGACCTCTAGTCCGCCACTTCCCATGACCACGACCCCTGATGGTCACCATCTTGGTTTTGCTTGAAAGCTGCGCCCCCTTCCCCGCTACCTGGCATTACTCGCTACTGTCAGATATTTTTAGAATGTCCGCATTGCACTGCTTTTGAGGCCTCTACAACGGCTTTCAAATAGCTGGCGCACGCACTTCAAATGCTATTTTCACTGCTTCGTGTTTTTTGCCAACATGACTAACCTTGCGAAAGTTTTGTGTTATGTTTTTATGGTGCAATTTCAATTAATCTTATACAGTTGAATTCAGAAAGCACTAAACTGAGGAGCTATGATGTTTTTGTTCGGCTGGGTCAAACATTTAAAGCCCCACTATACTTCATAATTAGGATGCTTGGACAAAATTAAACATTTTTATGTGATGTACTTCGACAATAATATAATTAGCATAGCTCCATACGGCAGGTCTTAGGCTACAATACTATTTCAATCGAAAACAAAAAAAAAGTATGGAAAAAGGGTCTTATCGACCCGAAAAAAATTCATTAGGCCTTAGTTATTTTCCTGTAAAATGGTAACTAACTAGATAAACTGAAACTAATTAATTTTTGAAAACAGAAAGAAGAAACACATACACACACCTAATTTCAATGCAATATATAATATTAAAAATGTTAATATAAAAACCCGTGTCTTCTTAAATAAGTAGCTAACATTGCTTGCAAGAAAAACATGGCAAGCACTGAAATTCGACATATTTCAAGCCAGTTTTTCTCGGCTAAGTAAATTTTTTTTTTTTTTTGCAGTTCACCAAATTTCTGGACAGTTCAATTATTCGGACTATTTTTCAGGTCCCGTTGTGTCATAAAAATCGATCGGCCACTCTACATCCCACACAAAAAAAGCATGCTCCCAGATTCCATTATCGTGATTTCCGTAACAAAAAGACAGGTCCAAAACTCTCTCTTTATACGGTTGACATTGACAGGTCCAACCATCCGTTCAAATAAACTGGCATTTCGAACTGAGTCTGACATAATGAGAATGCAGATGCGCCCAAAGGCCATGAAACCAACTTGAATGAGTGCCCTGAGGAGTGCCTCCTCACCTATGCCGACGGGACCAGCTGGCGAAGTTCCGATGGGGCCCAGGGAGGAAGATCCGCCGTAGCCTACACCCAGTCCAGAAGCAAATCCCCCCGAAAAGGCCGACGCACCGGCTGCACCCGGGTTGTAGCCCCCTGAGCCAGCAGCCCCAAACGGATGGCTCGATCCGCCCGTGGCTGCTGAGAAAAGGCCCGACCCCTGGGGGCCCTGGGGCGGGCCGCTGCCAGCAGTGGCCCCTGCACTGCCAGAGCCCAGCAGGCGGAGGCTGCCACCGTTCAGGGACCCTGCGCCACATCAACAAGGTTCCTCCACTTCAGAATCGGGGCATCTCTTCTGATTGCAGTTTTCAACGGTTGGCACATCAGGCACCTTCTGTGCGTCACTGTGCCGCAGAATCATGCCGCATTGCCAAATGTGCCCCCAATTTTGCCATTGCTGGAGATTACTGGAAAATGACCGGCAGTATAAAAAAGAGGGTAAACAGCATGCAATTTATACTTTTCGCAGCCGCACACGGTGAGCGGCCACGCAGATCTCCCCAAGCCAGTCTTACATGCTGGTGGTCTGGAGCAGCAGGGAGCGCAAATATGTGAGTAATAGGCTTTACACACACGCACACACGCACACACACACACAGATAGTAAACTAGGGGTGCACAAAATTAGGCGAGTAAATATGGTACACCAAAAGATCGTTAGTTCATACTTCAAGAGTTCAAGAGAACGGAAAAAAACAAGTCCAATTACTCGAAAGTGCGAATTATAAGTGGTCCCAGAAAAACTAACAAGAACTGCTTGCATCGCGGTGAGTTTATTTTGTGGTCAAATTGGAAAATGGTTGCTTTGAGAACAGTGCAAAATGATTAATTTTAGGGTGGAGCTCCATTGTTACTGCGTCGCACACCTCAATTGCGGCAGCGGTGCGTGTGAAGAGACTTCAAAGCACAAACTGCAAATGACATGCGACGAGCGCGCAGTTTCAGCACACTGGAAGGATAGAAGAAACACGTGAACAAAAATGCTCACAAGAAAAAAATGGAAACAGAAAAGGCTAGCAGATGTGCCAATCAGCACCCAAAACAGCGTGCAGCTGTACTGAGTTGGCTCGCTGATGCCGATGGCATGAAGCTCAGAAAAGCGAAAAGGAAGCCCCAACAATCTACCGTATTTACTCGCATAATAGGCGCACTTTTTTTCCTGAAAATCCGGCTCAAAGTTCGGGGTGCGCCTATTACGCGGGGTAAAATTTCCGGAAATTTTTCGACTCGCAAAATTGAACACACCGCATAAACGCACTCGTGTACGGGCCGCACCCCGTTTTCGCGAAGAAAATGTTAAAAAAAAAAAGATTCGTGTAAGGGCCGCACCGAAACTTTCCACGACACACGCGGGAATAGCCTTTGGAATGCACGCGCCGAGGCCTCCGCGATCGGCTCCGGCTGCGCGCAACTGGCGCTTGATCGCGGAGGCCACACACGTGCACAGGAGCTTCCAGACGCCGCCCACGGAGAGCGCCCAAGGCCAAGCTCATCATCATCATCATCGTTTTCCTCCGCCACGAGCTTTCGCTATCTCTATCGCCATCAGCATCTCCAGCTCGTTTTTTTTTTATTGTTGTTGCTGTTGCTGTCAAGTGCCGGGATTTGCGGTAGCGCGATAGTTATCGTGGTTTATGGCTTTGCCGCGGAGTGTTGCTGTTTTAGCTCGACGGGCAAGCACCTTAACAGCTACACGGCTGGGTGTTTGCTCTCGAACACGGCAAGCGTGCGGCAGGTCGGAAAATACGACGTGGCCGAGAAGTGCGGCAGTTGCGACTGCGGCGTCCCTAAATTTTCATACGCGACTCCAAGCGCCGAGGTTTTCGTGGGCCTAAGTCGGGAACGTTTCCGGCTGGAGATGAAGCTTTCCAAACAGACGTTTAAAGTGAGCATCACTGAAAACTGAGTGCGGCTGTTCTACGCGATGTCGTTGTACGTGCTGTGGGTCCGCAGCAGCTGCGACGGCAGCAGCACTAGTAGGGACTAGTAGTCAGTTCAGCAAAAACTTTGTTAAAATAAAGATTGGGAAGCGGGGGGTGGCGAGGCGTCGCCTTGCAATCGTGTAAATACAGTATTGATCACAGTGCCAAGTTCGGGGTGCGCCTATTATGCGCGGAAATAAAAAAATCTGATTTTTCGCGCCCTAACTAGGGGTGCGCCTATTATGCGAGTGCGCCTATTACGCGAGTAAATACGGTACATATGGCAGACCATGTTCGAGCGCTTTATACGCCAAATGCTATGGTGGCATGAGGCGCTCAAACTGCTCGATATTTACTTTGGCAGACCTCAGGAATGGTAGCAGCAACAATCATACTGTACCAGCTGTATATCTGCCTCAGCACGTTCACAGATACGGATTATATGCAAGATCGCCAAGACAAAAAGAACCTCTCCCAATTAGGCTAATGTTTAGCACAGACTTAACAACAATCCCAAGCTGGCAGGCTCTGACTGGCACCCAGTGGTTATCTTCAGGGGTGAATTCATCTACCCACTCACCAGGTTGGCTGGGAGCGCTGGTTCCAGGGCCCCCTGGATTTACCAGCACTGGAGGCATCAGGCGGACTGCTCGTGTGTTGCCCATCATTATTGAGCCATTCTGGTCATAGTAGGGAGGCGCCAACATCTGATACTGGCCTCCTGCGAGTGAATATAGACAGATCATGAAGGTCACCCATGGTGTCTCTACCAGTGTCATGATCCAACACTACAGGTGAAACTATCCAAGCTTCAGGCAGAAAGGAGACAGCGACCCACTGACCTCCAGGTGGTGCTTGTGAAAGGGGCTCGCTGCCACCCTGTGGTGTCATGGGCCTGGCCCCACTGCCCCTGAGCATCTGCTGCTGCACCTGCTGCTGCATCTGCTGCTGCATCTGTTGCTGCACCTGTTGTGGCACCTGCTGCGGAGGCCCCCCCTGGCCCCCCTGGCCCTGGAGGAGCCCTGCAGCAGGCGTAGGGAACATGCCCCAGGGAGGCATCCCGTAGTACTGGGGCATCATAGCTGGGCCTGCACACACCAGAGAAGGTGATGACGTGTGGTTAAGGGGAGAGGCTCCTCGAAACAACTTTTTTTTTATTATTTGTACCAGAGACTTCAAAATTCAGCCAACTAGACAGTTTTTTATGCAGATTTCAAATATGCAATTAGTTTTTATGTAGCTGCTACAGTTCTGAAGTTATATTATACTTTAATGACAAATTATAACGATTTTATGGGCACTTTTTTATGCCCTAAACTTTCACAAAAGGTATTGTGCTATAGCTTATTTAGCTCTTTGTAGATCACAGAGTGCCGATATCTAGTCAAAAAACGTGTTCAGTTATTGGAAGTTAGACAAAAAAAATTGACACTTCAACCATTGCTTTCTTCAGTTCCCTGAAACATAGCTTCGTTATATTGTAATTACTGACGACCGATAATGAAATTTCAAGTAGATATCGGCATTCTACATACCTTCAAGAATATGTATGCCAAATTTCGTTAGTATACACCAATTCTAAGAGTACAAAAGGCTTCCCGGAAGACATGAAAATATAAAAAAATTTCAAAATGAGAAAAACAGGTTTGAAAGTTTCAAAACATTCTATTCTTCAAAATGCGATTGTTTTCCGATGAATCTTGGTCACACCCAAGAGCAGCTTTACAGAAAGCACACACAGTTCCTAGAAGGCTCCTGCGCTGTAGCTTGGCCCTTCCCGGCTCCTACGGTTGGTCTCCTCGGTGCGAGCCCTTTTCACTGCGCTCCGACGGTGCGCCCTTGCTTCTGCGGTTTGCTTCAAGTTCATCTTCTTTATGCGCATGTAATCAGAATGGTCGCTGCGTGCAACCAACTCTTCTGGGGGAAGTACCCCAATCTCTTGAAGGACTTCTTCAAAGCCGGCATGGCCTTTGTTGTACCACAGCACGGCAATAGCCGTGGCTGTCTCCACAGATGTCCGAGAAGCAAATTTTGTTTTTGGACACAGCAGCCATATTTTACTATTGAGCGACTCCGCTGCGTTTTGCGTCTTGCCATGAAGGCACCGAGCCAGGAGCTTCTCATCAGTAAGGCGCTTGTATATAGGCATAATTGCCAAGCCCTGAGCTTTTGTCAACAAAGGGGTATGGCGTGGTGTAGGCTCCCCCAGTGCTTCAGCACGCCTATGTTTGCACCAGGAATCTGGTTCAGCAGGGCAAAATTTGTGGCTGCTGGCCCCATCACTGGAGCAACTATGAAAATAGGAGGCCCATATAGCAGTGTGCATGCTGCGCACGCTGCATTTGTTATTTGTTATGGCTATTTGATAATATGTCTGCAGTTTCTGGATGGCTGTGACAGATAGCTTTTGACCTCGTGGCAGTGGCGTTGTCATTTTTCGCAGAGCAGTGCCTAGGCGTTTTGCCACGTGGTTAGTGCACTCTTCTTTTTCGATGACAGAATCACCGTACACCTCAGCCCCACAGACAGCAGTATAGGCCTTGCTATCACCGTCGCTCAAGAAAGTTGTGAACCGCAGTGGGGTCCCATATGACAAAGTCCTCTGCCATATGCGCACTGCTGCCTCAGGTTCCATAGCATGAGATGAACAATCAGTGTTCTTTTCGCATACAGGGCGATGAAAGGCTTGCCATACCTCATCATCATCACCCATGGGCTTGTGGATACTGCAAGCAAGACAGTAATTAGAAAGGACTTCAAAGTCCAAGCAAAGGCCTGTGTCCAGGGACACAGCTGTGCCCACTCCGTTGTGGCTTTTATGGCCCCTTTTTTGCCACGTGCCGTCAAACATGACCGGCACATCGCCGCCGCCAACGGCGTCCTTTGTCACCTTTCGTGCCTGTTCCAAGTTTTGGTGAACAGCTTCCATTGCAGCACCATGGAGCTTCTTGGAAATAGCATGGAATGTCTTGTGATGCAGTGGTTTTCGAAGGCCGATGATTGCGCAAAATCGCGAAAGCTGGTCATATCCAGCACCTATAGCACGCGCTGCCAAAACAGCCTTCACGTTTACGGCGAAGCCGTCGCGCGAGCTCCCGCTGTCGTAGCGAGTGTTCGCCCCGGGGTCACCGCACTCACCGGCCGAAATGATCCGCTTCGACGTGTGCGTGAATGAAAGCACAGACTCTGGGCAGTCGGGATTTTCGCAGCGTAGCTCTAAGTACGACGAAAGCCCTTTGCGCTTCTCAGCTGCTTCTCGGACGGCGAGTTTCCGTTCGCGACAAGTAGGGCATGCCGATCCTGCCACCAGTGCCGTCAATGCGCCGATCTCGCACAACACCGTGCTAGCAGCAGGGGCACCGACCGACCTTGAGTCACTTTTGAAGAATTCCATCTTTTTCTGAGATGCACTGACGAAATCCATAGCAGCGTCGATTTCACCACTGTCGCGGTGACCGTTGTCGGCGGTAGGCCTAACCGACGCCGGAGCGTCGCGGGCGTCATTCCCGGCTGTCGTTTTTTTAACAGTCTTACGCCGTTTCCCTCGGTACTTGTGCCGAGTTCGATACTTCCGGGCGTCGGAACTGCACTTTTTCGGGCTAGTCATCACGAAAACGCGGAAAGAACACGGGAAACTGTGCGGCTTTCGAGAACACGCAGCAGCGGTGGTTCGGCTTTACTGCACAAAAGGAGCACCGCCGTCCAATGGCGGCGCCGCGCTGCATGGCGCGCAATTCAAAACACGCGACAGTCTCGTCTTCTTTCTCGTTTTTCTTTTATTCTCCGTGAACATACGAGACTGACGGCCATTGAACCTTGGAGGAAAGGGCTGACGCTGCACGCCCCGATGATTGCAAATGGCGGGCGGTGAGGCTGGATTGCGTGAGAACGATGCAAACGGCGCGGACTTTCTAAACTTTCGGTGGATTATAGAGTCACCGCCGCTCACTCAGGCGCATTTTTTGGTAACTTCTCGTGCGAATTTCGGCTTGATATTTACAGAAATAAAAGCTTATACACCAAAGATGACAATGCAGCTTAAAACGAAAAAGTGATTTTTTTTTAGAAAACCGCGACTTTTCGACCCGCGTCTCCCCTTAACCCTCATCTTCAACCACACTTACCATTTCTAACTTACACAGATGAAATTCTCTCGTCTAGTGTATTTCTGCATCCTAAAAATAAGCACACAACTGTTGCTCCATTTATCACAGATTTCAAGATTTAATTATTTTGTGACTAACTACTGTGCCCAAGTTTTTTGCAATTTCTACATCAAAGATTGGCAAAACTAAGTGTTGTGCAGTAACCAAAGATTGCAGCCAGTCACTACAGGGGGGACATGATTCTTAAAGCTATGTATTTTTTTTTTTTTTGACCAAACGGTGAAATCTGCTATTTCTTAGTCAGTTTCTTTTACTGATTTCAACTATCCAATTTTTAATAGGCCAATTAGTTACAAAAATAAATAAAATTAATGATTCATAATTTGCAGGAACAATGGAAAAACAACTGCACTACAGAGATTTATATTAACAAATGGCTAGGTACTACAGTAGAATATCGGTGATACGAACTCGGCTGATACGAATTTCGGTGTGATATGAATTCATAAAATTCCCCGGCCGAATTGCATTGCGTTCAATGGGCAAAAAATCGGATGTTCCGAACACTTTTTCTCTTCGCGACGGGTGATATGAACTTCGGTATCACGACCGTCGAGGCCCGCACACACGCACAGCGAGAAAAGCGTGCGCAGCAGAGCAACACGGATTAAGCACACACGCGCAAAAGAAAAAAAAAAACAGCGTGGTGGGGGAACCGGCTCGGGAACCCGCGGCAGCAGAGAAGTTGGCAAAGGAGCGCTTCCCTTCTCCCTCAGTCTCACTCTCCCCCCTCTCCGCCACATTTTTTTTATTTCGTTGTTGCTCCCTGCAGACGAGCCAACCAGCCCGGCGGTGTTGTACGCACAGCCCTGTTGCGGTCCTCTCCACATTTCTCCGTCGCCCCTCAGGCCCCATTCTTGCACTTTCCGGAGTCTCTGCTGCAGCGGCCAGCATGCATTTCGTTTACTCGTTTGTTGGGGCAGACAACGTGTTGACAGTGTCGTTTTGTGATCGTCGATCTCGGCAACGCGAAAGGATACTGCAATGTCATGGAAGCGGAAGGCGCTGACCCTTAAGGACAAATTGGAAATTTTAAATAAGGTGGACAAAGAGCCCAAAAAAAAGGCGCACTGCCTGCCACTGTCAAAGTTCGTTGGTCAGCGCGACCAAATAATGCAAAATGTGCAGCGCTTCGCGATAAATTCCAAAGAAGCGAAAACTGCCCACCATGTGAAGTTGGAAGAGGTTCTCCTAACGTGGTTCAGAGAGGTCACGGCGGCCGGCGTCAACATTGACGGAAAAGTGCTTCGCTAGAAGGCAGCGGACATCGCACTCAAGCTGGGCATTGATAACTTTCAGGCCTCCGGTGGGTGGATTCACCGGTTCAAGGTACGGCATAACCTTTCGTACAAGACATTATGCGGCAAAGGAACGAAAGTCGACGCCTCCGCTGTGGAAGACTGGATGGCAACCACGCTGCCGTCTTACATAGCGGGATATGAGGCACGTGATGTTTTTAATGTAGACAAAGCAGGGATGTTCTACAATCTCCAGCCCGAAAAAAGTTAGTGTTTTAAAGGCGATGCCTGCCAGGGCGGACAAAAAAGCAAACAGTGTGTAACAGTTTTGTTTTGTTACAACGCAGACGAATCAGAAAAGATGCCGCTGGCCGTCATTGGCAAGTATCAAAAGCCTCGGTGCTTTAAGGCAGCCGGCCGATTGCCCTGCGTCTACAAGGCGAACAAAAAGGCGTGGATGACGTCTTCTCTGTTCATGGAATTTGTCACGTACCTTGACCGCAAAATGTCTTGCCGAAACAAAAAAATTGTTTTGTTGCTGGACCAGTGTACCGCCCACCCGAAACAAATGACGCTACAGAGTGTTAAAGGTGCACTGAAGAGGAATCTGAACTCGTCTTTTTGCCACGGGAACTCAATCTACACGTTACTAGCATTCTTAGAAACTGCGACTTATTGCCCTGTGTGGCAGATTTCCCTAATTAAATCGAATTAACACCCGGCTCCCGCCTTTTTTTTTTAATTCTGCCTCGTATGGTGGGCGGAGTCGACCAACGCGGGGAGTGCCTTTCAGCCAGCTCCGTGGAGGCTTGGCTTTCACTTCATTTTGTTTTTTAGGTTTCCGTGAATAAATAGTTTCATTTGCAGATAATATAACCGCAAAATAAGCCCGCAGAAATAAAAATATGTGCGGACTATTTGCTTCTACGGACTACTACGTATTACTCCGTCGATGGTAGAGCGGCAAGCCGCCACGGGACTGGGTGAAAGGCGCTCCCCGCGTTGGTCGACTCCGCCCACCGTACGAGGCAGAATTAAAAAAAAAAGGCGGGAGCCGGAAGTTAATTCGATTTAATTAGGAAAATCGGTCACACAGGGCAGTAAATTGAAGTTTCTAAGAAAGCTCGGAACATGTAGGTCGAGTTCCCGCGGCAAAAAGACGAGTTCAGATTCCTCTTCAGTGCACCTTTAAGGTGATGTTCCTGCCCCCGAACGCAACGAGTCATTTATAACCACTGGATGCTGGAATTATCAGAAATGTCAAGCAACATTTCAAGGGTTTGTTGGTGCGCCGCCTCCTCGCGAAGATTCAATGGAAGGACGCTAATCTCCAGATTAGTCTTCTGGATGCTATGCACTTTGTCGCAATGGCCTGGGATAGGGTCACTCCTGCGACTGTCGCCAATTGTTTCGCGAAGTGCGGGATTTTCAAATCCGCCGTGGCTACCGCCTCGCAAGTGCCAGACCCGATTCCGACCGACGTCTGGAACCAACTTGGAGTCGACTGTCCCGCCAACGATTTTGTCACCGCGGACAACGATCTCGCCACCTGTGGTCTCCGCACAGTTGAAGACATCGCGGAGGAAGCGTCATCACAGCCTGACATCCCAAGCAGTGACGAAGACGACCAAAGCAGTGATGACCCACCGCCGACGGCATCAGAAACGATGCACGTCCTCGATATTCTGCGGAGCTGGTATTCTGTCGATACAAGCCAACTTCAATTTCTCCTCAGAGTCCATTTAAGAAAACACTTTTGCATAGAATTCAACTCACAGTGATGTTATAAATTGATCCTGTGGCCAAAATACTAATTCACAAGATGGGAAACCTGGAGACTTAAGGAATATTTGCTATAGATTACGAAAATGTAATATTCAAACAAGATTTTTTTTTGGCGATTTTTCTTCTCAAAGAGCCATGTACCCCCTTAAATTTTAACAGCACCTGTGCAAAAGTTATAACCTTTTCTAATCCGCTAAAAAATTAGATGCAAAATTTTCCTAAGTTAAAGGGCTAAATTGACAATTTCTAAAAAAAAACTTGTGGCTTTTCATCTTGTTGCATAGAGGAAGTATATGCACAAAATTACTCAAATCGGACACCTCTGAGCCACCCTCTCCTTCGCACTTTAAACTCACGGAGAGAAAGAGAGAGAGAGGGCGTCTTGCACAAAGCAAATAAAACAGTCGCATTCCCAGTCTAATCTTATTCGCAGTGTAAAACCTCTCTCGGTTTTGAGAAAAGGAAAGGAACACCGATGCGTTGGTGGTGAGCTTGAGGTGCCCACTGATAAAGTGAACTAGCTATGCACTTTCGTTTTCTCAAAACCCAGCCTAATCTTATTCGCAGTGTAAAACCTCTTATGGATTTGAGGAAAGGAAAGATGCATAGCTAGTGCATTTCGTCGAAGCACGCCTAAAGCACACCAAGAACGACTACTAAAACACTGAGTTACCAAGCTTGTAGTCGGTGTTCCTGGTGCACTTGAGGTGACCACCGACTAAGTGAACTACCTATGCGCCTTTGCTTTTCTCAAAACAGAGAGGTGCACAGTGGACCAGGCTTTGGACTCCCATCGGCGAAATCTGTGATTGCGGCTATAAGTGCTACGCACTCAAACACGGTCAAGTCTCAAAGAAACCTGTCCCACTGTCGAACAAAAACACTGAGAAAGACGCATTCAAAGCTTAGCATCACATACATTTGTCCAGAAGGAACCCCAGGATTGCAGTTCTCGGGCTGTTTGCCCTCTGAACTAGTGCGTTTTTAACTACTTCTTCCCGTGCACAGCATACTTTCCGCTGCCTGACACAGAGAATGTTCTCCAAGTTGTAGGCCAAGAGCTGAGCAAAGCTATACCAAGCAAATGACTGAATGCCGACTCTCCACAGCATTCAGAGTCCTCTTTCTTTCATATTTTCCAAGAAGCTGTGGATGAGACCATGGCGGCATTGTTCGAGCGCTTTATACGCCAAATGCTATGGTGGCATTAGGCGCTCAAACTGCTCAATATTTACTTTGGCAGACCTCAGGAGTGGTAGCAGCAACAGTCATACTGCACCAGCTGGATATCTGCCTCAACGCATACACAGATATGGGTTTTATGCAAGTTTGCTAAGACAGAAGGAACCTCTCCCAGTTATTTACACTAATGCTTAATAACGCTTATGCACACACAATGCAGCTGTGACATGGTATGAAGGTGGCAGCTTCTGCAGCTCATCAGCCAACAGACATGCGATGAACGGCTGCCATTACTGCTCTTTGCATGTCTCCAACTTCGTGTTTTTTGCTGAGCCAAACCACAATACAGTATAGTAAAACCCTGCTAAACTCTGATATAGTAAAGTGAAACTACTGTCCCATTTCACCTTCCATAGGCAACTGTACATTTTTTTTTTTGTATAGTCAACACATAAGAAACAGTGATAGTAAAGAGCATCTGGAAGTAAGTAGCGGCGTACTTCCCGCTGAATGACGGCATCGCGGCACACACACAGTCTAGGACTGCGAGGCCAACATTCAGAGGCAAACGGTTTGAAACGGCGCTTTTCTAGGCTAGTGAGCTGTGAGGAAAGACCAACTTCCGAAGGACTCCGGGGGGCCGTGAGGCAAAGCGCATGCGTGGTGTGCGCACGGGGGAAAAAAAAAAAATAATGAAGTTGGCTATGAACGTAGAAAGAAGCAGTGCAGGCCAATAAGGAAGGAAAGCCGGAGGAGTGAGCAACAAGGAACACAAGAATAATGCAAACGTTCGCAGCACTGGGCAGCCCAAAGCACGAGGAAGAGGCGACAAGAAGTGGAGGTGCAGCAGCACTGGGTAGACGTTTTGCTATGTTTGATCATGTCGCGCGCGTTTCTTTACTGCCTCTCAAGGGGCGATGCTGGACGAAAAACGAAGATTTTCACTTTAAACATCCCATTTGTGATTTTGATTGTTTCAGTAACCTTGATTCTCTTTAACATACAAAAAAAAATCGCAGCCAGAAACGTCAGGAAATTATTAAACTCAGACTCATTTTCAAGCACGTGATATGTCAAATAACAGCGTCAAAAGCAATCAGGCTTATGCAAGCCGACAGGACTACGCTTTTAGAGTGAAAGCTTACTTCACAACCAAAGCTGCAAAAACAGCGCCACCGCTGAAACCTTGACCTTTACCTTGAACTAATAAATAAATAAAATGAACAATAAATAAAATAAACATTGCCATGACTGGGATTCGAACTCATAGCTGTGCGAACATATCAGCTTCCCTGGCCACCGCACAAGAGCACTATGCTATAGCCGCACCCAATCACGTCTCGTGCTAAACTGCAACACACTTGCCCTGTGCATTCCACATCTTCATCAGATCAGCGTAACCTTGATCAGAGCTTTAACCCGAGTCTAATATTGTTCCTAGATGTGCCGACAGCCCAGCAAAGTAAACCATGAGCCAATCAGGCTAAACACATGCTTTCGAACGTCTACTGGGTTTAACTATGTTAAAACCCTAGAATCTATCTTCCCAAAGCCGGCTTCGCTGCTTCTAATTTGTAAGAAGCAATAATAAAAAGCACATTTTCATCACCAGAACGGAGCGCTTCCATATCGAACCTTTAAATTACATAGTGCGATTTTGGCCACACCACCGGCTACTACCGTATAAACCGGAATATAAGTCGAGATTTTTTCTTAAAAATAGCAAGCTAAAGTCACCCCTCGTCTTATATAGCGGCCTTTAGCAGAACGTGAGTCGCAGTCTGGCAACATGCGGCGTAGCTGCTCGCGAACGGACAGCCGAAGCCGTATCGACATCAAACGTCTTCGCTTGCATTTCCTTTCTCCTTCGCTGGCCGTTAGTTTTCGCGTGCGGTGTTTTGTTAGCCCTCGCTTGAAATTCCATTTCAACAATGAATAGCGGCACGCGGAGGCAGTATACGGCGGCATTCAAGAAAAAAGTAATCGAGTTCGCTGAAGCGAACGGCAACATGGCCGCTCAGCGCATGTTCGGCGTCTCGGAAAAGAGCGTGCGCTATTGGCGAGGGCAAAAGGACAAGTTGCTCGCATGCAAGCCCAGCAAAATGTCCTTTCGTGGGCGTAGTGCAGTGCACCCACAACTGGAGGACACACTTGCGGACTTTGTGCGGCATCATCGTGCGCGCTCACTACCCGTGACGGCGCATCTGATTCAGTGCAAAGCCCTGGAGCTTGCGCGTGAAGCCGGACTAAGCCGAGAAGAATTTAGCGCACCGAAGGCATGGGTGCGCCGTTTCATGAAGCGCAAGGGATTTTCCCTCCGTAGGCGCACATCGATCTGCCAAAAGCTGCCGGAGGAGTACGCTGATAAGCTCGTCAGCTTCCAGCGGTTCGTGATCCGCCTCCGAGAGGAGCATAACTACATGCTGGGGCAAATTGGAAACGCTGACGAGACCCCTGTGTGGTTTGACATGCCTTCGTCTACCACCGTCAGCGAACGCGGCGCCAAAGAGGTGAAGCTGCTGTCGACAGGCAGTGAGCACTCGCGGTTCACTGTCATGCTCGCGTGTACAGCTGATGGCAGAAAGCTGCCACCTTTTGTAATTTTTAAAAGAAAAACAATACCGAAGGAAGCCTTCCCTTCAGGTGTCATCGTGCGAGTAAATGAGAAGGGCTACATGGACGAGGCTATGATGATTGAGTGGATCCGCGTGGTATGGAATCGCCGGCCCGGTGCACTGCTGCGCCCTCGGAGCATGCTGGTGTTGGACGCATTTCGTGGCCACCTTACGGAAGCCGTGAAGCGTGCCCTAAGCGAGGCTAGGACGGACCTCGTCGTCATTCCTGGTGGAATGACGTCCACCCTTCAGCCACTCGATGTCGTATTGAACAAGCCTTTTAAGGACAGAGTGCGGCATGAGTACAACGAGTGGATGTCCGGGGACAACCCTAAGACGCCAACGGGCCGCCTGCAAAGGCCTCCGCTTGCGACCGTCTGCAGCTGGGTGTTGTCGGCCTGGCGTTCTTTGCCAGACGCCATGGTCGAGAACTCATTCAAAAAGTGCTGCATAAGCAACATGCTTGACGGCACTGAGGACGACGCACTTTGGGAGGCGGCGAGCGACAAAGAATCGTCGTCTGACGACGCTGATGACAGCTCGGAGTGAGGTCGCCGCTCCGGTGCTCCACGGACGCAGCCGACGCCGCAAATAAATGCATTTCGGCAATATTTGCTTCTTTTCATTTTTTTCAATTATTTTCACTTCAAGGTAAGGGGGTCGACCTATATGCGGTTTATACGGTAGCACGCAAAGCAGCCATAGCTCATCTACTGTTTCTACAACACTGAGATCTTAGTATGCATTCCACACGCTACCGCAAACCTTTCTACTTTTCGTTTCGATGGATGCCGAAAAGAAACAAGACTTTTCAAAACGAAAGTTTCAGATGAAGCCCGAATTTAGGGCACGAATTCAAAGCAGCTAAGCCTAACTTGAGAGTAGGCAATGCTTTGGAGCCGGCCGGACGTTCTAGATTCATTGAAAGTATTGATGCACATCAACGCATCAGAAAAGCAGATAAAGATCTAAGCAGATAAGGATCATCGGAAATGAAGGTAGGAATGGTGACGAGTCGCTGAGCATTTCAATCACCTAGATCGGCAAAGTGAACATTCTTGGTCGCGGTGAGGCATGGGGACGGTGCGAACCCTGTACCCACGAGTTAGCCACGAAGCTGAAAAGAATCGTGCTGTTTCTGGAGCTCTGCTGCGAAAGTGATGCATGTCACACATCTGCTGTCTCATCGACATATACTCCAACGCCGTTAATTCAAAAAATCAAATAATTTGGCCTCCTTCCTCCCTCCTATCAAAAAAGCACATAAATCAATGCAAGAACACAATCGTTAATTCAGACAAAACGCAGCACACCAGTGCCGGGCTGGAAATTATTCTCCATACCTAAACCAAAAACATACAAGGGGCAGCGCTACTACATTTAAACCTCGGAAATTCGGACTGCCGCCGTAGTTCTCACAAACACCCATGCAAGTCTATTGTGTCGGAGCTCGTTTATTTGGATGCTGCAGGTCTTACATCAGTTAATCCGGACGGGCCATCAAGGGGTGCCGTATCGAGATATGACACGCTTGACAGGCGATTGTCCAGATATTCGTCCACAGGTCTGAATTGCATGTTACATTTTCTCCCATGCCCCTCCGATGTGCGTGAAAAGGCAGACGTGTTGACAGTTCGCAGGTTCCCCCTAAAGGCCAAGCGAGAGTCCAGCCACGGAGTTTTGTCTACAGGCTTTACCACCCGCCCGCAACGATGATGGCTATTGGCTGTGCATATCAGCGAGGCAGCCAAGAGCGCACCATTTGGCACAACGAGCGCCTTGTTGCTGACCTTTTCTTCATTAGTATTTCGAAGATATTTCCCAAGTTTCTTTTAAAAACCAACATTCAGTGTTTAGCAAGTAGCCAATCAACAAATGACACAGTGAATACACTGGTATAGTACAGATTTTTGTTTTAGCGACTTGACTATAAAGGGGTGCTATATTAGAAGCACGCTGTTATGTTCCTTGGTGCTGCTTTACCCGGCTACAATGTTTTTACCCGCCAGTGCTGCTCTAGCTCCTACAGAAACCTATGCAATACAAGCTCAAACAATACAAGCTAACTGTTACGTCGCAATTATCTGCCTGATACAGTGTGTGCTTCACTATGGTATCCCTCATAGCCTAAGTTGCTTTGGGACGTCAAACCCCAATAAACCAATAAACCGATACAGTGTGTGCTTCACATTTCTGACTTCATGCTGAAGAAACAAATTACTCCTCTGTTTTCAATAGGTCGCTGAGACACTGCATTCATAAACTAGGCAGGAGTCCAAAATTCACACTTTCAGAAAATGAGAAACGCAAACCAAAGCCCCTTTTCACAAGCCCTACTTCGCTAAGGGAAGTGGGGGGACCCACCTGTGACAATACCCAGAGGATGGGGTGGTGCTCCGTAGGGGTCCTGGTTGAGCAGGTAAGGCGTGGAGGGGGGCGCAAAGGGCGAAGGGGTGGGCGCCCCGGGAGGCGGCACCCCCAGTGCACCACCCTGCTGCTGCCCCTGGCCCAAGGAGTACTGGGCACCTGGTACCAATGCCATGGGGCCTCCGTGCTGCCCTCGCTGAGCATGCTGCTGCTGCTGTTGCTGCTGCTGCTGTTGGTGCTGCGTTTGATGCTGCTGTTGCTGTTGCTGCTGCTGGTGTTGTTGGTACAACTGCAACAGGGGGCGAGAAAGAAGAAAAGGGCAAAGGTCTTCATTTTGGTCACTCACAAGCACATTTCACTAGCGTATAATGTATACATTACACCTCATTAATGTATACAAAAAAAAAAGGTTAAGAAAACGTACCTCTTTGTGACAAAAAAATTACGGAGAGCACTTAAGACCATTTACATGCTTCGAATGTGAAAGCATTGCCATTTTATTTTTACGTTTCCCTTTCCTTTCCAATGACACACCAACCCATTTACAAACAGTCGTAAGGCAGCGCATATACAGTAGAACCCCGCTGTTACGTTCTTCACTGCTGAATTTTCCCAGCTGTTACGTCGTTTTCTTCAGGTCCCAGCATAGCTTCCATAGTATCCAATGTATTGGGAACCCCGCTGTTACGCTGTAGCCAAGGAAACGTTCCCACATGATACATTGCAACCGGGCACCCCAAACCAGCCCGGGCTCGCCCGGGCAATGCGCTCCAACCGCCATTTTGATTTTTGATGAGTCTTGGCCAGGCTTGGCTATGGAGCTGGCTGCTAGAAGCCACACGCGAGTTGGAGAGGCCACCACTAGATGGCTATCCGCCTCAGGAACGTCGCACTTGTAAACCATGTTGTAAACCCCTACGACCATTTCAGTGCTTAACGCTGTGCACTACGTTGCTTTAGCGTGGACTGCAGTGAGCGTGTCAACTGCGCAGCACTGCTGCGCGCGGTGTAGCTTTCACACGGAAGTGGAAACTGCCATGGAAAATGAAGAGTAGTAAGCAGCCTCTTGTGATCAAGAGCTAACTGAGGCTATGAATTGCTCTAGGTGCCATGGGAATCACATGCGGTGACTACGTCGCCGTGGATGCTGCCATCGTGACGTCGGAGTGCCAAAGCACCGCCGAGATCGTTGTGAACCCGGTTGTGAGTGAAGCTGCTGACTGCGATGACGATGACCACGGAGTTGGCAGGTCCGATTTTTGGAGAAGCCGTCGTGGCTCCGGACCTCCTCCGAAGGTATGTGCGTCGCACCGCACAGTGATGCTGACAGCAATGCGGCCTTCCAGGCTATAGAGAAACGCGCGGTTCTTTCCAGCGAGCGAAAGAAACTGCAATCCACCATTCTCGATTTTTTAAAGCCCTAAGGGCACTTTGCGGAAATAAATTTTTTCAAGTCAAAGCTGCACTGTTTTCATTAATTTTTGGTGCTTTCCTCACTGCTGCGTTTTCCCGGCTGTTACGATTTTGTTTCCTGGTGCAGTGAAAAACATATGAATGGGGTTCTACTGTACGAGGCTCACTGCTGTTCATTAATAAGCAAAAGGTTTTGTAGTACAGCTTGCGTGCTCACCTGAAGTCCTGGTTTCAATCCCTCTGCACCTTTGGAAGAAATTTTATTTCTCTGCCTGGTCATCCGGGTTTTCGGACGCCCCTTTTTATGGACATCGGTTCTTGTTGCTGATGAGCCATATAATGCTTTCACATTAAAACTGGACCAGCCCCCAAAAACAACTTTCGCTACTGCCATAGGCCATTGGTCATACATGACCGACATTCTACAACCTGCCGCCAAAAATTCAAGTCGGCGCTCGTTACCGCATGTTAGAAATGAGGGTGAGGGAGCTAGCTGGCTGCCTGCCCCACTTTCCACACTAAGTTTCTGGCTTGGCTTCCATGTGGTCACTCTCCTGGTCGCTTCTCGGCGGCGCACACTCATTCTGTGTGAAACACACTGCACGATCTAGTTTGCTTGTATAACACCATCTCTTTGGTTTAAGTTTTGTTTTTTCATTATCTAACGCGAGGGGGAGATGCGAAAAATTTAACTACACATCGTCCACTGGTCGGCGATCATGGCATCCGCTACACAGAGCACTTTAGTCGGTTCTGATGCCACCTTTTCTGTAACAGCAGCAGTGGTGAGTTAGGCAACGGTTCATGGTTTAGTTTATGGTGGTTTAACGTCCCAAGGCGGCTCAAGGGACGCCGCAGTGAAGGGCTCCGGAAATTTCGACCACCTGGGGCTCTTTACCGCGCACTGACATCACACAGCGCACGGGCATCTAGAATTTCGCCTCCGTTGAAATTTGACCGCTGCGGCCGGGACTGAACCTGCATCTTTCAGGTCAGCAGCCGAGCACCATAACCACTGGGCCACCGCAGCGGCAAAGCGCTGCCTCCTGAAAACCCCCAGATACCCTCCCGTTACTTTCTGGGAAAAGGAAGTGCATTGAAATGAATTGAACCGGCGCACCTGTGAGGCATAGTCGAGCATCCCAGGAGACTCCATGGAGGTGGGCAGCAGCCCATGTGGTGCATAATCAAAGGCGCCCAGGGGGTCCATGGGGTGGTGTTCAAAGTGTGCCTCCAGGGGCGGGCCTGCACCCCCGGGCCCCATCACCAGGGCCTCCAGGGGCGCCTTGGACAGCTTGTCTGCCTTGTCCTCACTGGGGGACGCCTGCCGACTGCCCCCTCCGCCCCTGTACACCACGGGGCTGGGCAGACAGAAACACACGTGCTAATGACCGACAGTGAACAGTTATGGCACTTTTCCTGATCACTCAAAAACCATACTCCCGAAAGATGTGCAAGTTCGGCTACAATTGATTCTATATTTTTTTTTTGCGCCACAACAATTGCAGCCAACTGTGCCATAAGGCTAACTCTAATTAGGAACCACTTTCCAAGTAAATCATTTGCATGAGATGGCAAGACAGGCTTTCTACCCGAAATATTTGGCAAGCTCCAACTTTGCTTCGAATCAGCATATAATTTTCATTTATGATTAAGCGCACACTTTATAAACATCTCCAATCCCGTGTGAGCCAATTTCTGCCGCAATATTTACAGTTCAGTGGCCAAGCTTTCTCCAAACACAGGCCTGCTTTCCTAAAATAGAGTAGGGTGACACATGGATATATTGAAATTGAGAAAAGCCCACAATTTTCTGCCACATTCAGGTTTTTGTTTCATACATCTTTCGCATGGACTCTAAAAGGACAATGCACAACAGAAACCAAAATTAAAAATATATTTAGGCGAGATCACCATGAGAATGTTCTTGCTCATAACGCTATTGCGGCAGAGCTGCTCAATACCTCCGCTGTGGCTCACGCAATGCTGGTGTGAGTGGGGTGGAAAGAGTAAGGAAGGCAAGAGTGTCGGACGGCCAGGCTAAAGCTAGGACAGTGCACGAAGTCGCACTACCGCCGCTAGACCGCCCAGGCACCTCCCTATTCCCACATGTTCCCACCCTCGGTCTGCCCATCAGGGGAGCCTACAGGTACCGTGGTCCGCTTTTGTGGATTCCGTGAGCACCCACACACTGGCATGTCCTCACTGTTGGGGCTCCTTGACGCAAGAAGTTTGAGAACCCCTGCCCTAGAAAACGGGACCTTTATTATGCCTTGTGTCACCAGTGCTCTCTACAATCCCCGTTCCTGATCTGCAACAGCTATCGGCACTGGAATCATGAGGACGACCGAATGGAGGCAATGGGCACGCACTGCTCGCCCCGTGTCTTTTTTTACTATGTCCTATTGTTCTTCGCTGCTTTTGTTATGGCGCCACATGGTATGAGGTTACAAAAGCAGTTTCTATTTTATCCTATGAAACTTTCACTTGATTCGGCCAAATTGCAACCAAATCGGCACCATCTAATGAACAGTCGGCACACGGAGCTCGATATATCAAGATCAACAACTGCAACACGTTCATGACATGGAGTTCACAAATACAGTCTAGCCTGGTTATACCGAAGCCACTTACAGCGAAATAGCGGTTATAACGAAGAAATTTCAAATATGCGTCCCCATTTTTGCATTTTCAATGTAATTTTGGTCTGGCTTTAACTAAGTTTGTGCATACAATTTTTTCCTCTTGCACACGTTGGATCGCAAAGAAATTTGTATAATCAGTCTCATCTTTATTAGTTTCATAACAAAAAAACTTGCACAGAAATGAAAATAACACATTACTTATTTTTTTTTCTCTCGAAAAAAAACTGCGATAATATTACCGTATTTACTCGAATGTAACGCGAGTTTTTTCCAAGATTTATTCCGCTTAAAGTCTACCCTCGCGTTATAGTCGAATACTGCACTTCGAATGGCCTAAAGCAGTGCCGCGGTGCAGCCATTTCGAAGCTATCAGCTCGGTTTCGGTTTCCGCAGTTTTGCTATCTCATGTTGGCAACATGGGTACCAGGGAAGCCAAATTAGGCCAAATCCCTATCCATCCAAAGCCAAAGCGTTCTTTGTGTTCGTTGCAATCTTGCGCTCAACGCGTGGTGTTCTTGTGGCGTCTTTCGCGGTGTTGATTCAGTCAATTCAGTGCACACGATGGCAACGCGTCGTGCTCAGTACTGCATATCCAATAACCTCGATGGCACAGAGGATGACATCGTCTGGGAGGTCGACAGCGAAAAGGAGGACTCTGTTTCCGAGAACTCCGAGTCCGAAAGCGAGGAAGATGAATAAACATGTTGGCCACAATGTTCATTAAAGGTACTTTGTTTTGCGTCTGTAAGCCTCGCGTTATATTCGTGGTTTTATTTTTTTCCCACTGGGCAGCATGTAGTCACCCCTCGCGTTACATTCGCGGTCGCGTTACATTCGAGTAAATACGGTACTTCACCTAGATTTGAACATTCTGCGGTTATAGTGAACCGCCCAGGAAAATATTTCAATGCCCAGTCATAATAATTACTAAGAAATATTGTGTGCAGAAGAAAAGTATTCATTACAGATTTCTTAGAGTATAAAAATTCAATCACATCAGCTATCAAAAAAACTCATTACATATACATTAGAGAAGCTCTATATATACATATACATTAGAGAAGCTCTATTTATACCAGCTGTGTAGATTTCAGCTCCCTAACTTCTTTATTACAAAAAAAGTTTTCTCGAAGAGCGTATCCGCTCAAAGCAGCAGTGCTGACCATGACATGCAAGAATAACCTGCCACAAATGTGCCACTAACTACTGTGCCCTACTTACTTGTAGACCTTGTCATCGTCAATGCCATTATGCATGATGCCGTTGGCTTGCATCACTGCAGTTCGTCCGTCTGCATCTTTTAGCTTGCCCTCTTTGCCCTTCTTGACTTTTTCAGGATCGCTTGTCTGCAGAAGCAAGGAGCAGAGGCATTAGTAAGTTTTAACACAGAGCACAGCTGGTGCAGCTGTACAAGAGTTCCAGAAGTTCATTAATGCAGATACCATATACATTCATGTAAGGGCCACGCCTTTTACTGGCGGACCTTACGGAATGCGGTGCTTACACAAAGCAGCATTTTACGTAAAATTTTTCAGACTACAATGAAGCCCCGAATATGCATCTCATTTTTATTTATTTATTTATTTACAAAATACTGCAGCCCGAGGGCCAAGCAGAGTGGGCAATATAACAGCCAAAGATCACACCAAACTTAAAAAAAAAAATAGAGAAAACAGACAAACACTACAAAACACCTGTATGACCAACATAAAGGCAGTCAGAAGTAAAAGGTTGCTGTATGAACAACATTGTCAAAAAGAAAAAACAGGAAGAAATAATATAAAACACCAGACGTAGGATTCCAAACAGAACTCAGATGAGAGGGAACTAGCATTCTTCAAAATCCTGAACATCACGCGCGGAAAAGACGAGAGCTGGCAAGCTGTTCCACCGAGCGATAGTGCGAACAAAAAAAAGAGTTTTTAACGAGGTTTGTACGGGCAAAGTATGGCGTAAGGCTGTGGTCATGAACGTTCCTAGTATGCCGGGTTAAGCGTGGGTGCAGGTAGTCCTTGGAAGAGAAATTAAACTGTTGGTGATAAAGTGAAAAAAGAAATTTTAACCTAGCGAGTGCTCTTCTTTTTTCCAAGGATGGAATATTATTTACAGACATGATGGCGGACAGTGAAGCATTCCTATGATAACTGTTCAAAATGAACCGGATTGCTTTTCTTTGTATCATCTCTAGTGAATGTATACCTTTTTTGAGAAATGGATCCCATGACACACTAGCATATTCAAGTTTAGGTCGAATATATGTGTTGTATGCCAATAGCTTCACGGACTGTGGGGAAGACTTTAATTTGTGGTGGAGAAAGCCAACTTTCCTTGCAGCAGCAGCACAAATTTTGTCGACGCGATTAGTCCAACTAAGGTGCTTATTTAATGTTACGCCAAGGTACTTGTAGTTGTCCACTTGCAGTAGGTTTTCGTGGTTCAGTGTGTATGTAAACTGGAAGGGATTCTTCATTTTCGTGACCCGTAGGAGAACAGTTTTATCTGTATTTACTTCCATTAACCATTCCGCGCACCAATCTGCAACTGCATTAAGGTTTATCTGTAAGCGTGCTTGATCCTGGTTACTATTAATAGACTTAAAGAGAATGCAGTCATCTGCGAATAACCTAAAACTTATAGCTGCAGTGTCAATGGCCGAAACGACATCATTGATGTAGATGAGAAAGAGAATCGGGCCAAGGACGCTACCCTGGGGCACTCCAGAGGACACCGGTAGAATGTGAGAGGAGCAGCCCTTTACCTGAACAAACTGCTGTCAGTTGGAAAGATAAGAACGAATCCAATTAACAAGGTTATCGGGAAGGCCAATGTTTCGAAGCTTAAATATCAGTTTACTATGACAAACGCGGTCGAACGCTTCACTAAAATCCATGAAAATTGCGTCAATCTGTTCGCCCTTATCTAGTGATGAAGCAAATTCATGAAGAGTGGTCACGAGCTGCGTGGTAGTTGATAAGCCTCTTCTGAAACCGTGTTGTGTGTGTCCTGACACACACTTTTATGACAAATGAGCAGTCCGAGCAAATCTTTCAAATTCACTGAAAGTAAATATGATAAGACACACACCTGACGACCAGGGCAAATGAACTGTGTAAAATAGAACAAGTAGCTAGATTAGTTTCCTGAAAAACGCCCTGTGACTCCAAGTTAAAGGGACACTGAGGAGAAATTGAAGTTGACTTCCATCGACAGAATACCAGCTCCTGATTACAAAAACACCATTCATACTGACAACAAAGCTCCTGTAACATAGAAAAGAGCAAGAACCAAAATACAGGTATCGCCGCCACAGGCCAAACTCGCAAGTACAAGCTTCATGGCGTCATAGCACAAAACAGTGTTGCTAGAACCAATAGTTCTAGCAACACTAGAACACGAGAAGCTACGAATCACTGAGGCGCAGCAAATGCATGCGCAAATCTCCTTGACGTCGCCAGATGGCGCCACGCACCCGATAGCTACGCGCGCTCCTGCAGCGCCGGGACCAATCAGCGCTTGCTCTCAGCGGTATGGGGGCTCCCGGTATTCCGCTAACGGTAACAAGGTACACGTACGGTATGCTAAAGGCGTCTATTTGCGAGAACTTCGTTGACAACTTCGAGAACGGGATCCATTGTAACGCTGGCAAAACGCCGGTGCAAATGTAAACGAAGCGACGGCCGCAATAGCCGATAGATGCCTTCAACGTGCGGCCGGCGGTAGCTTTCTTTTCGGCTGCTGCTGGGCCGCACTGCTGGCCGCCAGAAATCACGGAGTCTGCGTTACGTCATGTGAATGTCATGTTTCACGTCACTTAGTTCTGTGTCGTCATAGCAGAACCCGAAGTTTGAATCAGAGCGGCGCGAAAAACTATTTCAACTTCGAATCCAAATTTCTTAGAAATAAATGCATCTTTCGCTGCCGGCCAAGTGGCAACAAAGCCATGAAATGCCGAACTATCAGATTTTGCTATAAAAAAAATATTAATAGTGCTCTCCTCAGTGTCCCTTTAAGAGCCCTCTTAAAAGAAACCACTCTCGCCAAAAGCGAAGCTTTCATAAGCTAGAAAAGAGCAAAAATTGTAATACACGTGTTGCTGTCACCAGCCGATTTGAAAGTAAAATGTGTACATAGGCACAGACAATTTTACGCGGATCACAGAGGCTACACTACAATGCCATTCAATTAAAATGGTAGCAACCTGTCCTTTTCGGTAAGGACGTCGCAAGTTTGAATTTATGGCGGGAAGATCCTAAAATTCAATTTTCTCCTGACAAATGCATCTTTTCCTGCCGTACAAATGGCAACATTGCCAGACAGAGCCAAAGAATCAATTTTTACCAGGAACAATAAGTAAAAGGAGTTGTCCTGAGCGTGCCTTTAAACGAGATTATGCAATGATAACAAGGAAGGCGGCACTGCCAACTGTGCCCTTTCATCACTTACATCAGTGGCTAAAAACTGCTACTTGACCTCACAAGCACTTGACGAGCAAGATGACGCGTACAGAAGAGGAACACTCACCGGAGGCCCCACATGCATGCGGCTAACCATGCGTGAGTCCAGATCCTTGATGGTGGGTGAGCTCCCCAACACGTACTCGACCATTTTGACGCCCAGGCCCGAGGTTTCAGAGGAGCGTGGTGACAGCATGGAGGCCCCCTCACTGCCAGGGTAGGACCCACTGCGTCGCTGGACCATGATTGGCTGTGACACGGCGTGCTCTGCGAATGCATCAGAGGAGGATTACAGGCATGCCATCGCATCACGCAGCTGGCAATGTGCACTAGAGGTCCAGGCTGCCCAGACAGGTCGAACCTATATATATACTGTACCCTAATATTTCGAATCACTATATATATATACATATATAAAATGGACAGATTATCCTTTTGAAAATCCTACGTAAAAGCAGGAAAGTCGCGCAATATATTGAACTCCAATTTCACCTTGCTTCCAATAAGCATGCCAGCTTTGTGTGAAACATGAAGCAGTACTCAATGACACTCAAAAGGGTTCAAGGGGCCCTTTAACACCTTTCAAACGTAGTGCCGCGTATACAATAGACTCCAGTTAAAACGAACTCGGTCAAGATGAATTCTCCAATAAGACGAACAGTGCGAGATCATTGGTTGGTTTCCCATTGGACTCAATGTCCTCCGTATTGCTGCTACTGCCACACCATGATTTGAAGCAATTTTTGGAGCACCAAAAAAAACCTGCTTCAGAGCAGCTGTGCCATGTTTTTAGAAGTGCGCTGTCTATGAAGCAGCAAATATTAAAGCATAATTATATTGTGAAGGAATCAAATTATGGCTAACATCCTGGGCTGAACTCTTTGACCATTACCTGAAGCTGTTCTGCTTGCAGAAGCATTACTGCATTATTTACATGAGCGATTCTAAGTATTCATCCAGACAAAAATGTAACGAGCCACTGTATATACCATGATGCACTTTATTAGGCGAAGCATGTGGAGCGCATTAAGCCTAAAAGTGGCGGGAGTGTCCCATGCAGTGCACTGCGCACTCTCTCAGGACGAGCCAGACCAGTAGTGCAACAGCTTTCCGGTTGTCAGACAGAGAGCGAACGTCATCAAACATCATGCCGGCTGCAAGAGAGACCCTATTATGTGCTCTCAAGTTAGTGTGCAACTGGCCTCTGGAGTGTCGAGATATGTGATGGAGCCAAAGCCAGGCCCTTCGTGGAAAAAGAGCGGTGGAGAAGCGCGCTGCAGCTGTTGAGCTGAAGCGCCAATCTCGCCACAACGCTGGCTATTGCAACTGCTAAGCAGAGGCCCGAGTGGAGTGAGGACAGTGAATTAGAAGAACACCTAGCACTTGCAACAGAAGCTCAAGGCGGACTAAGAACTGCCACAGTGTGAAACGTGCCAAGCGTGAGGCGAAAAAGCACAGCGCAAGGCACAGTTTCAGACACCAATGAACATCTTACAGTGGGCAAACCATGCAGCAAATCACACAAAATAGCGAGATTTGAACAACAAATTAAATTATAATTGGTGTGCTTCATTTGCTACCGCATTTTGTGGTAGACCTGCTGCTCAGCGTCTCGCACAACATAAAACCTAGCTATAGAGGGTGAAACTTGCCTGAACTTTCTACTTCCTAAGCGTCAATACAGCTATTTCGCATCTTCGAGGAGCGACCACTTTCGTGATTACAACAAATCTTGAAAAACAGCGATGCAGCCCACACAGAGTGCCAAAGAGTGTGGAGCCTACCAGAGGTGCTGGCATGTCCCCCGGTGCTCCACGTGGGGTCCCTCCACTGGTCCCCCAGGAAGAGGCCCTTGCTGTCCTCGGGCTTGGGGCCCGTCTCCTCCAGGGACCACAGCTTCTTGGTTGAGGCGGGGATCTGCACGCCACACGAGGAGGAGGCTACAGTGTCACCAAGCGACACCTCCATTTCCCCACTCTCTCTCTCACAGTGCAGCTGCCGGTAGCTGCGTCACAGAGCAAGGCGCAAGCCACACACACCTGCCGTCAACTTCATCCCGGGCCCCAGCAACCAAGTATGCACAAGACCCTTCCCAGTATGCGTGACTCAAACCGATAGGCACCAGTAACCAGAACCGGCATCGCAAGCTATAAGTGCAACCACCCTTAGCTTCCATTTATACAACTCTGCCTTAAAAAAAAACTGATTCTGGACTTTCCCCACCATGTTTGATCCTTTAAGTTTCAATCGACGCGTATTGCTGCCTTCCCTGTCACAATGCATCATTTGGTTGCTAGTCAGCGCATGTGCCTGTGTTCTTCTCTTCCGTCCCGTCTGCTAGTGCTGCTCAGTTGTTTCCATCAATTACTCAGATCGCTTAATCAGATTCAGTCACCTCCACATCCTTGAGAGCCAAGCGAGTCTTGGACAGTTGAGCTTGCTGAAGCATCGTCAACAACAAGTCTGCCTGGAGTGCACACAAGGCCTGTACTAACCCTGAGCGATGTATAGTGCTTTTTTTTTTATATACAAATGATGGAGCACCAGGGTCACCGTATTACACAACTAAAACGAATGGCAAAGCACAAAAATAGCAACTCATAACAGTTGTGCCCATTTATAACGAGCGCTGGCGTAGTACGAATGAGGTCGAGGCAACAGTTGAAATGTACATTACAGCTTTGACAATGAAAACTAAACATGTCGACAGAATCTCAGATTGAACAAATTTCCCCAAGCGAAATGCTCCGTTGCAACGCAAATGCAGGCACCAAGAAGCCCGCATTGGGAACGCGCTACACCGCATCAAATAAATAAATAAAAATTTTCACACATTATTTAATAGCATTTACATAACTAGAGCTAGAATGAATAGCCTAGGTGCGTTTGTATTTTTCTGACTAAAAAAAAATTCATATGTGGCGCTATTATTGCATCAACAAAGATTAATTTTTTTTTTGGAAGCGCATAATTTTCGTTCCACTTGCGCAAAGCGTTGGTTGCTACTTTCACACTAAATTGCAACACTTTGAGGATAGTAGATTTTCAGAAAAAGGTACATTAGTAGAAAAAATGCAAGCTGCGTCTGCGTCTATCTTTAAGATTCCTTGCAAATTGTACAGCCATAGCTTTTGTTACAACTGGTGTACAGCCAACTTTTGAAACCCATTTTCAAAGTCTCACCCCAGCTTCCTCACTGCAAGGCTATCCATATTAGGTGCAAATCTCGCGGAACAAATACAGAGTGAAGCAACACTAGTGCATTGTCGTCAGAACTTCTTGCCCTTTCCTGTCCCCCCACCTTGAAACAGAGAAATATCTGTTCTATTTCACGACATATTTACTGAACCACGGGAAGTGACAATATCATTCTGAGTTTGAGCGCATCGGTCAGTATCACTAGATATCACGTGGGCTGCATGCAGCTATCCAAAATTTCATCATTCAGATGAAGATACGCGGAAATCGCGATATCTGTGACTGTGAATTATACCGCCAAACGATATTTGCATCACAGTTAACTGCAAACCTTCCATCGTATGACTCACGGCCAGTCGGAATAAGGTAGACGAAAGATAAATTCCAGACATGCAAGCCTGAGGACGTCAATTAGCCTCCACCCAGACGCGCAAGCTGCTTGCGCTTTGAAAGAGAGAAAAGGGGCAGTGGCTCGCAAACGCATGGCAAAATCTCACCGGCCGAAGATGGCTGCGCATATAGCATGAAAAGTACACCATGGAAGACCGCGTTACATCATTTTTACAAGTTCATTTGCTGCAAACTTCAAGAAATAAGGAACTAATGATGCAAGACAGCAGCGTTCGTTTTAAGTGGGCTTCAACAGAACTTTAACATTTTGAAACGGCAGCGACAACTCGGAAAGCTTTTGAATGAGAACAGATAGCCTCTTGTTTGTGCCAAGGTATATCACAGCTGGAGGTGCCCATGCCCAACAATTGCTCTTTATGAAGGCAAATTTCTTTTTTTACAGTGACCCATGCCCATTGAGAGCAAGGCTGAAGTCTCTGAAAATGGTTTGGTCTGGATTGATGGGTTTTATGGCAGAGTAGCGGCTGATGCTATTGCATGCCAAACACGGGGTTATAAATGCCTATTGTGCTGAAGAACCACAAGATTTTTAAAAAGTTACAACTACAGTTACAACTACAGGCCAACAACTACAAACTGCATGGTCTCCTAAAAGTAAGCTGGGATAACAGGGAAATGCGTTGGATGGATGTAAAACACCGTGAAATGCTATTTTCTTAGTTTCCAAAGTTCTGCATATAAAAAAAAAAAAACTAGTTCAGTGTAAGCTCATCCTGCCTGCTTTGACCTCAGGCTTGGTTCTGTTTAGAGAGTATGCTGCAGTTAATATTGCTCCCAATGCTTACAGCAATGCATTCAGCAGCAAGTACTAATGAGACTACAAATAACAAACAGGAGGTCAAATGTGAAAAACATGCTAAATAAAGTAATGATTCCATCCACAGTTAGAGGTAATATCTATTGTACAGCTCTGATACTTCAATACTTCACACGAATTAAAGTTAGAACATAATTACACTTCTGAGTAATACGATTTTTCAGTGCCGTAGCTGCGGTACTCGAACCGTAGGCGATCACATATGGAATATGCAGTGCTGAATGGAGGCGTTTCTGCATTTCGACTTGAGCAGTGTGCACAGCGTTCTGTCTCCAAGGAGCCTCGCCTCAAGCCAAAGACTGCTGCTGCTGCTGTTCCCTCTTTCTTCGCTTTGCTCCTCGCACTGTCTTCACTCCATAATTGCCAACCGTCCCATAGAGGTGCCATCTCTGGCAAGCGATGCGTACCTAACAGGTGACATCATCGGCGAGCAAAAGACGACGGCGAGCTGCTCTACTCTGCTCTTCACAAGGCCACCACAAGGCCACCGTTCCCTTTTTCTCCGCTTTCCTCCTTGCACTCTTTGCTATCACAGACTTTCGTCCTCCTCTGCATTAGCCCTCTTTTATCCTCTGATGCGCTTGTTCGCTCGATTATGCAGACACCAACGCCTAGGTATGTCGCACAACGCCCTTGTGCTGTCAATGCTGCAAGGCATAAAACGAAACGAATTTTGCCTTCAGGAAGGTGGTAGTGCCCAAAAGAGGTCTCAGGGGGAAGGCAACCCACAGGATAGAAAAAATATAGGAAAGCCCACCTCTAGTTGGTGACTAGTTTCTAGGGCCAAGGCCTGAAATTCAGTCTCCAGTTCTGGTGCTTCTGTGCCACGAGCCTGCAGAAAAGAAAAAAGGCAGATACAGCAGTCAGGACAGAACTGGTCAAGTCACGACAGGGCAAAAGACAAAAACATCAGGCTCACAGAAACCATCACCATGGCACTTTGGCATCACAGGGCTCCTTCTCACTCTCGGCACTGGGCACACGCATGTGCCATGCAAGCAGCACTCATTGCAGACAAAGAAGCTTTTAACAACCCAAGTAGTATCGCCACATGACTATTCAATGCACAAGTGTGGAGGCACAGTCCCTGCTGAAGCAGACAATTTTGTGGAGGCGGAGTGCAAAAACACCCACGTAGTGTGGGATTTCGGCGCATGTTATAAAATTTCAAACAGTTCTGATTAAACCAGGAGTCTTCTACTACAGCATGTCTCATAACCCCTGATGGTTGATGGTGCGGTGGCACATAAAAATCCACTGAAAACTCAACTGTCCAGTAAGCTTCACCACTGCCATGTCACCTGCAATGAGTCCTGTATACACATTACATACAGGAGCTTAACCGCCAAGAAGCGCTACAGTGCACCAAGCAGCAATCAAGGCATTGCAGGGCTGGGCATGAATTACTCACCCCTCACAAGCCTCGAATGGGCCCATCAATTTATCTGAGAAAACGCAACCACCATTTCCCTCTTCTCTATATGCTGAACCTGCTGGCTAAGATAGCAATCAGGCACAAACAATTAGTGCGAATATCAAAAACAGCACAGATGGCGCTGCTGCTAGAAAGCAACAGCCCATTCAGGTCATGCTGCCTGCAATCACAACAACCCCATGTCACAGCATGGAATTCTATGTCACCTGGTATGACAAGCATGCAGACATACATGACCAGGCGTGAAGCCCATATGCAGCCAGTTTAAAGGTAAAAAAAAAAAAGAAACATCATGTACGAGTTTTGTTGACAGCACATGCTGTGCACGCACGCACTGCTCAAATGGACTCGGTTCATTTTGCAGAGCTCAGGAATGGTGGCAGCGAAAAAGTGACGCTGTCTCCGCTGGCCTCTGCTGTCTGGAGTTCGAAATGGCTGCTTTCCTAGCTAAGCACTTCTACAATATTCATGCCTTGAATTTCTATATTAGAACTACAAGCCCCTACAGACTTTCTAAATCAGTTTTTGCAAGAAGATGAATAAACTTTTGCTCTGAAAACGTTTCTCAGTGAGAGCAGTGTAGGATACTCCGGACTTCTAATCCAGGGCTCCCACGGAGACAGAGGTAATCGTTGTTCTCCCACAGAGTGGCCAGAAATTGGTACAGCTAAATAAAGTTCGCTCTCTCCTTCTTCGTAAAAGCCCCGTCAAACTGCCCCTTACAAGTTTTTTAGCCAGTAATATATTTGCTTATCTCAAAAAAAAACCTGCAAACTACTCAAACACTGCAACATGTGCATTAAACACATGCACCTGAAATGTATTACTGCAAGGAGCCATGACCACTGCAAAGTGCTTACCCAAATATTAGGAGCGCTACTCTAAGCAGCCATTAAAAAAATGGCTTAGTCTGCATATGCAATGCTCACTCTCTTAACGGCTGAACCTGGTGAAGTATTATTTACTTACATATGATAGTTCATGCCTGTGCAGCCATTCCCTTATCTGAAACTCAATTCTTGTGAACAACCGAAAATGGCTCGTGGGATGGCTAGTACCCCCCTCAAACATCTTTTGCCTGTTCTTTGGTTTCCAATGAAATTCAAACCATGCTTTTGCGAACATAATGCCGTGAACGTGACTTGAATTTGCAATACTTTTTATTTTTGTGTATTCAACGCACAATGTATCACACAATTCCAGCCCTAGTACCCAATTATCCAATCAGAAAAAGAAAAGAAGCCTAAAATCTTGCTGCAAATATGCAAGCACATTTTATTGAAATTACAACAAAACTCTTTACTCTGCCAAATCTGGAAGTGTGCATTTCTCCAACGCATAGCTTTTGGGTGAGCTACCGCAAGTTAACTTAGGTGTGTCTCCATAATGAAAACTACAATCCAATACTGGAATAATGCATTAGAATATCTGGTGCCATGTGGTTCAAGTTCACATTTTGAACAGTACTTCAGCAAAATAAAAGAAAATAAGACCTTTACATTTCAGTACCTTACAAAACATCACAGTTCACTTTTCTTCGTTCAATACAGCCAATGCAAGCTAGAGTTGCACTAAGTGAAACCAACGCATTCAAAACCACTGAGAGTATTTTAAATTTCATAAACCAGACACTAGGCACTAAATCCACAACAAAACAGCATCATAGTTTTACATTCTGTGCGAAAGAACAGTACATGCGAACAAGGGACTGCATGCATATTTATGTCACAGTTACAATAAGAGTAGAGAGAGCAATCCTTTAGTGGCCAGAGCAATATCGTCAGTAAAGCATTAATACTTTTGGATTCTAAGTACTCCTAGTAATATGACAGCTTTTCATTTGGGAGAGGAAAAACCGAAGGGGTGGGGCATGAAGATGTGCCAATTCAAGCCCACTGACATATAAAATACATTTGCTGAAAACTTTACAGCCATCTTGTTAAATAAAATGATGAACAGGACATCTGCACAACAGTTAAGCAAGATGCGTTCAAAAGGAGTAAAAACACGAAATTTGAAATAGAACATAATTGGTTTGAATGATATGCTGTATTACACAGCCATACACTCAGGCTTTGTAACCACCACTTGCAGCAATCTGATGGGAGCATTAACAGCCAAGCTACAATATACTTTTCTGTTGCTTTTTGGTTTATGAGGGTTTAACGTCCCAAGGCGACTCAGGCTATCAGGGACACCGTAGTGAAGGGCTCCGGAAATTTGGACCACCTGGGGTTCTTTAACGTGCACTGACATTGCACAGTACACATGCCTCTAGCATTTTTCCTCCATCGAAAGCGACCGCCGTGGCCGGGATCGAACCCGTGTCTTTCAGGTCAGCAGCCGAGTGCCATAACCACTGAGCCACCGCGGCGGCATAAAGGACAAAATGAAATGACATGAAAAACAAACTTCGTGTAAAAGAGAGAAAGACATTTTGTGGGGCCGTAAACATAATTTCAGCACTTTAAATGATACTGTCTGCAAAAAAAGACCCGCAAACAGCGCCTGTTTTGATCAGTTTCTTTTAAAGTACATGAAATTAGAGGAAAGAGGACACAAATGACGTTCTCGATCACCTCCTTGTTACATGACAAAAGCATTGCGCCTGTTGAAACTTGTTTGACCTACTTCAGACATTACACTTTTCTTTTGTCCAAAAAAAGTTTAAAAGACCCCAGAGAAACTATTACCAAGACTGCAGAGAGATAGAGCAGACTGCCACAAAAAACATTTGAGGACACAAACTGCGACAAGAGACAGAAGAATCACACAAAGAACATTCGAGAGCACACACTATGGGAGCACGAAACAGACCTGTGCATCAGCTATGCAGAAGTTGATTCAGGAGACAACGCCTGCAGTCATTTTAAATCTGCAACAGAAACATTACAAGGGAAGCCCCTGTCTTCTCAAAAACCCTTAGTACCTTTCAATTTTGTTGCAGTTTCTGACATCTTTTCAAGCAGTGCTCATGCTTTTAAAAGGTAAACGACCACCACAAAATGTTTTGAATGCTACTACAGCTATGGCATGATGCTGCATACTGTCTACATAACTAGCTCCATGTGGTAATGAAACCTTCTCATAAGTGTACAACAGTAAATCAAGGCAACTAGTCTAGTGCTGCACATTAGTTGGCCTGAATGATTTCAATGCTTGCCCTCACAGAAGGCACCATGGGTTCTGTATTCACAAAACACTGACAACACATTTTTTTTTTATTTCATTAGTTCCCCCCCTTTTCCACTTCATTACAGCATGCTGGTCATGGCTGAAAGCCAGCCTTTAAAAAAAAACGCAGTATCAGGGAAAGACTGCCACTAAAGCAGACCCAACAGAAGGCCTGGCTGCAAAGGGAAACTTGGTGACAAAGTGCCGCTCTCCAGACTGTGATCAGCCCTGCCCTCAATGCAATGCAAAGGACCCCCCACCGGGCGGTTTTTCACTTCGGGAGGTTGGGCAAGTATGCAAAGTAAGGTAAGCCGGCTATTGAAAAACTAAAAGAAAAATAAAACCCCATTTCCCTCTTCTCAGCAAGATAACACCCTGTCCATGCAAGGCCCTGCAAAAATAAACACTGCCAGCTGCCTGTTTCCTGCTCTGAGTGCTTGGATGGCAATGCAGTTAAAGCATTGAGGTTCACAAGCCAGGAACCTTGCAATGTGCTTTTGAAATGCGATGAAATGGACAAATTCACTCCATGCCACACCCACGTCGTCCGGTTCTCAGTCTCATACACCTAAAAACCACAACTTTTGGTTTGCTACAGGTATGCTTGTTTTCAATACCAAAAAAGCCTAAGCATTGACAGAAACTATGTGTCAGCCTTTTGTTTTATGGTAAAGCCTAAGTGCGTGTATATTGGGTTTTATGGCCCAATATCATGATCTCACTGGTATGCTGACAAATTACTAGTTTTAAAGAGTTACCTTAAGACCTTTTCTTCTTTTATGAATTTAGCAACTTGCGATAAGTTTACTATTGCATTATCTCCAAAGAGTATGTTCGGGTGAAAAGGACAGTGTTTATCGTTAAATACTGTGAAATGCTTTTTTCTTACTTTCAAGAGTTTTTTTAATGAAAATTAGATCACTGTCACCACACACTTCACGTAGAGGCCTTCTTTGTTACACAAGTAGGAGGTTATATGTAAGGTACCCAACACGAAGCGGCATAAGATAACTTCATTACAGCATTCCTAGTGTTGACATGATTTCAATTCACCGAGACTTTACCAGTTCCAGTTTGTTGTTGATTTCATTAGCCCAATTTACAATTTTACTCTCTACCAGCTTCAAGAAATCTTTTTGCTGAATATTCACTTTTAGTTTACCTTGGCAAGCTTGAGCAGTACATGTCAGCTCTTTCACTATCAGTTATGCAAAAATCACTCGAGACCCAGCATAATTTCTCCCATCAGTGTGTCATGAATGTTGCTACATTGTAAGATATTTCTTATTAGCGGTTGTAGTGCATTTCTGCAGTGTAGCGTTTGCACCACACTTAGCGGGTCAAAGAGCCCAACTTCAAAAAAAAAAAAAAAACCTAACACGGCTATATAAATGGGTCTTAGTGTTCACAACTCACAACATCTGCTGGATGATTCAAGCAAAATTGGCAAACAGCAACAAAGACACATATTCAAAAAATGCAAGCATCATTTATGCCACCTTTCTGTTAGTCAATGTACACAAAGTTTTATGGTTGTTTACTTTCATCATGAAGTGTCCCACCAGAACAGAAATGCATTTCAATAATTAGCTTTGAAACCAAGAAGTAAAAAACTTGTTTCTTTTAGAAAAACGGCAGTATACAAATACTGTCACATTTACTACATTTAAACGGTGTGATGCATCTTAAACTCACAACACCACAATCAGTTCGAGCAGAAAAAATAAGCCATGGAATAACCACAAAATGAAGATAATTCACAACTAAAAAAAAAAAAAGAAACTACCACAATTACAAATAAATTACTTAAAGTAATATTTAGAGAAATGGACTACAACACATCCAACAAAATGTCTTGTTTGCACACAAGGCTGCATGAAAAAAGATAATTAAAATCAGTCTATTAATGGGCTATCCTAAGCACCTTTCGCAAATCAGGTAAACAATGCTGCAGGATTAGTTTTTATTTTATTCCTCGTAATGCAAAGCCCTCCAGGCGCATAGCCAACAACCTGAAGTATTCTTTTAGCCACCAATGATAATTTATTTCAATTTTAATTTGTTTTCAATGACCTACCACTACTGAATACAAAACAAGTTCGACAGACAGTGAAACATCACAAAGACACATTCAATCCTCCTTCGATGTTTTACTATACAGTTTCCCATCATTTCTTTTAAACCCAACAGTCAAACCCTTGCCAACTATCTCAAACAGGATGTCCTGTGGCAGATTAAAAATTATAGTCTAAACACATTTAGCAAACTATATGTGAGAGGTGATATAGGAAAACAACCCCAGATAAAGATCATATCTGCAAGATGCCTTCAAAGCAATTATTGAAAGCAAAACTGCCCACAAATGCCAGAACTCTCGTATCAGCAGATAAGTTGCAGTGTGCAAATTCTTTGCTTTTTCCACTGAACATCTGCATAAACCCACAACGGCCCTTTGTATAGGCGGCAAAGTGTGGATAAAAGCAAACAGTCCCGCTGACACCAAACACACATTTTCATGATCCGAATTTTTCTATCAGTAACAGGACCTAGCTTTTGTTCACATGAAATCAGCTATGAACACCGAAATAAAACAAAACTAAAAAGCCCTATATACCTTTGCACACTCAAGGTCATCTATCAGTTATTCCGCAACAGGGGGTTCTTAATTGTATGCAGGCTATAGGAGAAAAGAAAACTAGCGAAGCAACTCGATTGCGCAGCCACGGGGTAAGCTTTGAGACCAGCTAAAAACCTTAACGAAACGTTTCTTCAACTAATGATGGGGGGCTCTCTAATTCAATAAAGTTCCCAGTTCCTGTACACAACGCAATCGCTGTTCCGACAACACTCGCGCTGAATACCCGGCTTACAGACACTTCCCGCTAACAGGAGCAGACGGAAACAGCAAGCAAAAACTCCGTTTAACAACCAAGGCTATCTTTAGATGCATGACACATCGCATTTCATCACTGACCCCTCTCTTCCAGGTTGTGGATACTAGTGAGACAGTTTTAAAGTTTTCGCAGCAAGAGGCAACAAGAACCGCTTATGACGTTGGAAATAACAAACTGCAGTTTACCTGCGTAACTTGGTTTTGACCGTCATATTGCCGGAGCCGGCCCGCGAGTTTGCCAGAACATGCACATCGCGAATGACAAACGCATTTTTTATTTCTTCGGGTATAAGCTATGCCGTTCGATACGGGCTGAAGTAGCAGTACACCTCAAATCAAGTGACTGTGCGGCTGATTTGCCGAGACCGGGGAAGGTAGCCTACAGCCGAACTGCGATGCAATCGCGCGGGTGTATGCGTTAGGCTTACCGGTAGCAAACAAGTCTCATCGCCAAGGCACTGACAGCAGCTCAACGACACCATCACAACACGCCAGACTACATGAAGGTTGTCATCGCTAAATAAGGTTTAACGAGGCAGTTCTGACGCTGTTACAAAACAACCCGAAGTTCCTGCGCCGACTCCTCGACTTCTATTTTTGTTTTTTTTTCCGCTAGCAACGGCAAGTCCTGAAACACGACACCGGATGAGCGAGTGAGAAACAAGGTTCAATCACTGGGTTCTTGAAAATGTTCATTACACAAGGCAAAATAAAAAAAAATTAAAAGCCGCAAGTCCATTTTCATTTCGGCCGCGTTTCCTAAGAAGGTGACCGAACCGACGATCGCGACGCAAGGACGAGTGCTTTTTCTGTCTAAACTGGTGAAATGGCGACGAAGGTGAAGTGGTGTCAACATCAGCCGCAACAGGCATTCACGGGGGAAGCCGACTGCCCGGCTGCATGGGAACACGAGCCCGATCGCCGATTGCGAGCAGTGTATTAGTCACGGCCAACAATAAACAAAACACAGTGCATGCGTAGGCCTACCACGACGATCCGGAATTCAGTCGCAACAGAGAAAACGAAGCTAACAACAGAATGGTGCGCATCTGCGCGAGGAAGCACGCGGTTTTACGAAGCGCACGCAAGAAAGCTGAATGTCGTCCTCACGATCTTTCCCCAGGCGAAAGCAAATGCACTGCACCTGAAGATAAGTAGTCAGGAGGGACGGCACTTACTTCGAGTACGCTGTCGTCGCCTAATGCCCAGCGGGATTGCTTGTTGTAGTTTTGGAAATCCGGGTCACTTTGTGGGCGCTGGAAGAAGTATCCGACCATTGCATCGTCCTGCGATCGAGTAGCCCCATGCCTCACATTAGACACGGGGTTCATTTCTTGGCCGTTGGCGAGCATTGCTGCTGGTCCTGTTGCTCAAACCACTTCATTCACGCTGCAAACAAGGACCATTAAAAACCGTCGCTATTAAACCCGCACCACAAAACACAGAGAAACATAACAGCCTAGCTGCTACAAAAAGCGGTGCTCTAAAGTAAAAATTACGCACTGCAACTTCTTTCATAAGACAATGCAGTCATGGCGACTACAAAAACATGCAGGAGCTCTGCTGGAGGCGCCCATAGTTTTGTGAAGAAAACGTTGCACCGCATACGAACGGAAGCAGACGCTTCGTCGAAGAAGTCAAAACTTTATTTTTCGGGTAAGAGAGCTGTATCGTCAAATAATTTACCTGGATGGAGTGGATTTGAAGGACCGATTCTGGATGCCTCAAAACATGGCGGACGACATGTTAAAAACTGCAATGTAGCATGGGTAAACAGTGACGTCCTGTTACGTCACCATACGACCAAAAAAAATTAAAATTAAACTTTTTCTTGCCTTTAAAAGGTATTCTGCAGACAGGCACACGCGCAAGGCTCACACATTTCTTTAGAAATGTACGCCTTCGAAACTACCGGGTGCAAGAGGGCACTGTCGAGCCTTTCTTTGCTTTCATTGATGAGTTAATGCCCGGTACTTCCGGTAGTGCCCAAAAGGCGGGAATAGTTCGGAGTTTTTAAATTAAGGTTGGCTAAGCACCGGTTTAGCTTGCGTTTAAATTCTAGCGGAAGCCATCGCTTATGGTTTAGCTGTAGTATATGGTTCATTAGGCGGTTTAACTACAGTGGCCAAACGGACTGCCTCGCATCTCCCGTTCAAACTCGTTCGTCGCTTTTCCTCGGGATGACACAGCGCTGTGCATGCGTATGCGTACGAGGCGGATGCGCTAACCACTAGGCCACGAGGTTTTAATCGAGAGGCCACCGCTGCGTTGGCCAAGTGGTTAGAGCATCCGCCTCGTGCATGGGAGGAGAAGGAACAACTTTATTTTAACAAAAGAACGAAGGGTCCTGGGAGGTGCTAGGCTCGTATGTCGGAGGTGCAGCTTTACCCCGTGAGGGGGTGGGGGAGGGGAGGTGGAACTTGAGCACGACAACGTTAACGGCGCAAAACTAAGGAAAGAGCTAAGGACAGTTAAGGAGTTAAACACTCTGTAACCACTAGGCCACCGCACTGACCGCACAACACATCGGCGCCTTTTGCCCCCGCCATTCCCCGCCCCTTTCTTCACGGCGTGGTTGAAGAACATTATCTTACGAGAAGCGAGTCACTGCGCCTTTCGTTTCCTCAGGAGAAGTTTTTCAGTTGTGGTGGTGATAAAATCATAATGATGATCATAAAAGACATCCATGATGGGCGCGCAGTCCTCAGTACGCGATGCGGCGTGCCCGCTCGATCGGTCGCCCGGGTATGGCCCTTAGAAATAGTCCGGTTCGGACTCGGGTCCGGTTCGGACCTGAGCTATGGTTCCTAGAAATAGTATTTTCTATCATAGCTCGGGTACCATAGCTCGCATCTCAACGCTCAGCCCTCCATGGGGGAAGGGCTGAGCGTTGAGATGCGAGAGGTACTGGGGTCGTATTGGTAGGATATATACTTATTTTTACCGCGGTGGGTGCCCGGCAGGGAGATCTGTGGCGGGACCGGCTTCACTAAAGCTTTGCGCCGGGAGACCCCTCATAAACCGTAAGATATACAGCTCACAGTGTAAAGCAGTTGTGAATAGCACCAAGTAGTGATTATCAAGACCCAAGAGGTGCCAAACAATATCGCACTGCAGATCGAACCGATGAGGCCGACCTAAATTAAGCTAGCTTACCGAGGCGAATGCAGTCTGCTACTGCGCGCGGGCCTTCCGGTGCAATTTCTGGCAACAGTGGGTGCAGACTGATTGAGCAAAATGCAAAAACGGTGGTGGCCCAATTAAACTGCACACCTTAACATACACAATATGCATGAGCCTGATTAATGTCGACACTCTTCCATAGGGTCTCAAAAAATAAACATCATGTGACAGCACGAAACCGAAGATGGATGCGAACGGACGCTGTTTAAATCAAAATATTAATTACTAACTAGCCCAAGCAGCTATACCCTTGTAAATTTTCACTCAGGATGCACAGAGAATCAAATGGCATTAACAGACATGATTTATTACAAGTGCACTTTCGCACATTGCCAACATAAAGCAAAACGAAAGAGAAGAACACGAACTAGGGTATTCTGGCACAGTGCGCAGTGTAAACAGCATGGAAAAATTATGAGGCTCAGCTGCACTGCAGATCCATAGTCCAGCGAAAAGTTGCGTGTTCCAAATTCCATTTCAACAAGCTATGCAGCCATGACTGCCCTGATTCTCGTCAACGCCTGGCTACATAACAAATTTCAAGAGGATTGCACGTTTCAGTTTCCTGCAGCAAAAGCTTGCTTGTTTAGTATCAGCATCAATTTAGCACATGATAAGGAACTATATTGCAGGAAAATGGTGTATTAACACCGCATACCTCAAAGCACACTTTTTTCACAGACTCACTCTTTTTAAAAAGAACAAAAGAAATGAGTTGCCTTAGCAGAAATTGACGATATGCAATTTCTTCTTTAGAACTACGAGCAAAGTATGAATAAATGAAACAATTAGCAGAATATATGTCATGCACAAAATCCTAAACTATGCATTGAACGTTGCAAGCACAACCTTTCCAACACATTTAACTGTTCTCATTCATTGTTCAACTTAGAAATATGAACAAGCTAGGTCTTGTGAGTGAATTTTTTTCTCTACTTAGTGCAGCAGTCCAACCAAGAACTTTAGAAAGAAAGCTAAACGAAGCTGATGATGATGGAATTTTATGGCGCAAGGGCATCTGTGGCCAAAGAGTGCCATGGCACAAGGTATTTCCTTCAACTCAGGGTGGGGGTCAAAGACCCATTTCCCAAGCATTTCACCCTAAAGAAGCCGAGCAACAGACCAGGGGAAAGCTTGTACCCATTGTATCACTGATGGGTAACCCGGCGGCACTGGGGTCGAACCCCGCACCTTCCGCATGCGAGGCCGAAGCTAAACAAAGCTATTAAAATAACCAATTATCCAGACATACTAATAATTCGATACGAAAATGGCAGCTCCCTGATGAAATTCTGAACATTGTCAAATCACCAAGTGTTGTTAAACCTATTTTTCACGATAGTGTTCTTTTAAATGATCCCCAGGTAATAGCGAACACATTTAGCAACAATTTTTCTAGTTCTTCTATTTATCCTCCCTGTTCCTTATGTGCACCTTTTTTTGAATGCTCCCCTCATTCCCTTTTTTCTTACCCTCACTTGCCCAGAAGGAATTAAGTCCGTAAGCGAAAATTTAAGGATGAGTTATCCCGGCATTAATAACATCCATGGAAAGCATGTGATCATTACCTGATCATTGCTTGCACCTGTTATCAGCCACATCTGCATTCATTCTTTCAGATTGCAGTTTTCCCCAACAGCTAAAGACAGTGAAAATAATATCGGCCTTCAAAGATGATGACCCAACTCTTCCCAATTATCGACCGATTGCCATTCTTCCTTTTTTTGAAAAATTTTATAAAAATTAATTTAAATAAGGTTGTTACAGTACATTGAAAAACTTAACATATCGACAAATAGTCAGCGTGGCTTTAGGTGCAGACTATCTACCGATATTGCAATAGCATCTCTTTTTGATTACAATAGGCTAGCGATTGACAAAGGAATGTTCTCAGCAGCTGTATTCACAGATTTCAGCAAAGCATTTGATTCCATTAACCACTCCATCCTGTTTCAGAAATTTAAATCATACAGTATCACTGGACCTCCGCTAATGTTCCTGAAAAGCTTTCTTCATGACCGAGAACACATAGTCTGCATTGATAACCATGCATCTAACAATGCTGTCATTCACAAAGGTGTTCTACAGAGTTCTATCCTAGTCCCTGTATTGTTTCTACTCTATATTAACACCTTGCCATCCTGTTTTAAGCATTGCAATACCATACTATACACAGATTACTCTAGTGTCCTATCATCGCATCACAACATTAACCAGCTCAAACCTAACCTACAAAATGACCTTAATTCTCTTGAGTATTGGTGCCACATTAACTGCCTGGCAGTGAATATTACTAAGACTTACTTTCAGACTTTTCACCCCCTCAGAAACCCCTGCCTGTCACACCACCGCCATACTTCAGTTCTGCTGCCATCTTATCATAAGACAGAGTTTCATTTCTGGGTGTTGCTATTGAGCCTCATCTAAAATTCCATTATCATGTAGCGGAAAATTGCAAGAAAATTTCGTATGAATTACGCGCTCTAATCAAAGCCAGAAGTTATTTTCCTATCCATATATTATAACTCCTTTACTACGCATTCGTCCATAGCCACTTAAACTATGGCCATCTTGGGGTAACACTTATCATATTCATCTTTGACCCTTAATAAATCTCCAAAAGCAAGGCATACGCTTCATAACCTCTTTCTCTCGAACCTCACCCTCACGCATTTTGTTCATGGATTTAAAGGTTCTACCCATCTTTGCCCTTCATTTTTACAATATCAGTATCAATTTTTTAAGATCCTTCATCGTCAACTCTCGATAAGCATCTTTCCTCCCGACACGATCATAAACGACTACATCATACGGTTCGCACATGGTAATAATTTTCTACTACCTAAGGTCAGAACTAACTATAGAAAAAAATGCCCTAAATTTTCTATAACATCATTTTGTAATTCATTAAACTAATACACTTTCTTTGTATAAGTACAAATTAAAACTTTTCCTTCTAAATATGTGATTCTCATTACAGCAATATTATTCATCCCATGTGTCACTGCATCCTACACTGTGTAATTGTATTTTCTTCTGTATTCTTATTCTTTCATTTAAATCTGTCGATTGCGCACTTTATACTATGTACCTTGTTATTTATTGTTTGTGTTGCTTTGCAATATAATTTGTGTAGATTGATCTTCTTTTTAGCTTCTGTTTTCTGAATAGTTGAGTATTAAAATTTATTCTGACGAGAGGTCCCACCTGTGGTCTTGTAGCTTGGGAACTCTAGCTATATATTCTTGTAACTTGCTTTGGAATCTCAAATAAACTTTCGACTTTATCACCAGCCTAAAGCACTAACGTACAAAAACAGAACAGTGTGATTTTGTTCCGAATATATAGTCACTTTATTGACCAATACAGTAGATAAATGCATAAAATTCTCCATACTCCAACAAGAGCATTGCATTGCAAGGCATTTAAATGCAACTTGCATAACTTTAATGTGCATACTCATAGTTGGGTATCATACAAAAAATACTGCACAAGCAACGCCAAAAACTTGTGAACACAGCAATACCACACAGATAAAAAGAATAACTCAACAAATAAAATAAGGAAATTAAAGCTCAGTATTCTGGGATATAAGACAGATGATGTGACCCATAGGAAAGGCATGAGGCAAAAAGGCAGCCTGCAGCATCAGTGTAAAAGCCATTGCATTAAAAACTTGGCACTCATGGATCATGACTTAAGCTTCAAAAATGTGAACAAAAATGTTCAGAAATGCACAGAAACGTGTCATAAATTGCCCAATAGTGACAACATGCAGTTAGTAAAGCAGATATCCAGTTATTCAGCAGGCAGAGGTATAACACTCTAAACAACCAACACAGATGGAAAATCAAGCGATAAGGCACTGAAACATTGTGGGCTCTTGTAAACAAGTGTCTCTTTGTATGATCCGCAGTTACGGAAATGGTACACAAAACAAAAGTGACAGGAAAATGCAGAGTTTCTAACCATGATGGCAGATTGTTTTTGTTGATTCTTCAGGCTGTAGATAAGGTAAAGAAAGCTTTGGAGTTTAAGCTGTACACAGCGCCTTGTCTCGATTTGCTTACAAACTATAAAAACAAGCAAAGAGAATTTCCCGTCTGCTTTCCTCGGCTTCCTGGGTTCCTTACTTACTTGATAAGCACCCTGAATGTGCCCTGCATACCAGCTAAACTACTACAGTTAAAAAGTGATCAGTTGAGCTGATTTACTGAAATATAAAAAACATAATAAAGGATCAAACTGATCACAAAGGTCTAGAAAAAAAGGTTACACTGAATTGTTCTGTAGTTGGTCAAACAAAGTGAACATGAAAAGAAAAAAGTACAATATATGAGGAGTGGTACACCACAGAAATGCATTGCATTTCTTTTTGTGTTCTGATGCTGATGCCGTTCACTACAGAATTAGAGAATGGTACGCATTTATGCCAAAAGATAAATATGCATCACTGATAGCTCCTTTGCCATTAAGAAGAAAATAAAATGCACTGATTATGAAAGCAGTGACGGTGACAATAGATTAGTGAAAGAGCAACATGTATAGGCTGGGTCATTCATCAAAAAGCCTGTAGAAGACTAATGAACACCGATCCAAGCTGCAGACACAATGTTGGTGATACGATGCTGACCAAATTCAGCAAAACGGTTGTAAGTTCCAACAACTCAAATTAAATTGCGCATTACAACATGAAACATGTTAACACATAAGATTAAGTCCTTGAAACTTCCTCACTTAAATGACGCAACACACGCTCCCTTTTGAGTAATTTTACGAGCTACTTCTAAAGTGCATATTCATATTAAGGAAGAATGGTATAATCCTGAAGCTTTACATATAGTACTCCAACTTTTGCTTTGTAAGTAGATCTGCAATCAATACAGCTGGTACAAAGAAAAAAACAGGACTGCCGTTCCACGTTACATAGTAAATGCACATCATGTCTTGTATAAAATACACACACAAACATGACAAAACCATTCTGCTATGACTTGAAGACAGATGGCCTCTTCATCAGCAAACACAAAGGAAAACTGCCAATAAATTAAAATTAAATGTACAAACAGTGACCAAATAGAAATTTGCAAGAATGATCCCAATACAAAAGGCACAGCCATCATCAATGTCAATATCAACATCATTCCACAGTTTCACCAAAAAAAGAAAACAAAGTAGTCAATTTGAAAAAAAGGCAGAAGTGTCAGGCAATGTGATATCAAAAAGGAATTAAACATCTAGAACCAAAGAACAATGTTGCAGATAAAATTTGACTCAATTTGAAAAAATTAAGCTCAAATGATAGCTCATGTTAGAGTTACTAGAAGGTTTCACCAGAACTTGTCAGGCACAGACAATTTACTTCATTGGAGGAACTGATAAAGCTAACATCAAGTTCCGCCTACTAATGCCCCTGGGGATTCATTGTTGTGACCTGCTTTCCAAGAAAAAAGAAGACTGGCAGTGAGTTCTGTTGACTGAGTGCTTTTCTGTAATAACCTCCACGCATTTTAATTCCTTCAAATTGTTCCTTTCCTCCAACCCAAAGCTCACTAGATCCCCATATTTCATGTGACATGTTGATGTCTGTGCCATGGAATAGCTGAAGCCAAGATAAACACATGTGCATGAAAGAAGACAACCCTCAGCATGTGGTGGATAAATTTGTCATTACAGCTCTTGAAGGCAACCAATCAGCTATACCATACAGTAAACTGACACTAAGTACTCCTGCTTGGCACATGGACAGGCATAAAAGACATTCCGTAAGGTGCTGAGCAAGCATCTACCTGAAATCTGAAGTCAATCACGAAATACTGGGGGATAGGTGCTTCTTAGGTACAGACGTGTGAAACTCCGAAGTAGGCACATGACATGACGGAGTGGGTCCTTACCCGGGGGGGGGGCTCAGTATTGTGTAAACATATAAAATTTTCTCTCAAGTTTTTCTTTGGAAACTGCTTGAACTTAAGCTGCGGCGCATCATTTGAATGATCTGATTGCTGCGTTCACATGCCCCCTCCGTGATCAGCGTTTCAGTGTCTTTTCCATGCTTTTAAGCTTCTCCTAGACATGGGACATACTGTATTTTGCGGTGTATAAGACGCGGGTTTTTTTCAAAAGTCTTGCTTGCGCGTCCTATACAAGGGTGCGTCTTATATGCGAATTTCCCGTTTTTTTTTTTTGCGAGTTCAGAAATTACTCAGGTTCATGTTCAAGCTTTTTTCGCCGAAAAAATATTACTACCAATAACGCGGTTGTAACATGGTTAATACTTCATTACGGAGACCGCCGTGCGCAACTTTTTTAGGTGAACTTTATCATGAAACGGTGGGGTTGACCACTTCCGCGATCTTAAACACGCGGCCGTTTCGGAGGCCCCAAGCAAAGGTAATGTGAAATGCCAAAAGATGGCAACAGTCGCGCTTCTGGCCATTGTCAATACAAGCCAAGAGAAGCCGACGTTTTTTTTAGTCACCCTTTGCAAGTACGTAGTGCGTAGAGAATGCTTCAGTCGCGTTGCCTTTTCGATAGCGCATCCAAAGATGAAGACTTTGAAGGTTTTATGTAAAAACAAATTGTTATGGACATAAAGAGAGTTCTTTCGCTTTTTTTCTTTTGTGCTAAAACGTGGGCGGGTATGGCGTGAGTGTTGCCTTTTTCAATCACTTAGCGTTGCTTAAGAACTTCTCACACGTACGGTGCATTTTGCGATGGTCGCATAAGCATGTTTAATTAAGCCTCACTAGCCTAACTGGGTAAATTGGGGTGCATCTTATATACCAATTTTTTCAATGAAAGCCTGCATATATGGAGGATGCGTCTTATACAAGGGTGCGTCTTGTACACCGGAAAATACGGTAATTGCATAGGAGCTTGCTCGGTTTTTCAGAATCTAAAAAAAAAGGGGTGTGTGCTTATTCGTGCATGGGAGGAGGATGCTCGGTAATTTACAGCAAGATCAAAAACATGACCTGCACACTTGGAACAGTTCCACACTCAACACCTAACATGACTAAAGTATAGATGGAATGAATCCCATTCAAGCTGGCCCCTGAATTAACAGCAACAACTATCAACAACAACAACTAGCATCAAGAGCAAATGCTTGTCTCTCTCTTCTTGAAAGCATGTGCATGCTCCATCACAAAACAAAAATTTTGAATTTTCCTTTTCGCAAATGTTTTTCTAACATTGCCTCTTGCAGGAACATATAGCCTCAAGTGGCACAAACTGCAGAATCGTTAAAATAAAATCTGAAGGCACATCACCCACACACATAGAAAAGAACAGAACAATGTACATTAAGAGACCTTTCTGAATTTTCAGCTAGTAATACACATTCCATATGCAGTTGTACAATGTCTTGCAAACTGTTGTTGTAAGCTGTGGCCTTAATAATCTGAAAGCAAAAGCCCCACAATGGAGGCCCTCCAGTCAAGATGTCGACCAGTTGTCATGACATCACAGCCAACCAACTCACAACCTACTAGCTTGCTAGCTTGCATCTGCTAGTGGCCATGGCAGATGCAAAGCGGTTGACTGTGGTGTCATGACAACTGGTAGACGCCACTGCTTGGAAGGCCTTCTTTGAGAAGGGCATTTGTCACTTGGTTCCCGAGTTGTATCCAATTTTAGTTCAATTATTTGAACCCCTTCTAAAGATAAAGAAATTACTAAGTCCTTGCAGCACCAAAAAAATACCGCCACATGTGTCATAGTACCATACCTAAAAGCACATAGCTTTCACCTTCATATTCAAGAACAGTTGTACAATCAAAGAGGCGCTAAAGAGTACTTTAATTATGGCTGGACGTTGTAAAATATACTTAATAAGGCACTAGAAGGCTGCCTGGTTGCATGCCAGGGCTCTCAGTTTCACATAAAGTTCACAAAAACCCGCAGGTGATGTCATCGCTGTGCACATGAACTACTTGTAAGACAAAATATCTTGCCTGCTATTTTGATCATGTTGCTTGTGTTGGTTCAGCTAGTAGTCCACGCCACTGGCGAACAAGCATGAGCAAGTAAAGCCAAGATGGCTTTCGTCACAATAAATATTGCCCAAACCTTACCCATGAGTGATCTTACAGTGATTCCAGCAGTCCTGTTAACATGATGAAAATGCAGATGGCCTTGCTGAAGGCACGTCTATTCTGAAGAAGACGCGTATAAATATGCAAAAACTGTGGCAAACTTTATCTCCACACTCTGAACTCAAGTTTCTGCAAGCAAATGGGGACCGTATAAAATAATTTTTAGTGAGCTTTTAAATTATCCCAAGAACATTATATGCAGCATACAAAGTACCCCATCACTGATAAACAAGTGAGATATTACTTCAGCTGAGCAGGAAACAGCTATCACTGGGTTTGTGTGATAAACTGATATGAAGGCATGATTACAGCTTCATGTGTCATTTAATGGCCACACTTTGGATAAGTTCATTGCAATTAAGATACAAGAAGTAACAATACATCTGTTTACAAAGTCCACAGCACACATCTACTCATCTATATTTATGTCATAAGAAGACTCATTTAATTTGGCTGCCTTTCAATACTGACCATAACATTCAACTTGCACACTGCAATGTTACAGATGAGCAATATACCTGCATTAAAATCGTCAGTACATCTTATGCGCAAACAAGCGCTTGTTGATCACATTAAATTCATTGGGCCCTACTTTATTCCAGGAAATGCGGCACTGTACATTTAAAAAGTCTTCAACCTTTTCTTAAAATTTAAAAGGAACAAGAGAAGCCATGCTACAGAGAACCAATCAACAGTGCCAAGCTGTAACCGCTGTAAAAAAACTTTGCTGTAAAAAAACAGATGTATGATCAGAAGCACACCTCCTTTACATTTCAAAGATATACAGTAGCACGTCTGTGGTCTCACAACAAGTCACACCGTCACGCCTCGTGTGGGTGATGGCAAACAATATCATGCACTGAAGGCACAAGCCAAAACAACCAAGCAGCCAATCGCTATAATGTGCCGCTGTAACAAAGATCTGCAAAAGCATCAGACTACTGCAGAAAAGTTCGGTGACATCCTCGAAACTGAACAGACAGCTTCAGTAAATGAAGCCCAAGCTATTGCAAAGTAGTGCGCTCTTAGTGCCATGGTTTGAGAATGGCTGAGTTACAACTCATTTTCTCTTGTCTCCATATGTTTTTAAAATATAACTAAACAAATGCTTTTCCAGATGGAACAATGCTATTTATAGTATTGCAGTGTGGTTGACAAATGCACCATAGCATTCTAATGCCATTTTCAATGTTGAGTGTGGCCTCAGCATGTGCAATCAAGCACAACAAGACAATCGCATTCAGCACAATGCATAAGCAAATATGCAGCAATGTGCTCAAATGCCCTCCTCAGTAGTACGGTAGTGTGCCAAATGTGCACATGAAAGTGAGAGTACCACTCAGACTGACCGTCTTAGATTAAGGCACTTGCCCGCAGCATGCTAAGCTCAGCTGCCTAATGGCATCCACACGCCTTAACGACCATATTTTTGTACCGTTTCAGAATGACGTTTGAGTTGTCGTCAAAGTAGAGCACCATGATCGCAGAGAGGCGGGTGGGGGCGCAGCAAGGCTTGGGCGCCTGCACGGGATCCACAAGGTGCACCAGGGTCTGCACGATGGCGTGGTTCGTGGCGTTCATGTTGAGGGGGAACGAACACTCCCCGTCACAGTAGAAGGCAGTGTACCCATCTGGTGCTATGATCCAGTCCTATGAAATCAGACCACCCAGAAGGCATATGGGGGAGGGGGATTATCGAGGAAAGAAAAAAAGGAAAAAAGTTAAGGGGCATTCACATATTGCGACACGAACTCCAGCGTCAGCTATGCGTGTATACATGGTAGAGCATGGAGGAAGGTAAACTCAGGAGAGGCCCTCGCTATCCGAGCTGCACACCAAAAAGTGAACCGGAAGTCACGTGCTTTCGCAAGAACTACTGGGAGACTTTTTTGGGTTCTAAGCAGCCCTGTTTTATTAAGGGAGATGTGGGTCTTGAAATGCTAAACAAAAATGAGAAAATTTTTTATTTTTCGAAAATGGAATCCTACCTACAAAGTTTCAAGCTCTAACTGGACCTCCAAATACTAAAAAATCAATATATATGAGATCTCCGAAGCACCGAAATGGCGATTTCGGAGCAGTACGCAGAACTTCCCGCCTGTTGCTTTCCAAAGCCACATCCCCGATGGCTGCCATTAGGTCATGCTTGAAAGCTGGCACTCTTTTCCCTACGTCCTGGTATTACTCAATATTGTGAAATCCTGTATGAACATTCACATTCTGCCATTTTCTGAGGCGTCTACAACAATCTCCAAATTGCTGGCGAGCACATTTCAAATGCCATTCTCTCAACTTCGTGTTTTTTGCCAACATGACTAGCCTTACGGATTTATGATGCAAGTTCAATAAACCGGTGCCTTATAATGCAAGTTCAATAAACCATATACCGTTAAACTCAGAAACAGACCTATGGAGAAATGCTATTTTTTTTATGGCTTAGTTGAACATATAAAATTTTGTGAACAATAATATCACCTAATTATATTTCATAATTATGGTGCTTCGACATAACTGAACATTTTTACATGACCACGTACCTCAACAAGAATATAAATAGAATAGTTCTGCATAGCAGGTCTTTGGCGGCAGCTCCATTTCAATTGGAACCAAAAATATTTAAAAATATAAAAAATATTAAAAGTGTATTATCTACCTTTAAGTAGTTACCTAACTAGGCTTCAGCTGTTTTTCCGTAACGTAGCAACTAATTGAGATGTACTAAAACTAATTATATTTTTGAAAAGAGGGGGAAGAAATACACATACACACCTAATTTCATTATGATATTCTGCAACAATAAAAATTTTCTTTTTAAGACCCACATTTCCCCAAAATAGACCTGTCCGTTGAAGGCTCCCTGGGGGTTGACCCATTGCTCGCTGGCCTGTTGTGCGTACCCCACACTAGTATGGTGGAAGCAGCAGCGGAACCAGTTTGCAACTGCCTGGAGAAGGGGCGTTTCGACATCCTCCTCGCCCGATGGAAAGAATTATAGCGGGGGTGGCCAGACAGGCATATGCAAAGAGCCATAAAAAATTATCTTTTTAGTGGTGCCTCATGTTCTGCCTGCTTTTTGCAGACACTACACTGTACCTTTTCTTTATCTTTACCAAGTATGTATCAGGAGCCAACAAAGAACCATGAATTGAAGTAGAACTTTTTGCTGGGTTAGTTGGTCCATTCTGATATAAGTAAGGCAGCATGAATTTCATTATCCCCCTTTATCCCCCTGTTATGTCTTCTATGACTTTTATGACCCTTTACACCATGTGACGTTGACTGCATCTGATTACCTCTGCCACTTCCTTCCTAGATATTGTGCGCGATTCGTTCAATAGAAATCAGTTGTCAGTTCAGTGCTCTTTCCTGTCCCTTCTTCGTTTCACCTTTAGGCACCTTCATTCATGCTGCTTTACTTATGCAAGAACCACGAAAGGCACATACATGCTGATGACTCCATTTTGTCAAACACAACAGAGGTAAAGTGGTAGGACAATAAGGCACAATTAAAGTTTACCTATGTGTAACAAACCAGTGTACAACAAAAGAGGCAGGACACCGAAGACTGAATCGACTGCTGGATTATGCTTGAGTGCGAAACACACTATCAGTATAAAAATGACTACAACCAAAGAATTTCTCAAGCTGCCATTAGAATACTTGAGATGGCCTTTTCTTTCACCACACTGAAATTTTGACAATCCAAGTATGCATAGTTCAAACTTGTTAGTAATTTAATATACCACTCAGCTGCCTTCAAAACTGAGGAAAAGTATGATTAACAAAAACCATTCAAGATATGAAATCGCTAATTCAAAGAGCACTTTCTGTTAGCACGTACTTATCTATCATAGCAAATATGGATTTGACATGTTACATGCCACCGCAAAATTACTGTATAGGCAAAAAAGATAAAAGGAACGGCAAGAAATCAGAATGGCAAAAAATCTAGCTGATATGAAATGTCCAAGCCAGGTACTTGAGTGGCATTAACAAGACCACAAAACGCTGCTCCCGTTGTAAGGTCTAGGGGTCCCAGAACCAAACCAATGACAAAACAAACAAAGTAAATGATTTACTTTAACAGTTGCTACTGACAGCCGTAATAGATCAATGAAACAAATTACAAGTTTTGTTAGAAGTGTACAGACGTTGCATCAAACAGCATGAGGACATTACCACGGCTTCGTCCTGGGCATGGCCAGTCCTGAATGCTTCCATGTTCATATTTGTCAACGAAACTCATTTTACGAGGGATTTATCGCCTATATTACCGTATTTTCCGGTGTATAAGATGCACCCTTGTATAGGACGCATCAGCAAGATTTTTGAAAAAAAAGCCGCGTCTTATACACCGGAAAATGCAGTACTTTTCAGAATAGACACATGTATGTGTGACAGCAACACTGACGACTGCAATGGCAAATGCTACTTAAAAAGAAAGGGCACTTGTGTCTCAGTCAATAATCAGAAACCAGCCCCGACATCCTTTCTGTTTGGCAGTGTTTATAAATGAGCAACCCACTCTTCATGGTCCTTAACACTTGGCTCTTAAACCAATCCCTTTGTGCTGCCATGTGCAAACATTGCACAAAAAGTATGCTAAGTAGTACTGTAGTAGTACTGTAGTAGTAGATGGTTGTGGTGTTGCGATGATGACGATGATACTGGATCCAATAAGAAGGGCAGTCTCCCAGCAACTTGATTTGTGCCCATGACTGATCAATTGAGCGGCACATCCCTCGAGGAAGTCAAAGTTCTCACTACTGGGCTGAAGCCGCAGAAGCAGTGACTAGAAAAAGTGCAGTGATGCAGTCACACCGCCTACACTCGTGGGTACAGAAACTGTGGATCTCACTGCAACTGCAACTGCTTTTTGGAACTAAAAGCAGCACACTAGAAAACAAAATCATGCCCTAATAAAATCACTTGCTGGAAATATTAAAAATTGTATGCCTGCAAAAATATTTTCCTCACTGAAAAAAATATATCAGAATTTTTGGTTGCTACTTTTGAGTGCAACTGCAGTGACGTACAAATCACTTTGACCCCACAAGCAATCATTCTAGATAACGAGCCTCTGGGACTGTCAAAGTAAATTCTGTAGCCTCACTTGCAATGTCAGAGACTGCAAAGCAACAAATAGTTGCCAAATCAAGTGCTCTTTCAGGAGCAACATGCATATCATCTTCTGGACAGCTGGTCCATTAATGCTCCATATTGCAGCTGACCACCACATTCACTTCTGCTGCTCCAGCAAATTGGTGACCTCTTCCAGGGATCAGTCCCCTCAGGGATCAAGTCAGAATATTAACCCCGCAGAAGAGGCGTCCTGCACTAAACCTCCACCAGGGACAACAACGTATTTCAGTACGTCTTGAACAAAATGTAAGCACCACAGTCAAAAGAATTTTTGTATAATTGGGGCTCTGCCTTACCTGCCACCCAAGGTCTTTGAAGCTGACAAAAAGGTTTCGCTTTTGGCAGCTGTTCCTCCGTCCAAGTGGCCGAGTGTCTTGAAAACAGCAGTGAAAAAGAAAGAAAAAAGAAAGAAGACCTCATTAAATGTACTTGACAGGGAGGTGTGCAAACGATGTATGTATAACAACAGCTTGCGTGCTGACCCTGCAAGCGTTATTTCGTCTCGCACATGCTGACTGGCAGGGGCAATGGGAGCACAGCTGTAATTCAGCTGCCACTGAAGTCATCACTGCAATCTCAGTGCACATATCACAGCACCAAGTACCTGGCATGAGAGTTCTATAGTGTCTGTGCCATAGTCTCCATAACTGCAGAAAGCAGAGCACTGAACAGAAGGCATTCCACTACCTCACAGGAATAGTGTGCTGACATGAACACACAAAAGTAGCAATCAGGTCATAATGATGTCACCACATCTGCACAAAACTACGGCGGCAACAGAAACCAAAAGCTACAAGGTTGTATTTTTACTTACAAGCAACAACCAATCATTAAACTTCTTGTAATAAGAGATGCCTTCCAGCTTTCAGCGCACTGGGATCTTAGCTCGTACGTGTAGGTACTACACATGTATTGTGTTTGGTTTAGGATTGGTCTGGTTTATGGGGTTCAACTTCCCAAAGCGACTCAGGCTATGAGAGACGCCGCAGTGAAGGGCTCCGGAAATTTTGACCACCTGGGGTTCTTTAACGTGCACTGACATCACACAGTACACGGGCCTCTAGAATTTCTCCTCCAGAGAAATTCGACCGCCGCGGCCGGGATCGAACCCGCGTCTTTCGGGTCAGCAGCCGAGCACCATAACCACTGAGCCACCGTGGCGGCACATGTATTGTGTGTACATGCGTAAAAACTGCCCTGACGGCAACCTTGGGAAGCAGCCTCACCAAAGTATGGGTTCTTTTCGTGTCGGTCAGGATAGCTGACGTCAGTGCTGTGCCGCTTGCGAGTGGCCCGAGGAACACGATGGCGGCGACGGTTGGGGCCTCCATCACGCAAGAAGGCCACCATGAATGGCTGGAGGTCACTGCGGCCATCTGAACCCACTAGGCTCAGGTCGTGTGGGTGCAGCTCATGGGGACGCATGTCACGGCCTGCATATTGTTTCACAAACAGAGCCCACAAAGTAAGGCGCAGCTTTGAGAGCTCCAATTGCAAGATAAACAAAATAATGCACAAAGGCCGCACAAATAATGATTTGGCGCATAGAAAGTAATGTTGCATTGACGGGCAGTAAGCTGATCCGTCTGTAATGAGTGCTGCACTCACCTGACGCTCTACAATGAGCTTGCAAAAAGAGCCCCATGTTCTCATTTGGGAATGCTATCCAGGTCAAAAATGGTTCGGTGACGTTGAAAGTAAGCCAGCCATGAGTCTTTGCATCAATTGTGAGGTTGTCCACATGCTGAAGTACAACATCTCTGCAAACGAAAGCAACAGGTTTCTATGAGTGACTTGAGCCAGATTAGCAAAGTTCTAAGAAAATGGTAAATAAATGAAAGCTTGTTGCATACTCTATTTTCATGCCATGCCTCAACATGCTGATCTCAAGTGTACACGTGTGGTCTGCTGGCAAAGTGCACGCCGCGGCATTTCTGTAGATGTTGAATTCTGCCTTGAGAATGCTTTCCTGTGGGGATACTTCACTGACGTCAAACCAGAATCGCTTTTCATTGTCATGACGCAGGTGGGGTGAGTGATGATGGGCTGCAAAAAAGTAAAACAATCAGTTACAGACTTTTAAAAAACGGACTTGGAGATCAAGAGATGGATGCTCATACTTCACAACCATGAATGTTTCATGAATGAAGTCAACAGCATGTGCTTCTAAGAAAACAGTGATGGCGTTCGTTCAAAACAAATGAAAAATTTTTCTCGTGGGTAAAATCTACATTCCATAATAAAGAGGTGAATGTATTCCAGTAACGCAGCACACAGCTGTCAAATCACGTATAAAAGCTCAATTTAATGGCACAAACTATGCACAAATACAGTGTTCTTTGTTGTATAGGTACAATCTTGCCTTTTCAAAAAGAGCTGTGAATAACTTACGCCAGCGACTTTGTTTAAACATGTTCGGCGCAAGTAAGACTGACATGTCTTCAGCCATCTTCTGAGAAGCAGACCACTACTTGGGTCTCTGGTGTCACGCACACCAGAGCTTCTTGCACAGCCTTGAGCAATAAGAAATGGCACGGCCTTTCCTTCCGCTTTAAGCAAGCACGATGTCGTTGCACGTAGCAAGGAACCGCGTACGCGTATTCGTGGAAGCTAACTGCGGTTACGCGAACTTGTCACACACTAAACAAGTGTGAGTCACCGTTTGATGCAAGGAGTCTTCTCATTATCTTAAGCACCTCAACCTACACTGCTCGTAAGACCCAACAGAAAAAAGCTTTCTGTGCCGACTTCTGTACGTTTTGTCATTACATGGTACCAGCGAAAGATTCATAGCAGTCTTCTGACAGCAGCTCGCGCGCGCACGTCAAAAACGCGGGTACGCACCGTGGTTCAGAAAGCTCATGATTACATCCGAGTCATTGATCATCCGCAAACTCTGGTTGTTTGTGATGAACTCGTTGTGAGCTTTCGCGGCGTCCAGGTGTATGTCCCCGTTGTCTTCATCCTTGAAGGAGTTGTAGAGATCGAGCAGGTATCGCGGCGCGGAGAACCTTCGCTCGTGGATTTTTGGCTTCGGTCTGTGGTCAAAGCCCAGTAGGTTCAAGATTTCTTGCTGCATTTCACGCCTCTCAGACTTGGGCAATGTGCGGTATATGATGGTCTGGTCCACGCCATTGTCCGCATAATAAGCGGCAGAACAAAGCTGCACTGATAAGGCCAGTAATGATATGCAAAGCGGCATCGCGATTTTGAAACGCAACAGGCACATTTTTGTTTCGCTTTTCTGTCGCTTGTCAAACTACAGTGTTGCCGGATCCGCGGCACAATATCGCGCCTTACGTCGGAAACGACGATCGGTGTGTTTAAAGCATGTTTAAAATTCTTCAAGTATCTTGGGCCTTTACGCGCATTTAGGCTACATATGTATTATTTTAATATCTTAAGCCCCCCGGCCGGCGGAAATAAGGGGACAGGCAGAGGATGGCAAGGAGGATTACAGAGTAGAGAATGGTCATTTTGGCGGCGTATCTGAAGTTTTATTTTTTGACACTGTGGTCCATACTTACTACAAGACTGTGACGAACTCATTCAGTGGTAAAACTTGGGCGCATTTGTTTTTCAGTCCCGGACTGTCCGGGACTACTTGCGGACTCGAGTCCGGTATTTGTTTTTCTCGGGCAGCCCGAAAGCTCCGCCCACCTGCTTGCATCGCCATAGCAACGCGTTCGTTTTTAGCCTATGGCAGTCCGCGGGCTGCTTGGGGCTGCTGAGAAGGCAGCAGACGATAGCTGCGCGCCGCGCTGGCAGCCATATTAAGTTAGCCTCCGTGTGCATTTTGAGTGCTTTTCGTGTCCCTGGAGGTCGATATCATGCGTTAAACCTTCACATGAGCTCCGTAGCTCCTCTCTGAGCCATCGCAAGACTTTTTGTTCTTGCATCTTCGTTTATTTTCTTGAAATCCACCGCACACGGACGCGCGTTCGGAGCTGCGAGCGCGTATTGTTTGCTCGTGTCGTCAAGAGGTTCTTCTTCGCTTGTTTTGCCACATGCTGTCTGTACGCTTACCTGAAAGCATCGCAGGTGAACCACTCGTATACTGGAGCAGCTATAGAGCTTGTTGTCAACATTTTTGCGGAGGCTTTCGTCTATCCGCCTTTCCGCAACGAGTTGGGCTACTTTGTGCGAAATTCGCCGCAAGCAGTAGCGGCGAGCATACCTCCGAAGCTGAGTTCTGTAATGCACCTACGCTAAGCTGACAGTACAGTCTTTAAATCGACTCAGTATCATGATCGAGCGCACGGCGTTGCTTCGGCGTCGTAGTGGCCGTGGCTTGCATCGTCTGCTAGCAGATGACAGCGTCCTTGTACGGTAACCGAGGGGGAGCCCAACTCTGGCGCCGTGTTCGAAAGCAGCCTATGGCAAGTAGGTCATGTGACCATGACGCTTTTCCTGTCCGAGCGGAAGCCGAGACCTGCCAGCAAGTAGTCCGGGACTGGAAAAACAAATGCGGCCTTGTGTAACTGAAATTCTTGCAACGAGCATGAGAACGGCCAGAAGGCTCGCCAATCTCTCCAAGTAGAGCGAAATCAGTGCAATCCTTGTTAACATGTTTAAAATTCCTCGGTCCAGCCGTGTCAAATGATGTAATATAGGTTTGACGGTGTGGTGGTGGTGAAAACTTTATTTGCAACAAGGGAGTTTGGGACACACTAGGACACACAGGTCCGTGGGCCCCCGCACGGCCCCACTGCACTCAAACGTTCATGTCCCGGAGGCTCATGACGCTGGCAGCCCGGCGCGATGGCTTGCTTGGCCGCTATGCTTGGCCGGGTCCTCAGGACGCAGTAGGTTCTCCCAACCCTCCCAAGTGGTAAGGTGCTCCAGGCTCCGCGGGGGAGGATCCGCCGGGCAGAGGAAAAGGACATGGTCGAGAGTGGCTTTGGGGTGGTGGCAGAGGGTACAGGAGGGGTTTGTGTAGACTTGGCGATAGCGCGAGCATATATTAGGGGAGCGTAAAGTGCGTGTTTGGAGCCGCCTCCAAAGTGTCTGATGATAATTGTCGAGGGAGGGATGGGGTGGAGGGTAGAGCCGACGCTCGGCTTTACAGGCCTGCGTTATTTCACTGAGTGCATGCGCTCCCGCGAGAACCCCAGGTCGGAGGCCGCGCCCGTGCCCGGTTGAGAGAACCTCGGGCTGAAGCGGCTAGTCTTGTGTGCCAAGAATCTCCATACCTACAACAGCTCACTCATGAGCACGCACTTCCCGCTCTCGTTTTTGATCTGCTCCGTACGAGACGGATGCGGTGCGGACGTGCTTCATCTTTTTTGACGGGAAGAGCGGTGCCGCACCAGACATGTAGCCAGTATTTCTTAATGCCTTAGCACCCTACTCTCAGCTGCTTAGCCAGGTCTGGTTTATGGGGGTTTAACGTCCCCAAGGTACTCAGGCTGTGAGGGACGCCGTAGTGAAGGGCTCCGAAAACTTCTACCACCTAGGGTTCTTTAACGTGCACTGACATCGCACAGTACACGGGCCGCCCAAGGTGGCAGGTGGGCCACCGCTGCACCACTGCGCCAGGAGTGGTATGAGGACTGCCAGGGATCTGTGAAGTAGAGAATGACCAATTCCGCATATGTAAGCATGTAAGCGTCCCCTCTAATGAAACTGAAGCACCGAAACCAAAGTGAAAAACCAAGTGCTAGCGCGCCTAATTCGCATTGGGCCTAACTGCTTTAAATCGTCCATTTTTTTTTTTTTTTTTTTGGGGGGGGGGGGGAGGAAACGAGTCTTTACTGGCACAAGCGTGAACACGCAGCGTTTGCCGCCGTACAGGCGAGTAAATCTGCAGAGAGGATTGAAATAAAGTGCGTCTCGGATGTGCGTCTGTGAAATACAGCGTTTTTGTGTGTTTCGTTTTGTGGTGCTCGAATATAATGGATCTCTGCCAACTCGACCAAATTTCCACCCTTTTGCAAGCCATATCACACGCAGCCGTCAAGGAAACAACCGCCAAGAAAGTAAAGAACAAATGTTCTGTAAGCTCCTGAGCATGAAGGAGTAGTCCTTAAATTTATGTTGACAACCACCGCAATGTAAAATAACCATGAAGGGGTGTTTCTATCCTAAATGTGACCCTGTCTTCTTGTCTGTCGCCGAGTGTGCAAGTCTTTATGTACCGTCGCTACCATCTGCGATGGCTCTGCAGATGGGTACCATTGCCGATTCAAAGGTCCTGGGTTCGATCTAGGTTGCAGCGGATGCAAACTCTTCGATGGCCGCAACTGATCCAGAATCAAGGCGCGCCTTATTAAACCCTATAGTGTTGCTAAATGTCGGTCGACTGAGCTCCGTCGCCTGTTCACCGAAATCAAGCAAATTCAAATTCCCATTTTTAGAGTACGACAGGACAGCGAGGAAGTAGGCTATTATTTAATGACGCCTCCGAAGCACGGCTGTGGCTAGGGCGGCGCCTGGGCGCAGTCTCGGTAGCGTCCCCCTTGCCGGAACTGCTCGCTGGTCACGTACTGCAAGGTGCGGCGGCCCGCGCGCACCAGCGTGTAGTCACCGTACTTGTTGCGGCTGCTGCACGCGTTGGTCGCGTCGTCCAGCTCGACGTCGAACAGCGCCAAGCCGTACGGGACGCCGTCCAGCTCCCGGCGAGCCTTGCACAGCTGTAAGAGCATAAGTGCAGAGAGACAAGTCTTCATCACGTATCCACTGGAAGACAGTATTCGAGATGGTGCTACCTGTCGAGGTCAAGACAAATAGCATTGTTATCAAGACCTCGTACAACATTGTGTGCGTGTACAATTCAAGGACCCTTGTACTAAAAGGACGAATTCAGTGCCCAGAAATGGGCTGCATGCCTCCAGCTAAGCCAGCACGGTCACGCCTGCCTGGAAAGCAGAAACTCGTGTCAGTCAGTATTCGGCATACAAAACAAAAGACAGGAAACAAGCGCGACGCACCGACGTTTCACCGACGCTGTATTTATTTATTTATTATTCCGGCTGCGCTGTTGGAAATGTTGCTGCGCTGAGCATGGACTGCTTGGTTTCAAAAAAGCGCAAATGCCGAACCTCATGTTTCTCCGTCAAACAATGACACAATGAAAAAAACGGAGGGGACCCTTAAGCTCTGCCTTAAGGTTATGACGCCACAGCGTAATGGGTCAATTCCCATATATGCAGAAGGTCATTCTCTGCTTTCCATTCATAGATCCGTGGGCCGGAGTCCTCAGACCCCTCCTGGCGCAGTGGTGCAGCGATACGCCACTGCCCTGCGATGACGGATGCTCTCAGCGGTGGACCTTGTGCGGCCCAGGTTGCTCTTCCCAAGCGACCAATCACTTATTTAAATGCAGTCTGCCTCGGTCATTGGGCAGTTTGCTCACAATCCGGTGGGCAAAGTGTGATGACGCCGCAAGGTCGCGTGACCTAGGTGGCGCCGCCCTTTCCTCCTAGGTTGATCTCTGGGCACTCCCTGCCAGCGTCCCGGCCGGATTTTCTGGACAACGGGGCATTTAACGCTATCGCGTTATCGTGACGACAGGCAGTCAGTAGAAAATACCAATGGTGCCCACTGACCGCTTTGAACGCTTCTATTGTTGACCTCTAGATGCTGCTATTCACGAAATGTGCACCAGATGTGCACGAGTTGTGTATTCACAAAACGAGGCCCCATTTTGAGCAAGCGTTTGCTTCCTACACTTAGGGAGAGCTTTCTGTCGCTACGCGATCAAGCTACGAGTGCTCGCCGCGTAGCTTCCGCTGCATAGCCACAAAGCTGTTCTCGAGTATAGAAAGGGAAATGCGATTATCAGGAGCAATGTTACGGTACACTGCAATATATATATATATATATATATATATATATATATATATATATATATATATATATATATATATATATATATATATATATATATATATATATATATATATATATATATTACACCCTTAAAGGAAACACAATGACCAATACACGGTGACACCTACAAAATAATAGGACTTTTTATTACACATGCACCCCTAATGCATCCTACGATTATTTCGGTAATCGCGAACGGGTGTAGTATACCTGCGTTGTCTGAGTTCAGAGGGAAAGTGATTAAACAGGAAAAACCTGTCGTGTCCGTTGACCAAGCTACGCAAGGCCGCTCCAGCAGCCCTTGCCTCCTTAGCGCATACAAGCCGGCCGATTACAAGAAACTATAGCACGGGCCGGCCGTTTCCACAAAAAACTAGCAGGCCTCTCCCCCGACGACACCTGACCCCTACAGCACCACCGATTGACGCATTCACCATTCCCTCTGACATTTTTTATGGGCACCATGCCGTGACCGTCTGCACACCCACAGCACAGGAAGTGCTTTCTTTCACACTCTCCCCCTCTATCTCCCCCTCTACTGCAATAAACCTCTCTAGTCTCCACCCAGCAACTGTGTTGAGAGGTTCCTCGCATGCGGAGTGCACGCCCCGAACTAACACAAACATTTAACAACCTACGATGGCTTTGCTCCCAATGGTAAGTGTTAGGGTGCATGTGCCGTTCAGTATTTTTGAGCACATCTCTACAAGCATGTATGCACGCTTTACTCCAATTATCGCTTTTCATTCGGCCAGCATACATTAAAGCGAGTAGGCCACCGAGTCTCGCTGTTATCGCGAGAAAAACTGCGGATGTATACCTTAGCGAAGATAGTGTCTTCACTGTCGAAGATGATGGCCAGCCGACGGGGTTGCGTTCTCGCGATCCGCATCACCTCGTACTTGCGAAGCCGTTCCACACCGTCCACGTATGCCCCGTCTTTGCAGTTCTGAGGGGATAGGCGAAACTTCGTTCAAGCAAGTTAACAATAATCAATAGTCAAAACATGATAATGATAGTGAATTTTTATGGCGCAAGGGCATCTGCGGCCAAAGAGTGCTATGACCACGGTGGCACAAGGTATTTTCGTTTGCTCAAAGTGGGGTCAGAGACTCGTTTCCCAAGCATTTCACCCTGATTAAGCCGAGCACCTGGCCAGGGGAAAGCTTGTACCCATTGTCTCACCGGTGGGTACCCGGCGGCACTGGGGATCGAACCCCGCACCTCCCGCAACCAGTAGGCCACCGTAGTGGTGAAAGTCGAAACAGAAGACATATCTGTTTAACTCTACTTTTATGGCGCATGACAGCCTACAACACAACTCAACTTCGAAATGCGCATCGATAATTAACCTCGCGGCGGAAGGATGCATGTAGTGCTGTGTTTCAATTCCACCAATACCCCGCCTCACCAGAGAGCCAGAACTCAGAGCACACAGTCTGGGAGCTTTTACAGCGAAAGTAGCCCTGCATTCCACCGTAGAATCTACAGCGTCAATCATATCTTAATTACTGAGTGAGTTAATTAAATTTACATTAATTAAGTTAAATTAAATTGAACTTAATTCAATTTAATTCAACATAATTGAATTTAACTTAATTGGAATAAATTTACCTTAATTTGATTAAATTTAGCTTAATTCAATTGAATTTAACTTAGTTATTTTGCATTTGGATGGATGGATGGATGGATGGATGGATGGATGGATGGATGGATGGATGGATGGATGGATGGATGGATGGATGGATGGATGGATGGATGGATGGATGGATGGGAGCGTCCCCTTTGAAACGGGGTGGTGGCAGTTGCCACCATGTATGACTTTTTTTTCTTCATTTTTATTTACTGTGTCGTAAACTAGTCTTAAAATTTTCTACTCTCTTTAAATACGTTTTCAGTTTTACGCTTGTAACCTACACTTGTAACCTACACTTGTAACCTACACTTGTAACCTACACTTGTAACCTACACTTGTAACCTTGTAACCTTGTAACTTGTAATTTGTAACTTGTAACCAATCTTCTAATCGCTTTTTGTTAACTTCCAACGCAGATTTATTACATGACCATTGTAATCTCTGAACCCTACGGCATCGGAAAAATTGACTGCAGGCGCCTCCATCGACATCATGAGTGGATACCGTTACATTCGAGTACAACATATTTAGTAATTTCGACAGAAGTTACCACTCACAGCACATGTGTCATCTTCTTCGTTAAGTTTCTTTTTGTAGCTGCGCGTTCGAAGACACCCTGATCTAGCTTCAAAGACTGCCTCGAGTTATTATAGAACGATTCCTTCCTGATCTGCCTTTTCCAGTCTCGATATAGTTCTACACTGTGCTTCGTTTCCATTGAATAAATCCAGCTTTTACCTTCTGTAGAAAGAATGGGAGGAAGGGGTGGGTGGGCTGGATGTCGTCGGGGTGCGGGGGGGCTCGGCCCCTTCCTTGGATACGTGTCTGCGTTTAATGCTCTTTCTTCCTCCGTCCATGTGTCCTGCATACTTACTGGTTAGTTTCGTAGCTATTTTAACAAATTCAGCAGCCACCGCCTGCATGGTGGCAAAGTGGAAAGGAGAAAATCTCCATCTCCACGTTTAGGAGAGAAAATGGATAGGAAAGTGCGAGAGGGAAGAGAGAGAAGGTGGTAGGCGATGGGTGGTCAGATCAGATTTCGTCGATTCGCCTTAGCACGGCTAGGCTTTCTCTAAGGGCTGACAATGTAGATTCCACGACCAAATGCAAGTCTAAATGGCTAAAACAAAGCTATAACGTCTTTAGCTCTTAACTGTGCTGTTAACTTTAACCGTGTTCAAGGAAAAAATAAATAAAGAAAATGCTACGTCTGTAAGCTTAGCATTAAATTTTTTTTTCTGTCTCCTGTCGTACGCGTTACTAGCAGCATGCATAACACGATCGCGAAATGAACGAGACAGCTGCGCCTACCTCGGCAAAGCTGCCGACACCCAGGCGCTTTTCGGCGTCGTCGAGCGCGATGCACTTGGATCCCGGGTCGAAGGAGTCCAAGGGCGCGTAGTAGCGTGCCGCCACCGACATGGATATCATCGCGACGGACGTCTCCAGCGAGACGTTCTGGACCCGCAGGAACTCTAGCGTCTCCATCTGCAGTAGCCGGAAGGCCCAGCGGCCCCCAGTTTGGCTCAATAAAGGTCTAAAGCGCTTTGCGAGATTCGTGGTATAGGAGAGCGGGGCTAGTAGACACGTGCGTTCTTCGTGTTGTCGTGCCTGACTGCACAAGGAGCTCTGAGGAGAGCACAAAGGCTCGTTCAATCACTACAGTCTCTAGTCATGATCACCTGAGCCAAATAATACACTTCTACACGCAGCAGACAACCCACAATCTCGTGCGAAAGTTGGCGCGTCCTTTCCGGAAACTTTTCCATGCTGGCACCCTCTTTCAACGTTCACACCTGCGCAATTCTGTTCAGAGATGGCTATTAGTTAGATTCTTCCAAGCGTCACACAGCTACCACGGTCGCGGCGTAGGCGATGGGGCCGTCGATCACCAACCTTTCAGCATGCAAAAAGTGACGTGAGAAGAAAAGGCGCGAAGACGCTGAAATTAAAATTTTGGCTACAGATAACTGACCTTCTACAAAACACACTAAAAAGAAATTCTTGCTCGAGGATACTGCACCTTTATTGAGAGCCTCTTTCAGAACCCTTTTAATCAACTCTAAGAATATGGTAAAAAGGACCACGTTAACGATACCAAAGAGCATCGACCAGCGTATTTGGGCTTATGCGACTGTTAGCTTTGATATATTTTGCGTTACTACTTGATCATTAAATTGAACGATGCATCAACTGACTGCTAGGATCTTGGACGAATGGGCACGTTTGGCTTATAGATATAATCAGCCAAACGATCCGAGAAACGACGAAAAGATGATGTTAGCACGTGCTGCGTCAGAAGAGAGAAGATCACAACAAACGCCTGAGCCACGTGATGCATTTCCCCGTGACCTGCAGCAGCGTTGCGTCACGTGTGCACTCACGATGTTCGGGTGGTAGTGGGCGAGTGGCTCCCCCCAGACGCTGGAGCCCGTTATGGTGCACTCCGGGCTCGTGTCGTCGCGACTGGACAGGTGAGTGCGCAGCACTAGCAGCTGCACTTGCGTCAGGCTGAGGACGGAGAGCAGTGCGTACTCAGTTCGACGTATACGCTGAAGGAGAAACCGCTCAAGCGGACTACTCTCGTCATTTCGAACTTTCGCTTTATTCGAACTAACGTAACTCGAACTTCAGCTTCAGCTCTCCCCGCCCGCAGGAAAACTGCAGTTCTCAGATTGCCTGAGGAACAATGAACAACGTGCCTTGTACTTCGCCGACTACGTTTTTCCGAGGTTGAATTTGTCTAGGACATAGTCCGCAGGTCGTTTCCACGGTTATATTTAGAATACCCTGAGAACAAAGCAAGGTGTACCGAGATTAGCGCCGGTCACATATGAGCAAAAGGAGCTCCTTCAACACGAAGGTACAAGAAAGAGACTGGCGCTGTGTGCTTTCGCCATTTCTCTGTGTGTCATTGCGCAACTTTTGCGAGCCCACATCCTGCTGGCAGATGCGAGCGTTCTCGGTGAGCGCGTTCCGCATCACGAAGGAATGAGAAGAAGCGAAGCACGCTCGCATTTTTTCCCAAGTGTTACTACAGCTCTATAGGAGGTGTGCATAGTTTTCCTACCCGAGGTGGTGACTGAAGCTACGGAAAAGCTCGTTGTCGCTTCGTTCCAGGAACGCATTTTTTCCCAAGTGTTACTACAGCTCTATAGGAGGTGTGCATAGTTTTCCTACCCGAGGTGGTGACTGAAGCTACGGAAAAGCTCGTTGTCGCTTCGTTCCAGGAACGCATTTTTTCCCAAGTGTTACTACAGCTCTATAGGAGGTGTGCATAGTTTTCCTACCCGAGGTGGTGACTGAAGCTACGGAAAAGCTCGTTGTCGCTTCGTTCCAGGAACGCATTTTTTCCCAAGTGTTACTACAGCTCTATAGGAGGTGTGCATAGTTTTCCTACCCGAGGTGGTGACTGAAGCTACGGAAAAGCTCGTTGTCGCTTCGTTCCAGGAACGCATTTTTTCCCAAGTGTTACTACAGCTCTATAGGAGGTGTGCATAGTTTTCCTACCCGAGGTGGTGACTGAAGCTACGGAAAAGCTCGTTGTCGCTTCGTTCCAGGAACGCATTTTTTCCCAAGTGTTACTACAGCTCTATAGGAGGTGTGCATAGTTTTCCTACCCGAGGTGGTGACTGAAGCTACGGAAAAGCTCGTTGTCGCTTCGTTCCAGGAACGCATTTTTTCCCAAGTGTTACTACAGCTCTATAGGAGGTGTGCATAGTTTTCCTACCCGAGGTGGTGACTGAAGCTACGGAAAAGCTCGTTGTCGCTTCGTTCCAGGAACGCATTTTTTCCCAAGTGTTACTACAGCTCTATAGGAGGTGTGCATAGTTTTCCTACCCGAGGTGGTGACTGAAGCTACGGAAAAGCTCGTTGTCGCTTCGTTCCAGGAACGCATTTTTTCCCAAGTGTTACTACAGCTCTATAGGAGGTGTGCATAGTTTTCCTACCCGAGGTGGTGACTGAAGCTACGGAAAAGCTCGTTGTCGCTTCGTTCCAGGAACGCATTTTTTCCCAAGTGTTACTACAGCTCTATAGGAGGTGTGCATAGTTTTCCTACCCGAGGTGGTGACTGAAGCTACGGAAAAGCTCGTTGTCGCTTCGTTCCAGGAACGTTATGCCCAGCGCCAAGTAGGGCCACTGGTCGAATCTCCGCGTTGTCATGCGGAGCTGCAGTTCCTTGAGAAGCTGCAAAAAAAAAAAAAACCCAAAAAGTTACGGCCGATTCAGCCGACTTGGTCAAATACGAAGTATGTGCGCAAGCATGTCGCGTGTCGTTCGCTTTCGGTTCGAGGCTAAGGTTCCAAGGTCAGGCTTCAGGCAGAGATCAACGAAATTCGTGATTGGGAACCTCAGTAGCAGCGAGCACATGATAGTAGTGTGTTCTGGATCCAATGCGCACAGATGGAAGTTGATGAAGACAACATGCAATGCACAGCGCTAGAGTGTGGCAGTTAAACACGAGAGGTGATCGGCTGCGGCGATAGCATTCATAGTACTCTCGTGTAGTGGCCACGAAGCTGATCTGTACTGAAAATGCATTGAAAGGTTCAAAACGAATGCCTGTACTTCCTGCTCTGAAAACTTGCTTCTTTAAACTGCATGTCGACGTTCTCCCCGCAAAAGACATGGATGGCGGAAAAGGGAATTTTTGTACCATGGGGCGCCGATTTTCATTTGCGCAGAAGTACGGGGACTGTTGAACACAGACTGTTAAGAAGGGGTTTCCTTTTGGGATGTTTTACAGCATTCTTTGATGAATGATGTCTCCACGGTATTCGATTTTTGCCAGTCTATAATGATGATGTGGCGTATGATATGCTCATGCTATTAAGTTTACATATCATGTGGAAACGCTTAATGGCTGTTCGACATGCTGATGTTGTGGGGACGCTTTCGTCCCCTGCGTTCGCTTTCCCTCAACGCGCTAGTTCCCTGTGGTTAGCTCCTCCGCAAAGCACTCCTCTCGGTTCGGTGACTTTCCACTAACAGGGGAGGGCGCTCGCGTCGCAGCGACACCAGCGCCACGGATGGCGTTTTGCTGCGCGCTCGCGGGGAGCTACGGGGTCTCTTCTCCCTCGGCAACGGGAAGCGAACGGACGTTTCGCTCGCAGCTTCGCTCTTCGTCGACGGGCGCCCCTCGGCCGGAACTTACTCCCGCCGAGCCCGTTCCGCTCGACCTCGGAGTTTATCCCTTTGCCCTACCGTGGGCGGACGTTCGCTCGTAGCCGTGCTGGTGAGTCGGACATCCTAGATTCCTCAGTGTATTTTGTTGCTAGCTGGCGTTATTGTTGCTATAGCAATAAATGCCTTGTTTGTGTCAGCCAGTGTGTCGTTCCTTTGTTCCCGTAGAGCACGGCCCGCCGTGGTCGGCGTGCGCTCAGTAGCGTACGCGACCACGGGGTGGGGTCCGCGCGATTCTGAACTGAGTCAGCCGCGCTTAAACGGGGAGAACGTGTTTATCTCCCCCATTGTAACCCCACATCTGGCAGCCCAACGTGGGGCCTGCTCTTGGAACATTGGACGACAGTCTGTTCGGTTCGAGGAACGCTCTTTGTCCGGACTTGACAAGTGCTAGGCCTAGAGTGAATTTTGATCGCTAGGACCTGCGGCATGCTTTCTTGAGTGCGAGGTCTATTGCGCTGCAGCATGTTTGAACTTTTCGACATGCTCAGCATGTTTTTTTGTGAAGTTTTCTTCCTGGAGTTCCTTCAAGAACCACTTGGTCCGCATCGAGGGAGCGCGAGGCCTAGCGCCCGCGGAGTTGCCGAGCCCGAAGCGAGTGAGTACGGAAGCCGCGTGGGTGGTCCGAGTTTTCTGTATATATTTTCTCGCTGTCTCTTTTTCGACTCTGGGAGTCGCGGCTCTGGGAGCCGGGTGGCCTGGGGCCACGGGTGCCATAACGAGCTCGCTGGTATTGCAGCTCGGCACCGGGCGTTCCGACACCGTCCGATACGGTGGGCGCCGATCACTCAGCAGCTGCTTCGTGCAGTGAGCGGGGAGGACCACCCCACAACGCTGATGTCTCCTCGCGGCTGCGAGCACGAAACCCGTTTCGGGTCTTTCTTTTGTTGGGGGTCGTCGACCTTCACAGTGGCATTGAGGCCTAAGGCTATTCATAGCCGCCTGCACCTTGTCAAAAGTGACACGACCACCGGACCGTGGTATTGAGAGGGGGCGCACTTTGCTGGCCCACCCGTTTTTTTTAACCTCGCATGAACCGAGCATTCTCGTTCAACTCAAGAAAGGGCTTTGTTCACTCGAACTTTGCGTTGCACAGCCGCCCGACACATTTTGCTAGCGAGTTGAGCATTGAGCCACCAGGCCCTTGTGTACACCGTTTCCCCTCCCGTGACCTACGTTAAAGGCATGCGGAGTGTGTTTCGTAAATTTTACAGATCTGGAGCCACTGCGGCTTGCTGTCCTGTGCACATCGTCTCGCTGCCGCCTGCTGCGACGGAGCGGCCTGTATCCTGTTCGCCGCATCCATCCGGGGCAGCCGTGGCGAGACCAGACAGCAGCCACGTCTGGCTGCTGTTGCCCTGGCGACTACTGCGGAATCTTGGACTGCAGTGGTCAACCGGCCCTCCTCTTCGCGGGCCTGCGGGCACATAGCCCGCGGGCCATGCGAGTCGCCCCAGCGGAGACCTTCACGCCGCCTTCGGAATACCGCGGAAGACTGCGTGCACCCTGTCGGCGTGACCTCCGCTGCACGACCTGCCTCAAGTGCATGAAGACCAGGAGACTCCTCCATAGCATGTAACTTGCAGGCGCGTGGGTCTATTTAAGGTTGGGGGGATGTGGGGACGCTTTCGTCCCCTGCGTTCGCTTTCCCTCAACGCGCTAGTTCCCTGTGGTTAGCTCCTCCGCAAAGCACTCCTCTCGGTTCGGTGACTTTCCACTAACAGGGGAGGGCGCTCGCGTCGCAGCGACACCAGCGCCACGGATGGCGTTTTGCTGCGCGCTCGCGGGGAGCTACGGGGTCTCTTCTCCCTCGGCAACGGGAAGCGAACGGACGTTTCGCTCGCAGCTTCGCTCTTCGTCGACGGGCGCCCCTCGGCCGGAACTTACTCCCGCCGAGCCCGTTCCGCTCGACCTCGGAGTTTATCCCTTTGCCCTACCGTGGGCGGACGTTCGCTCGTAGCCGTGCTGGTGAGTCGGACATCCTAGATTCCTCAGTGTATTTTGTTGCTAGCTGGCGTTATTGTTGCTATAGCAATAAATGCCTTGTTTGTGTCAGCCAGTGTGTCGTTCCTTTGTTCCCGTAGAGCACGGCCCGCCGTGGTCGGCGTGCGCTCAGTAGCGTACGCGACCACGGGGTGGGGTCCGCGCGATTCTGAACTGAGTCAGCCGCGCTTAAACGGGGAGAACGTGTTTATCTCCCCCATTGTAACCCCACAATGTTCATGCCAGAATTATTCGTCAGTATTCTGGAGATTGTGTTCGTCAAAACTTAAGAGGTTTTGAAAACTCAAACATGTGTACCTAAGTGGATAAGTGCACTGGAGAAAGTGACAAACTTCAATCATTTATGGTTACAGCAGTTGTTTGTAAACCGGCTCATCCTTTCAATTCGTGCAGTATGTATTTTGTTCTGTGAAATACAGGCAGCAAAGGGAAAAAAAGGCCTGCGTGGCTTAGTCGGCAGTGTGCCTGGCTGGCTGGCGAGCTCGAATCCCGACTACGGTTTATAGAAATTTTTCTTTTCGTAAAGCCAACTACTGTATAAAGTTAAGTATAGTTTGAGACACGCGCCGAGCCTTAATGCACATTACAAGTCGTCTTTTCAATTATTTTCATTCCAGACCTACACGCGTGACGTGGGTTTTTCGACACAACAACGCCGCCAGCCGACGCCGGGTTTTCCGCTGAACGGAAGCCTTAACTTTGTCGCGTTAAAACCTCATTGCGATAGACGCGTACCGACCTTTCGCGGAATCCATGATTTTGAGCGTAAGCTCGATTACTCAACGGGCAGTCTTACAGTGCTGCCACGGACCGAGCCAACGACGCACACAATACAAGAGGATCCATCCACGGCATTCAAAACCAAATATTCCATCCCACAAGTGTAAACAAGGGACTCCTACCCGCACAACCTGTAGAAACTGCAGAATAAAGAAGTACGGCATCAATTCACCATTTAGTATGGAGGCGATCGATTTTCACGGCGCTGTACAGCCTTAACAAAAACAGCGCACCTGGCCTTAATGGCATAACCCATAGGCAACACTTATAACCATCCCGAATAAACTAAGCTTGAGAATCTGGCAACATGCCATCAGAGTGGAAAAAGCTACAGTCATACTTATACCCAAAACCGGCAAACCCCTTCTGAACTAAGCAACCTCAGACCCATTTCTCTTACTTCATGCCTTCGAAAAGTAATGGAAAAAATGGTTTGGAACAGGCTAGCATGACACATCGAGGCATCTCAAGCCCTTCCTTACTCCATGACAGGATTCAGGTCATCACAGGATTCAGGATTCAGGCTTCAAGATTTTTTCCTCCATGGGTTCGGGGCTGAAGATGACTCAGCTAGGGGCTGACATTGGTCTGTGACTTCCCTTACAAGCGGCCACGTCAGCCGCCCCAAAGCGCAGTTGGGTACAAAACTTGGCAGTTGGCCCAGCTCACATGGGTAAGTTGGCATAGTGGGCTGAATTGCAGCTTCGGCGAGAAAGGGTGGCGTTGTGTGAAAATGGCGGGAAAATCTGGTTTCAAGCGGTTCGTGGCGGGAAACGATGGTGCAATATATGTGCGGCGGTGGGACGCCGAGCGTCCCTCAGCCAGGAACTCACGAATAGGCAGGCTGCATGTCGGTGTTTTTCTGAAGTGGTTATTTGCGTTTGTGTCTAAATAAAATAATGATGGCGAAGGGCACAAATTTAATCGCAGGAAACAACGCAGACGACAAAACCGACAACCTAAATGCTACCGCACTTCCTTCGTTAAGAAGGCCCATAATTTTTGTGGTTGTGCACATCGCAAAGCGCTAGTCTACAGCAAGTTTGTAGCGAAGGAGTTCCTTGCAGCACAGGCAAACTAGCAAGAAGCTTCAGCACATGTCTTAATTTTTGGAGATAGTTAAGATCCGGTCAAATGTTTAAGGGAATCCCCCGCGGTGGAGTAAATTTGCAATAACGGAGCAGATTACTCACTGGCATCCACCCAAGATCGGCCATACGGCTACAAAGGAAAGCTATGCAGCTTCCACACAAACTTAGTAGTTAAAGAAAAAATCGTCCTGGTCCAAGATACGAACTCGGGACTACCGCTTCACTGGAGCAGCCGCACTACCAACTGAGCTAACCAGGACGGTTAGCATTTTTCTTTAACGCATAAACTTACGAACATAAGGTCGAAGATGCGGTCCACGTGTTCGGGCGTGGTGCCGTCGACGACTTCGAAGTCGAGCACGCCGAAGTGGACGACGCCACTGTTCCACAGCTTCCGAAGAGTGGGCCACGTCTTGGGCGAGGTAAGTTCCTCCTGCGCCTTGGTGTTTCCCCTTGAGGGGCATGCATGTACAGCGAATGTGCCATCGTGTTAGAGCACATGCGCAGAAGAAAGTGGTCGAAAAAAATAAAAGAAATGAACAAAAAGGCGTATACATTAGAATGGCATGCAGAGAAATTTAAAGGGAGCTCTGAAAGGGGCTCTCAATACAAAGTTGTGACATGCCTTGGACGTTAAAGGAGTATAGACACCTAATTTTGGTGAGATGTTTTCATCTTTGCAGTGATGCGTAAGACGTTACTATACATGGATCCCCTCGTGGTATTCGCCTACGAACGCTTGATAACTTATAATCGAATTTTTCTCTCATGCTGTCTCCGTTTCGGTTTGAACAGCCCTACGACGTCAAGATTGCGTTTAAGTCACGTAAAAACTGCAATGTAATTGCTTTTTCTTTATTCATTGTCATTCCAGCTATTGAGGCAAGCTGACTTTAGCTCCTGCCAGACCCGCCGCCTCGGCCCTCAAAAGCATCGCACGCTGCTTGGGGTTGATGTCGATGAAGTGCAGGCCGCAGCTCTTTGCGAGAACTTCGCGGTCGGGATCATGAACGAGATCTATCGTAACACTTGTGCAAATGCAAACGAAGCGATGGTAGCGACGGCTGATAGAGGCCTTCAACGTCCGGCCGGCGGTAGTTTTTATTTCGGCTGCTGCTATAGCTTGCACATTGAGTCCATGTTTACGCCTGATTACGTCACTTTTAGGGTTTTTCGTCATCAGAGAGTCCCGAGTTTGAGTCAGAACGGCGGGAAAAAGTTTTTCAACTTCGAATCCAAATCTGCAATAAATTCACTCTCGATCCCGGACAAGCAACAACAAAGGCACGAAATGCCGAACTATCGACTTCGCTTTGAAAAAAAAAAAAAATGATACCACAGTGTCCATTTAAAAGACGCACTCATTGTACATACGGACTTCTGGATCGAAGCAGGAAGTTTGGATTTCCCAAAGGACCATGAACAAGTTGGGTATAAACTCCGAAGCAGAAATGACTGCACCAAAAACTCCCGCTATAATGTGTGTCATACCTCGGCGCCGCGCGCGCTTCAGTGTTTATGGAGCGCGGTTTCTCACCCTAAAGACGCAGGTTCGATCCCGGCCGCGGCGGTCGGGTTTCGATAGAGGCAAAATACTAGAGGCCCGTTGTGCGATGTCAATGCACGTCAAACAACCCCAGGTGGTCGAAATTGTCCGGAGCCCTCCACAACGGCGTCCTCCATTGCCTGAGTCGCTTTGGGACTTTAAACACCAGAAACCATAAACCCATAGCTTAAAACCGCGGCGTTAGTCGCAGCTCTAAGAACATTCGCAAATGTACCGAACCGAGTAAGAGTTCCAAAGGCTATCGCTCTTCCCTGCGTATGTGGCATGGAAGTGAGAGCGAAAGCTGTATCGTATCTGTAGCCTTCAATATTTCCCAGTTAGATACCTGGCGCGCATTGACCACCGCCAACATCTAGGGAATAAACTGAACTTCTTGCCCCAAATTGACCACAACTGGATTGCACTCTTTTTGGTGCCGGGTTGTAAAGACGGATATTTTCGGTCTTTGCACACTTACGAATATCCCGACGGGCCAAATTGCCTTGTGTGCGCGCTGCAAAAAGTAATGACTGGGGCTACGAGCGAAAGTTATAGGGTCTGGATGCCTCGATGCAAGAGCCGCCGTTTCGGATGATGACATCAACTGTTCGGTAGGAAGACGCCATTTCGAACCTCAGAGGTTGCCCAGACTTCTGTTATGAACCTTCCACAATTTTTCTTCTCTAGACCCTCCATTGTCTCGTAGTCAATGTATCAAAAATGCTGTCTTTCGTAATATTACTGCGGCAGCAGAAACCCTGGGTTGCTGCATCATAACGGCGTTCATGCGTTCACCTTGAACGGCGCGGGTGCACTCTAAACAAGAATTCCCCTATACGGGAGTGAAAAGGGAGTAAGCAGTCCTCTAGAGCACTCCCTTTCATAAAAGGGAGTGAGCTACACTCTAAAGACGAATACGCCTATATGAGAGTAAAAAGGGAGTAAATCTGTCTCGCACACCCTTCTTAAAAGGTTGTGCGTTAGAGGACAACTTTACTCCCTTTTTACTCCTTTCCATTCATGGTGTAGAGGACAACTTTACTCCCTTTTTACTCCTTTCCATTTATGGTGTAGAGGACAACTTTACTCCCTTTTTACTCCTTTCCATTTATGGTGTAGAGGACAACTTTACTCCCTTTTTACTCCTTTCCATTTATGGTGTAGAGGACAACTTTACTCCCTTTTTACTCCTTTCCATTTATGGTGTAGAGGACAACTTTACTCCCTTTTTACTCCTTTCCATTTATGGTGTAGAGGACAACTTTACTCCCTTTTTACTCCTTTCCATTTATGGTGTAGAGGACAACTTTACTCCCTTTTTACTCCTTTCCATTCATGGTGTAGAGGACAACTTTACTCCCTTTTTACTCCTTTCCATTCATGGTGTAGAGGACAACTTTACTCCCTTTTTACTCCTTTCCATTCATGGTGTAGAGGACAACTTTACTCCCTTTTTACTCCTTTCCATTCATGGTGTAGAGGACAACTTTACTCCCTTTTTACTCCCTTCCATTTATGGTGTAGAGGACAACTTTACTCCCTTTTTACTCCTTTCCATTCATGGTGTAGAGGACAACTTTACTCCCTTTTTACTCCTTTCCATTCATGGTGTAGAGGACAACTTTACTCCCTTTTTACTCCTTTCCATTCATGGTGTAGAGGACAACTTTACTCCCTTTTTACTCCTTTCCATTTATGGTGTAGAGGACAACTTTACTCCCTTTTTACTCCTTTCCATTTATGGTGTAGAGGACAACTTTACTCCCTTTTTACTCCTTTCCATTCATGGTGTAGAGGACAACTTTACTCACTTTTTACTCCTTTCCATTTATGGTGTAGAGGACAACTTTACTCCCTTTTTACTCCTTTCCATTTATGGTGTAGAGGACAACTTTACTCCCTTTTTACTCCTTTCCATTTATGGTGTAGAGGACAACTTTACTCCCTTTTTACTCCTTTCCATTTATGGTGTAGAGGACAACTTTACTCCCTTTTTACTCCTTTCCATTTATGGTGTAGAGGACAACTTTACTCCCTTTTTACTCCTTTCCATTTATGGTGTAGAGGACAACTTTACTCCCTTTTTACTCCTTTCCATTTATGGTGTAGAGGACAACTTTACTCTCTTTTTACGCCTTTCTCTTTAGAGTGTGGATGCATCGAGGCTCCTTTGATAGGGCTTCCCTATTGGGCCCTGCTGGAGTCCGGGGGCGGCGCTCACTCGGTAGCCACGGCGACGCCAACCTCGGTGAGGCGGTACTTGGCCGCGGCCGAGACGAAGCGCTCGAAGGCGGCGCTGTGAGTTCGCCGCGCGAAAGTGTTGAGCAGGCCGGCCCGGTAGAAGGAGTCGAAGTAGGCCAGGTCGCACAGGCCGTCCGGTGGCAGTGGCGCCTGCTGCGACCGCTCGTTGCCCCCGAACACGCACATCAGCGGCATGGGGGGCAGCCGCTTCCCTGGGCGAGGCAGCGGACAGGGCACCGGGCTAAAAATGACACCCAACACCCCTAGACAACGGCCATACGCGGTATCACAGGCGATGTGTTCGGCAGCGCTATGGAGAGCAGCGAAAGAGTTGCCGGCTGCGTCCCGATAGTATATAGAGAGCATGCTCTTCAGAAGAAAAGAAGTTGCTGAGATAATACACGAGGTCGAGCGAAGCCAAATGGGCATTCAAATGGAGGCGCCTCGCCCCTGCATAGCGAAGCAGCTGCGTTATAATTCCACTTCATTTGCTCCGTGGCACACTGTTCGAGAGAAGCGTGTTCACCTCTGAACTCACCTATGAGGCAGAAAATGGAAAGTGAAAATATACATGTAGGTGCAAAGTTATAAGGAAGAGAGCAGAGTGGATATAGAAGAGAGTCAAAAACGCAGTAAGGTTGACGATGACGGTAATAACGGGTGAGAAGAGAGGTTTAAGTTTGGCCATCATTCTCCTCGGCGTCCACAGACTAGCGTGGTGCTGTACTGTGGATAACACGGGGGTCACTATTATGATAACGTGGCGCACTTTCACGGGTGTCGCAACCGAGATGATTGCTTCACTGTCATAATTAAACAGAATAATGCCTAGTAATAGAAATAATGATAAACTTTATTTGCCATAACGGGGCACGATGGCAGCGGCTTGGAGCAAAAGCTGCAGTAGCCTCTATAGCTGCAGTAAGGCAGCTTGATAGAGCCTCAAGCCCGCACTTTGGCAGCGGCAAACTAGCGGTCACAAATACAACTACCAAGAGTATTTCGATCAGAACATGCAAGTACAAACAATACAATGCAATTATGAGTAATGGGGATCACAATCTAAAGCTTACAAAATACTAATGAATACGATGCATGGTGTGTAAGAGTATAATAACTATCATTTCCTGGGATTTGATTCTTGCTGTGCAAAAGAGAAACTTCTAAATAATTTCAGTTTGATCACAATAACCTCAGATATGGAAGACGCGGGCAGGCAAGTAAAGCGGCATGCAGTGACAGTTGGTCACTTTAGCGAGAAGGTTTGTCAAATGAACGTGGGCATGGAGCACCAGGGCACGTTGGTCCTCCAGGTGGTGTGACGCTAGCCAGGTACCCCAAGTAGGGGTAGGGATGGGAGTTTGGAGGGCTACTGGGCACTGACAAGCGCTCTCGGCTGGCTTAAGGTGAGGGGCAGTTGAAGTGAGACCAGTTGCGCATGAGGTGCACGAGGGCCGCGGGGTGAGAAGAGTGCTGGCGTCAATCTTGTGACGCACATGTGTGATATCACGCCCATGCGGTGAGCAAGGGAAGCAGTATATGAAATTTCGTTACCAACTTGCTTGTACGTTAACATCAGTCGCGACGCGTATGTGCATACGGCAGTCAGGTAGTGGTAATCCCGACAATGAATCTCGGCGACATGACTTACGCTTTCGTGATATAAGCTCCACGCCTACTTCGCCGCCAACGTCGCCCGCGGTCGTGAGGTCCTCGGTAGTGGTTGTGGTGGTGGTGGTGGCGTCCGTGGAGGCCGTAGTGACGGTGGTGGCGTTCTCGGAGGCCGTAGTGGCGGTGGTGGCGTCCTTGGAGGCCGTCGTGGCCTCGGTGCTGACGGTGTCCGTGCTAAAAGCTTCGTAGTAGTCGTTCGCCAGCGGTGGGTGAAAATCGTGCGACTCGGATGTCGGCATCGCCGGCAGCGTAACCTCGTCGCCTCGATCACCGTTCCGCTCGAAGCGGTTCTGCCGGTCGCCCAGCCGACGCACTAAGTACATGTCCTTGTCAGTTGCGTCGACGGTAACTTCACTGCCTGCGTCCTGGTTCTGCTGACCTGTCTTTTCAGCTGGAAGCGCGAGATTCGAGAGAAGGAGAAAGCACACCGGGTTAGATGCATGCGGTGACTCATGGACGCGTATTTTGACTTTTGAGTAATGCTAGGCATCCATCCTGTGATGTGCTTAGAATTTTACAGCACTTTCGCGTGAGCACTGCAGAGCTGACATGAAGGACTAAGCGCACCATATCTATAACAATGAAGAGGACATCAAAGGCACAGCCGTGCGGATATACGAATCTACGCTCGTCCTGTCTGCTTCTTTTCTGTGTCCTGCTTCCTGCGTAGTTTTGTGTCTTCAGTATACGAAGACAGCCGACCCCTGCTATCGCGGAAGAATAGGAGAGGTGGAAAAAGTAGTAAACGAAGAAGAAAATAGCTTCGATAGTAACAGTGGATTCTATGGCTAACCGCGGTCGGTTGGACTTTACAGTGTTTTAATGCTTCCCTGTACATTCGAACACCGTCAAAGGTGCCGCTTAGTGCACTCAAGGCCGCGCGACCGATGCCGTCAAACACTTATAAATGCTTTTCGGACGCTTTGCGCGCATCTGTAAAGCCTTCGTGTGGGACGTGCGGTCATTAGGAGCTTCCAATGCCATTCGCTCCGTCGTATGAGTAAGCGCCAAGTAAAAGGCGCAGCATGACCGCCTGGATCGGACGAGCGGTGGCAACAGTGCCCGAGATAAACTCAACCAAACGGGTGCACGAAGATTTGCTTACTAACAACGCTTGCCGTATTCATGCAGTGGGGTAGCTACAAACATATATAGCACGGACTAGACCATTATTTTAATGCGTTCGCATTATATCGGCAAAAATTGACCGTCCGCCATGACTTTGAGGCTTCGGCAGGAGTGGAATACGGAGAGGAGGAAAGTAAAGTCGGAGTGCGGTGCGTGGGACGGGTGGAAAGGGTGATATGAAAGGAGGAGGTTGGCGAGGTGCGACAAAGCGAGTGTGGTGATGGTGGTGGTAGATGGACACCAAAAGACGGGTCAGGTGAGGGGATGGTGCGGTACATGGGAGACGGAGAACTAACTATGCAAGCTCCATGCATTTCCAAGAGCAATGGAGAGGGAGGGACAATCGTTGTCCAGAAAAGCAGGCGAGGAACAGACCCACGCGAAAAAGGAGCAAAAGAGGGGAGGAGGTCGCGCGGAGGCGGCTCTGCGGTGCTTTTTAAGGGGCTTTACCACCGCCAGGCATGGACCGCCCCACGAAGGATGCGCGCCGCGTAGAGAACTCGTGTACACGGCGTGCGCCTTTGCCAGCAGCGGTGGTGGCAGACCGCTCTCTCGAAGTCGCTCCCTTCTTTCCCGGCTGCTGAGCGCGCGCCCTGCACCTCTGAGCACATCGACCACCACCGCTTTCCAGGGTGAAGACTCTGCCACATGCTAACGCATACTTTACCGCATGAATCGCATTGATCATCGATGATTTTTTTTATACTCGATCCCCCGCGGACGCGGAAGTACGCAAGGTGGTGGTGGAATACTGGAAAGCGCACTCTTGTCAAGTACTTAGCGAATGTTTTAGCTAAAACCGGGTTGCGGACGCCTACATTCGATAAAAAAGAGTAGCAGCAAAGGTAGCGAAGACAACGATGAGTCTTGTACGACATAAAACGCGGTTACATGCCTTCGGCTGAAGTGCGTCGGAGCGAGCTGGAGCAGCAGTCGCTGCGATACGCTACCATGTCGCTGTTTACATGGCTGCGCATTGATGCTTCAGAAAGCCGTTGTGCTAGCTTGCTGCGATGCGCTTATGCCACAGGCATGTAACCGCGCTAGCTCATGCTTCGAGAAAGCTATGCCGCCGACTTGCCCGGACCGTCGGAATTTTTTTTTTGTTTACCGCTCCATCAGAGCTCCGCTCCTCGCTTCGCTGCGACGTGCTTTCCCGTTTACATGCATTTCTGGAAGGAGCAGTCGCGCCTCGGTACCTCTGCTGGCGCAGCGACTCCGCTGCGGCTACTTAGCGAAGTGTATCGTTTACATGACATCGACACGAGAAAAAAAAAAATCTGTCGCTGCCACTGAAACACCAGAACAGAAACGACAGGCTATTTTTGATGTGATAGCCCGTGTAATATATATTGTAATCAGCGCGTCCACATACATTTTTATGCGCGGAGTACAGATACCTGGCCCGTGCGGACAATGCGGGTGCAGGAAACCCCCCCCCCCCCCCCCACAAAAAAAAAAAAAGCAAATGTTTTCAGCAAAAACTGAGCCTCGAGAACTATACACCGCGTTCGAAACTGCACACCGGAAATTGGGGCATATTAGTAAAATGTGTAAAAAGGAGTAAAATGTGCGCAAAATGTGCAAAGTGCGCAAAATGTAAAAGGAGTAAAATGTGCGCAAAGGTGAGCATTGAAGGACTAATGCGAGACCGATGACCTTTACGTCAAAGTGAGAATAAAATAGCGCTTTTGTAGCACCAGTTAAAAGCGACTTGGAAGAGAGGTCCGAACGACAGCAGTGCGCATACGTGTTATATCTGCAGCTCCATAAAGGGATCTTCAGATCCGCCATAAAACTAGTGCCCGACGGTTGTCGATCCCGAAGCAGTGTTGTTGCGAGGAACTGCACGCATAAAAGGAGGACCGACAGAGACGTCACTCACTGTTCACGATGCCCATCAACACCACCGTCATGAATCCCGCCAAGGCAACGGCGACGCATGCGAGGACAGCGTTCTTGGGCCAGCTGGCAGTGCCCACTCCTTCCGAGATGAGCCTGCAGTCAGTGAGTGGTGCTTGCCCCAGTGGTGTTCGCTTCGCAAAAACATGGCGACTCTTACAGCCCTCCACCTACCGCTCTTTCGGGGAGTCCATTTAGGGCACTTTTAGAGGAGGAGGAGGCGATCCTCCTTGCCCAAACATGCCGCTACGCCTGCCACTTCTCGCTCATATAATGATGCCTATAAAAGACATCCATGCTCTGTGACGCATATCCAGCTAAAACAGCGCTCAGTGACAAAGAGGCACGGTGAACATCAGGTACAGGAATGCTAATGGATCGCCGAAAGAGCACGTGCGGCTGCTGTACTGAGCTCAGGTGTTCAAAGCAGGATGATAACGTGCGTTTATTCGCCACGTTCAAAAGGTATTCGCGCCGCATTCATGGTTGACTCTTTTTCCATACAGCGATCGTGCGCAATTGACACTGTATACTTATCTTGCAAAGAAACGAATATCAAAAGGCAATGAGCTAATTTCTACTCGTTCTAAATAAATACTTACAAACCCTCTGAAATTGAATCAAAATAAAGTTATAATTCAAAATAGTTTGCATCTTTGTGCTCAATACACAGTGTACAGAATGACCGACATGAATTGCAAGGTGCAAGGCTAAAAATCGATGAAGACACTTTTTAAAAGGATTGGAGGATTTCCCCTCTATACGATTAGCGGTAAGATGATGCATTTTTTTGTATTTCAAAAATTGGACATGCTAGAAACAATAAAAAAGTCACGCAGAAACCATCGAATATGATCAAGTAAACGAATGCCTTCGTAATCTCGTTAAATTTTCCGTGAATGCCCGCAAATCACTGAAATCCGCAGCGTTCTTCCAATTGTGCTTTGATGGTATTTTCAGGAACTTTCCATTTTCTACAGCGGGCACGAACGAACACTACCAGTGCAGCACACCGCATGCAAGAAGACACACAATCGTTCCCTCTCACTCGCCGCTAAACCCCGTGACCTCGCTCACTCCTCCGACTCCGCCCACCATCGAGATCCTTTTCCCTCGGCGCTCTCCCTCGCATCTTGGTGACGTCATTCGGTAAGATGAAAGCTGCCACGGAGTCGATCCCGGCTAATTCGAATGTTGGCTATATCGAACACACAAATTATTCCCTTGAAAATCCTGCGTAAAAGTATAGGAAGGTCTCCCATTACATCGAAATCCAATTTCGCCGGCCACTCGACATATCGAATGACGCGCCGTGCCCCGGCAAGTAGCACTTCTCCTAACGGCGTTTTCGAACACTTTTCGCGTGCGTGGCCCCGCGCATCAGCTGCGAAACCACATTACGAGCTGAATGTGGGGTGGGCTTGAGGGTAGCCTGCAGTCCCTTGCACTCATTTTCCAAGCCTTATCGCTGTCATGGGGTGAAGCCAACCTAACAAGATCCTAGCCGCGGAGCTAGCCTGACGTGCTTGGCTCGTTCCGCTGCCAAAGGCGTTGCGGAAACCAACTGTACCTTTAACCGTTCGGCATTGGTGACGTCATTTGACGCCACAACACAAATATTTCGCTCGCGCCTCAGTAACGGACGAAAATACAATTAATTTTTGCTTTGCTAGGATAGTTGTTCCGAGATTCATGTTGATTTCAGCATCACTGTTTTCGCATTCCCATTGAGCTGTGCGGTCTAAGGAAGAAGCGCAGTAGTAAAGGGTGAAGAAGCCCCTAGAAGCACCCGAGCACTTCGATGTATTGGACACCGCGCTAAGCGTTACAGAAGCGCTTTATGAAGCTCGATAGAAGAGGGCGTTGCAGATATGGGGAAAGCCTTCATCTTGTCATCAGACGCCGTCCAGCATGGCTATGCAAGTTTTTAACACATGTGTTGCTGATCGAATTATCGATATATCGCACTATTTCGCAATCCCTTCGAATTCCGATTATTCGGGTTCGATTGTACCGTTTTGCGTGACAATTAGTTCATTGCCAAAATATTTGATTTTACTGTGTGAATGACTTATGAACAGATCATAATGCAGATATTAGCCAAGTGGCCGTAGAGGACAGGGTATGCCTTATAGACTTGTCTTTATCAGCGATAGTAAATTGGGAAGAAAAAGATGACGGGCAGTGACATCAAAGATATGCTCGCACACAACTGATCAATTTTTATCATAAAAACTATGCTCGCAAGCAATCTGATCAATTTTTATCACAAACACTATGCTAACTTACGAAAATTCGGAGTCCCATTTTTAACCCGTCGTTTTTTAACGCGTCGCCACTTACATCTCTTGTCTCCATCGCAACCAGCTACACTGGTGGTTTCCGGGGACACTTCTTGCTCCACCATCCCCAGGAGGTCCAAATACAGTGACTGACTCTGAGAACTCCTTCTGAATACAATCTATGTAACCATTAATGGGATGATTGAATAAACTTGATTTCATTCATTAAAGCTGTATAGTTGGAGAAACTGGAGCTTTGATCTGAATGCCTCAAGCGGCGTTACAGTCAAACATATGGGATCCGCGTTTTTGATCAATCAGAGCCCCACATTTCACTTTAACAAATCTCTTATGGTCCGGAGCAAATAGTCCGAAGTATCACATCCTCCGTGGCGTGAGACCGAGGATAACAGATGCACCCGACAGACGTTCCCGACACCTTGACTCAGAAGTAAAACGGGTTTTGTTCAATGTTTAGGGAAATCTCCCAAGGTGAAGTGGTTTGGTTCGGTTTATTGGGGTTTACCGTCCCAAAGCAACTCTGGCTATGAGGGACGCCGTAGTGAAGGGCTCCGGAAATTTCCACCACCTGGGGTTCTTTAACGTGCACTGACATTGCACAGTACACGGGCCTCTAGAATTTCGCCTTCATCGAAATTCGGCCGCCGCAGCTGGGATCGAACCCGCGTCTTTCGGGTCAGCAGCCGAGCGCCGTAACCATTGAGCCACCGCGGCGAGTCAAGGTGAAGTGGACCTGAAAGACGCGGGCCCGATCCCGGCCGCGGCGTTCGAATTTTGATGGAGACGAAATTCTAGAGTCCCGTGTATACTGTGCGATGTCAGCGCCCGTCAAAGAACACCAGGTTGGTCACAATTTCCGGAACCCTTCCCTACGGCGTCCCTGAGTCGTTTTTAGACGTTAAACCCCCATAAACCAAACCAAAGGTGGAGTGGTTTAGTAATAAGGGAGCAATTACCCATTTGTCAGCTTACAAGCCAATTACGATACCCGTTCTCAGTGTTCCAGCCCAGTGGTATAAATATTACAGCGAATCTTTGTACTGTTTGTTTGTTCATTCTTCAAATGATGCCAGAACCGACCAGATTTATCTCGATTGATTGCATCCAGGCGGAGCCGCTTCTGCGTTGTTCCAGAATGCTCGAGTAACTTTGCACGCTTTATCTCGAAAATTCGCTATCAGCTTTAAATTCAGCACGACCAAGAGCGGCGGGCATTCGGTTCGACGACCACCTAGCACGCTTGATGCTACGCCGCCGCCGACTCGTTCTATTATTTGCGGGCGCAAGTCAGCCCAAATAAAGAGTTTTGTTTAGAAGCCATTTTCACCGTATTCCTGCTCTCCGGACTGCAGTCGTCACTACGTGAAAATGTTTACCTCTTGTACACCGCACTCCGCGGGGGGCTCATTTTCAGCCTCTATGCATCGCATATAGCGTCTAAACGTACGCACAAGCGTATCCGCCAAGTCATGGATGCCACGCGGATTGGAGAGCTGCCTGAGCACGTTCCCTCTTGAAATATGAGGATTCTGTCATCAACAATGAGTTTGTCACGATTTGTCACGAATTGTCATGATTTGTAAATCGGGGTGTAGGTCTTGTCAGGAGGCATGCATGGTCTATCTCCTTTAGCCTCATGCACCTCGAGGGCATATTGTACATAATATGGCCAAATAAACATACTACTACTACTATACTACTACTACTAATTAAATTAAGCCGTCTACCGTAAAGCCTTTACTGAAATACAGCGCACCTCCGTCCGGTGACGTGTCGTCAGTGCTGGGTTTTTCTGCAAGACGAACAGACGTGGGTTATAGTTAATTCGAGCTGAAACGCATGGTGCATACAAGTGATTCCAACTTCTATGGCGGAACGGACCGGCACTTTATTTTATTTATTGTTTTCTGCCCAAACTAATCTCTGTTCACGAACAACGAGTCCGTAAGCGGTTGCACACATGACGCGTTGTAAGCGTCGTAGCACATGCGCTCAGCCAAGACAATTTTGTATCAATTTATTTTAAAAATTATGAGTACGGAAACATATTGAAAAGTATAGAGGAGCCGTTGAGACACACAGAAAGAGCACAAATCTCTTTTTAGGACCTTCTTTTCGCTGGATTAGAAAAAATTCGTATATCCTGAAATTTCTTTGAAAAAAGCGACGCCATTCTAGAAGTTTTTTTTTTTTTCGTACGCACAGTTTCAGTGTTTTCACAATGCCGTCGTGTTTTGGGGTTCGCGAGGCTATAGACGCCCGTCGATGATGGTGCACTGCGCTTCCGCGTTTGCAAGGTGCAGCTTTAAAGAAATTTGATGCTTTCTGCGACGATTGATTAGCTCAGAGTTATTTGATCAAACCAGTCGCAAGGCTTCATCCGGAAACCCAGCCGTTCCCCGCAGCCACTTCGCAAAAGTTGACAGACGGTAAAGCCTCCTATATATGAGTTGGGCAGCCAGCCGCTGCGGGTGGCATCCTGCAACCTTTTGTTTCTCAATGGGCAGCTTGTTTGAATGGCGCGGAAGGCGCGTCGCTAACCTCCGAGCTTCGGCCTAGCTAGAACGCCAGATTTTGACTCAAAGATTAAATGGGAAGTTTCGCAACTGGCCTATATCGACGTCACTTCTTCGCCAGGGTAGAGGGCGAAAAGTCTTGATGTTCGGTGTGTTTCAATTACATAGCTGGACAGCGCACAATAAAACAGATTTCTTCCGAAGCTGTCACTGCGTGCGCACGAAAGAACACATGCGACACTGAAATGCATACGAGATCGACGACCCAAATTTTTTTTCTCTCTCTTTCTTTTTCCTTTCTTCATAGTAAAATATGCCTTGTACAGTTAGCCATCACTTACCTCCGATCGAGCAATCCATCTCAACTTCGTTCTCTGTGAAAAGTTGCAAAACATTACCCGAAGGAAGAAAACACGCAAGAAGGGGTGCACACCACGGAATGGTGCTTCTATCTTCCTGAGGCATTGTAGTAAGCGAATCCGAGGAGCGCGTCTGCGTTTTTGTGCGCAACGCACAGCAATGACATGCGTTAGTCATATGATTCTGCTGGAACGGCAGGTCTCTGATGATCTGTTCGTTAAGGCTGTTGCGTATTCGTGACAAGCCCATTCCACGCAATGTCGCCCCTCTCGCGATAGTTCCTTTGCGGACATGTTGCTAAACGTTTCGACATGCGCACGGCAGGTCTTGCGTTAGACAGCGGTCGCCGGTTGCCGTTATTTTACAGCGATGATACGTGATATACCTTGTGCGACTACCGCATCACAACTCACCCGTTACAAAGCTAAAGCTATAGCTACAAAGTAGATGTCATGCATGACCTTGTCATGATACCGTTTTTCGAACTGCTTAACACGCGGCAGTGCAGGGACCGTAAAAATGCTTAAGTTGATGGAAAAACATGTGTAGTAATCACCAGGCTATTACAGGCAGGCTGACAGCATCAAAACATGTGATTTCAAGCGCAGATGGCTTAATATGACTAAATTAGCCTCTGAAACTGCACGTAAACAGAAACGCGTCGCAAACGGTCGCCATTGCGGAATATATGCCAGATCACTGCATCTATATGGTGGACGTGGCGCGGATTGTCACGACCAAGGAGCAGCTGCTAGAAAGAATAAGCACTGGTGCGCGCAAACAGACTTACCCATGTCGACGGTCGAAGTGCAGCTCTCGCTGTGCTTCCCGTGAGCTGCAGTGCCCTGGCACGAGACAGCGGTCAGCGCATACTGCCCCAGAGCTCGGCCAATAACGAGAGTAGGACGCCACCTACGCCAACGGAAGCAGAGAAGAAAGAGGAAGGTGAACGTGGAGGAAACTCGCAGTGCGCGAGTAAGAGCGAAGAGTTCTCACAAAGAGCAGAAGCATCGCCATAGAAGCGCTCAGTTTTACGGAACATTTCGAGGCTGCGGCAGAACAGAACAACACAGAAGGGCGCGCTCATGACTTGACGCCACTTTGGCATAGTGTCATTGCAACGATTGTTTTCGCGCTATAATAACTTTTTTTTTAGTTATTTCTTAACGGTATGTGATAGCAAAAAAAAAAAAAAGTGGAGGGCAGATTACACTCTCGTGTAAGACTGATGACACAACGATGCTGTTTGAGTTTGGTTCGACTAAGTTAACCGTGATTATGCTCATTTCTATCATTTCTATCTATTCTAGAAAAAAAAAATACCGATGAATTTTGCAATTGATAGCAAGATGACACCACATCGCGACGTCTGGAAGAAATGAACGATGTAATGGCGAATAAGAATTCATCTGTAACGTGCAGGCTGTCAAGCGAATTTCCAGCAGCACAGGGCGGAGCGCTTCCACAATACGCTGCCCATCCGCTTGCTTCTGTTGCGTCTGTGAAGCGCACCACATTCACACTGATGCTGCCCAAAAAGCACGCCACACGGTCGATAATTCTGTTTACGTTGCTTTGCGCCATCGCAAATATGACAGCGACGGCTCGTTCCAACCTGACGAAATAAAAATGGGGGGGGGGGGGGGGGGGGGGCTTAGCTTTGGTTAAGCCTGGTAGGTTGCGAAAGCAGGTGTTTTATACTGCATATGCAGCGCCTCTTGTGGGAAGAGAGCGGCGCGCCGTGCCAAGCGGTCGCCGTTACCCGACGAGCCAAGTTGGTAGCCCGTCTCTCATCGCTCCTGGTATGACGTCACATTGTGACGTCACTAGGCATGGTATGACGTCAGGGGTCATTGTAAAGGTCAAACGTGCCAAGCGGCCGCCGCAGGCCGTTCTTGGGAGTAGTATTGCTTTCGCAATAAAACTATTTGTCATGTGCACCTCTATTGGAATTATTTATAAAGATATGGGCACAAAAAACCCACCAAAGAAACGAACGAACGTATTCTTCAGCCGTCTTCTGCGTATACGCGGGCCTCCTCCATGGTGCTTGGAATAGGAAGCATACTTTTCGTAGTCGGAAATCAATCGATAGCAGACGTTCTTGCTCACCCGGAAATGCTTTCCGAGACTTCCACTACAGCACCTCTTTCTCTCTTTCACTCCACCTTCCTCCCTTCCCTTACGGCGCGGTTCAGGTGTCCACCGAGATATGTGAGACAGACACTGCGCCATGTTCTTTCCTCAAAAACCAACTGCAACTGCAAGTAAACCACATATTTCATGCGGCAGTGGCCCTGCGCACTACTTGGCCAGCAGTAAACAATCGTAAACAGACTGGTCCTTCACCCCTGTGTGGTCGATGCGCCTGACGAACCCTTTCTACAAACACCATGGCATGAAGGAAAGGGACACCATCCGCTTAGTGCAAGCTTTCGTGATCTCGCGGATAATGTACGGGACGGCATTCCTTAACCTCTCCAGGTCGGAAATTGAAAAGTTGGAGACACTCATCAGGAAAGCCTACAAGACGGCACTGGGGCTACCGAACTCCACGCCAACGGCCAAGCTCATGACTCTAGGAGTACATAATACCCTCAAAGAGATGTGGGAAGCACAATGGCTCTCACAACTCAATAGGCTCGCACTCACAACACCCGGCAGAGAACTGCTCGAGAAGATCCATGTTAATCAGCCCTATACAATTGACCAAAGGAAAGAGGTCCCACGCGACGTGAGAAGACGCATCAACGTGCACCCCATTCCGCGGAATATGCATCCCGCATATAACATCGAAAGGAGGAAGGCAAGAGGGGAAGCCCTGCAGAAGAAATGGGACAAGCAGACTAACACCCTTTACGTGGACGCAGCAGGACCACAGAATGGAGTCATGACTATTGTAGTCTCAACGCCTTCAGGGTCGATGGTGAACTGCGCCTCGGTGAAAACATCTAACCCCACTCACGCAGAGGAGGCAGCTATTGCATTAGCTGCAGCATATAACCCCAACGCCGTTGTGCTCACTGATTCCCAGAACGCCTGTCGCAACTTCAGTTACGGATTAATTCATAAGTCAGGGTTGTCATTGCTGACTAAGCATCCACCCAACCAAGCCTCAATCATCTGGTTTCCCGGTCACCTGGAACTACCAGGAGGAAACGAAGCCGCTCACAGGCATGCCCGAGCTCTTCTATACCGGGCGTCTCCCCCTGATGACCATGAAGGGTGCCGTGACCAATAGGTTTAGCAGTGTATGCTGACAATCTCGCGCCATACAGAACAGCCAGAAAGGAGTACCCAACACCACACAAATCCCTCAATAAGTTAGAAGAGAACACCCTTAGGAGACTACAAACCAACACATACCCAACACCAGCTAAATTACACCTGTGGTACCCTACACTATACTCTCCGCAGTGCCCACACTGTGGAGAGGTAGCTAACCTCTACCATATGGTGTGGGCATGCCAATTTAATCCCTTACTTGACCCCATTCCCAACCCCTCGGAGGAGCAGTGGGAGGCTATTCTGCTCAGCGATGATCCTGACCGTCAGCACTGGCTGGTAGGGAGGGCCACCGCAGCAGCAGCAGCCAATGGACTACCGGACTAGGCGGCCCACCCACATGTTCTGAAAATACTGAATAAATAAAGATGTTTTCAATCAATCAATCAATACGAACTTTCGGACGCTCTTCACCGTACTTCCTTTAGACAAGGGTGATCAGCATGTCGTCTTCTCTAGTTAAAAGAACAATTGGGGCCAATTAGATTTCCAACTGGTTCCAATTGGACCAACTGAGTTTCCAAATGGGGAGCCCAATTCAGTTTCCAACTGGTCTTACCAATTGCATCTAATTGGTCTGTCCAACTGCATCAAATGTATCCATGTGAACATTTGCATATTGTGGTCAAAATTAAATTACTGCTCAGTGGGCAAGCTCCACAGGCCCCAGCATGAAAGCCTCATAAATGGGGTATATAAGTTGTAGAGGAAGTGTATTCTCTGCATGAACACATGGAGTTAATACATGCTATTAGTGTCTGAATGTGTAGTCTTCCTTTTGTGTGGTGTATGCGTGTCCGTTGGCCTACAGTTCCATAAAAGCTATTGGTCTTCAATTCCATAGTAAAAATGTTGATTGGCACTATAAGTGGATTGTCTCCCTGCAGTCTTCACAAATCAGTTTTCCTTTAGCAAATTAATAATATGTCAAGTTGAAGAAATATTTTTCACATCGTGTATTTTGCGCAACTTAATTGTGAGGCATATTTTGTGAATATTTTCAAGATGCAACTGCCTATAGGCCTCATGGGTCCATTTGTTTGGTCCAGTTGGGTATAATTGGTCGGATAGCTAAAAATCCAATTGGAATCAAATGGAATGGCCAACTGGTTCCAATTAAAACTTCAAATGTTTTTTTCTTTATTTTAATTTTTTTTTGTTTTACTGGTTCGCTATCAGACGAGTTTGAGACGCTCATTGATTGCGGCGACCAAGCAGCGGTTGCTTTTTCATAGCCGCCATCTCTCCCAGTTAACTGCGTTAGCGAGCAACCGCAGCCAACGGGTCAGAGCCACCAGAGCATCCGCGGCATAGTTCTTCCTTTCCTTCATGAACCGCGAAATATATTCTTACATCGTGACCGCGGTTTATCGGCTCCGCTTGCGCTGCGCAGTACGCGCGCGCCCTGCGTGAAGCCCGCGCCCCGCGCTGCTTGATGGGACACGGCCGGTCAAGACCGGCCGTGGCTGGGATTGCACCCCGGCGCACCGCCGAATTTTCTTGGTGCGCGACGGGGCAACGAAAACCGCCCCAACAGGGTACGCTTCGGTGATCGAGAATGGTAGGTGCTGGTCGGTGCACACCGGTGCAGTAGATCGAGGATGAATGTGCGCACCAAGGCGCCCCGGTGCGCTGTCGGAGGTAAGTCGGAGCCTTTTTCCTTCCTCCATAGTCGGAGCCAAGTTTTTATATAACCTCCTTGGTCGGAGCATCGGAGGCATAGTAGGAGGTCAAAGCACGCACTTCTCTTTCTTCCACCGTGCACAGAACAACGTTGCGCTCATTCTGCAACAAGTACGCTTTATCCAAATTTTTATACGCCAAAAGTTGAACACATCGCCAACGCGGCTAACGTTCATTTGCGTTCGTTGGGAGCGCAACGGAACGCAGCGCAAGAGCAGAAAACTTCGATGTCTGACGTCACAGAAAATATTTTGCCACTGAATGTGTATTACGTAGCACTTGCTTTATGAAGTTTGTAAATGATGTTTATGTTTTATCCTAAGTATTTACATTATTTTATAGATGTATTGATAATATTTGTTTAATAAAAGACAAATGTGCGTTGACGTCATTTTTTCAAAACAAAAAAAGCCTGCGGCGATAGTCAAAGCGAACGCATCGAAACGCAGACGACGTTTTTGGTACCGGCAAAACTTTTGAAACGGCGTGACGGCGTCTTCGGCATGGAAGCGACTACGACTCACCGAAGTGGTTTCCCAGTGTCTAGGGTGCGCATGATCATGCGGAGTTCTCCGGAGGTGTCGTGCATAGGACAGGACGCCGTGCAAATCACTACCAAAGCGGCGGTAAGTACCGAGAGTCGTCGATCCAGTCGTTGACGCACAGCAGCGATCCAGGACTTTGATTCCTCTGTTTTCAGGAAAAATTTGTGGTGTTCTTGGCTAGGGAAGCCCTCAAGCACAGCAGGGATCACAGAACGATCGAATACTCCGACTTGGCAGCCGTCATCGACGCTCAGGAGCGACTGAATTTTCTGAATGGTAAGCAAAGACCACGCGCATGACTCGTTTGAGGCGGGCACAGAACGATACATGGCGTTGGGCATGCTGTACTGGGCCTAGGCGTTCATTAAAATGACCGCCAACGTTCAGCGTATGCTGTAAACATTCTAGTCACAGTGGCTCACGAGAATTCGGCGGTAGTCAAATGTGTGACATATTGCTGGCCGTTGCGAATTTAATACTCATAAGTTGTGAGCCCACGTTTCATTTCTGCGCTGTGAGCGTGAATGCTGAACTTGGTCTGTGTTGCTCCGCTTCACGTGAACAGAAGAATGAACGCGAACACCTATCTGCCGAGTCTGCGCATCATCGGCGTGTTCTAGCTGAGGCGCTCGTTTTCTCACGGTGGACGTTTTCCCCGATACAACTGCGCAAGTGCTCTCCTGTCTTGTCCGTTCACCCCGTTTTAGTTTCTGTGCGCCGTTTTTAGATGGATACAACTGACTGAAGAGGTAAACGCTCGACCAGTGTTTCAGAGCGTTCGCCGACGATAGCTTGAAGAGCTTGAAAATAGGTCTCATCACAATTAAGTCGTAGCAACAAGCTCAAACTGTCGCGTTAGTTCCAAAGAGCAGCCACTTCGTGCAGAAGCGGTCGGAACGGCAGCGGCGCGGTCATTCCCAATGCTAAAGCTCGCGGTATATATGCTAAATACTTGGACACCATCTCGTGGCATTATCGTGCGCTTTTCACATGTTGCCGAGGTTATTGCCCGCTGCGTTTCTGCGCCAAGGTGCTGGAAAGCAAAGCCGATAAGAAATATAGCCTGCCTGTAGCCAACTTAATGATTACTTAAAGCTGCGAGGCTTATAGTCGAGCTTACGGTTGAGGCCCATTGCAGATTTGTGCAACAAATGTCATTTTTCACGAGGACAACAGTGGTGTCTTCAGTGCGTTGAATCCTGCCAGAGCGCAATGCTTAAATATTGTTGGAATAAAGCATACCTCTCTAAAAATTTCATTTCTATGATGTGCATAGCAATATACAGGTACTAAAGCTGTACGAAAGTCAACACCATATTAACACACAGCCCACAGTTACTGCCCAAGTAATTCTTTTTTAAGCTCAATGTACAATTATAAATACGTTCAGCTCTAAGATATGAATGAAATCTTCCCTTTAATTTTGCTTGTAGGTGTTCAAGCAAGGAGTCATTCCTCAGTCGAATTGCAGCCCACTTTGCCTTCTTGGTGCTTCAGGTCTTTACTGTTACCAAGCAGCTGTTAGCAGTCACAACAAAGTGCAAAATACAGTCACCTGCAGTTTCCCCGACAGGTTGACCCATGGCCTCACTGGGTAATAGAGTGCGGCAGAAACACGCACTTTGACAACACACAAGGGATGGCATGAGGCAGAAATGCAGTGCTTAATCTGTAATGCTGCATTTAAACATCACCCAAAAAAGGAGGCTTGAGAGTAATTTTCTCACAAAACTGCCCTCTATTTAGGTTTTGCATTCACTGTAGAAATTGCTCGAAAGTGGACATTACCCAACTCTCCATTGTCAGCATGAAGGCATCATCTGTGCTTCTCAGGCATGGGGACGAAAGCAGTGTGCATCATAGTTTCAGGATTTGCCAACAAACAGCTGAATTATTAAAGTTGCTCCAAATTATCCTTATAAAAGCTGATGTTTCTTTCACTCAGCCTTTGTCCCTTTTTTAGCACAGGCAGTGTGCAGTTACAGCAACGCGCGCAGTGCCACTCGTGCAGCATGTGCAACCTTCCCAGTCATCGATAAATCTTATGTAGATAAACTTCTAAGAGGGGGACCCTTGCCTTTGAAAAACGAAAAAATTAATGAAGTCGCAATTATGCCATCTTCTGGGATCATTAATTTTTGTGTGCTGATTCTAAACATGTCATTTAATTTTATGTTATACAAGTCTTTGTTCACTTATGCAATATGTAAGTCTTTACAGCAGGGAACTTGCTGAAATGCATGCCGTTTGTTTGTCTTGACATCAAGGAATGCAATAACGGTAAAATTATCATCCTTATGGCTATGAGGTTTTGATGTCATCACTTCAAAAACTGGAAGTTTCTGTCCCTGTTTCTGTAGTGGCGACAAAAATCCTATAGCTCATGTTCTGTGATAGGCAGGATAATAATTTCAAAGCTACTGCATTCCTTGATGTCACATAATATGCATTTAAGCGAGTTTTTTACAGCAATATTTCTTAACATCTCTCCAAAAAATTACATAGCATATATTACATAAGTGCACGAGGACTTGTGCAAGGCCCGGGCTTTCATCCATGATTGTGCTCTGATTAGAAGCAGCTTGGCTTTGTAAAAACAATGCTTCAAAGAATAAGTGCTATTTGCTTTGTATTGAATGACACCTGCCATAAATAATTCTTTTACAGACATTGTGCCACAGAAGATCAAGTACAAGGAATACCTGAAGCTTTTAAAGGAAGCAGAAGGCAGAGAAGCGTTGAGGGAAAAGCAGGCAGAAGTGTAGCTAGAGAAAAAAAAAAGCAGTGCCGTACCCATGTCTCTCCTGGCATTGCAATTGCACCATCATACCACCACTGTATTATATCAGCTAAATAAGCAATTTCTTTATTTTCTTGCTAACAGAGAACATTTTTCTTGCTATTTATCTCTAACATTATACGAAACAAATAAAATGTTTTCCTTTCCACTGCAGTTCTTGTTGCTGCAATCCTCACATCATGTCCAACTGCAAAAGGTAAAGAAAAAATATCTTAATGCAGATGTCATCAACAGCACACAGTGATAACGGTAGCAGAAAGTGCCTTTACACAAGAAAGAAAGGACAGGAATTATATTGCACTTTAATTCAAGTAAAATTTTGCTGCTCAATAACACAAAGAATAAGGAATTTTCAATAATTTCGCTCCACACATGACAAAATGCTGTTCAAAGCCTCTGCTGCTGTCTGTGCATTCACATGAAATCGAGTAGCATTGATGAACTCAACTAGGGGGCGCAGAGGAGAACACAAGTTGGCTTGTATCGATAGGGTACAGTGTTCTAATCGCAAAAGAGATCGCTGTCAATGAAAACAGCTTTCACGTTTCTTAGAAAAGACCAAAAATGAAATAAGGGTGTCGCCATCACCAGCTGATTTCATAAGTGCTTGCGTCAACACCGCATTTTCAGCCTGGATCCGAGTGGCTATGCTAAACTACATTCATTTCCAAACTGTGGTAACCAGCCCTTCTCAACGTGCGCGTCACGAGTGAACCGAGCAGCGTCAACACCGCATTTTCAGCCTGGATCCCAGAGGCTATGCTAAACTACATTCATTTCCAAACTGTGGTAACCAGCCCTTCTCAACGTGCGCGTCACGAGTGAACCGAGCAGCGGAAAAATTTTTAACATTTTCTCAGCCGTAAATTGGGTTTTTGCTGCCGTACAAACATTGACATATACTCAAAAAGAGCCAGAGAATCAATTTTACCAGGAACAACTGTCTGGTGGAGTTGCCGTCGGAATCTTTTTAAGCTCGTGCTACTGTTGTGCACTCAAACCTTCCGCAGCAAAGAAACTTCAAAATATAAAGTGTGGAGAACAAAAACGTGATGTGTTCTCAGGTAATTATTTCCTGACACCGCATTTAGTGTAAAAAATTCTCTCTGACCATGTTGCAAGAAGAGGCTGTCAGTTATTTTGGAACACACTGCCGCTGTCAAGTCGATAAAGAAGTTTTGTTTGTGCTAAAAAAGAGATCTGAACAGTGATGAACTGTGATTGAGGACTCTCGTTCAATTCTTGCTACTACTACAGTGTTATAAGAGTGACACTCACCAAGTCATCTTCGTCTTTTGCAGGCTGTTCCTCTTTCTCTGCACTGTGCTTTTCAGCAGCATAGAACTGTTCAACTTCACTGTCTGGCCATGTGCTCCGTTCACACTCTTTTTTCCCAATAGGTGGCACCGCCTCTGCACAAGAGGGACAGCAGTACACTTTGTAAACACTATTACCACTGGCAGCAGATTTCGTGACTGACTTGCAGTTCCTCACTAATCATGGGAAACTCAACAAAGAAGTTTCCTTTGCAGTGAAGATGGAGTGAGGTTGCACCACCAAAGCTGAGCTAAGAGTCAAACCTAACACTTCAGAACAAGCCAGCAGTACAGAGCAAGGGTCTAGTCGCTGCTTTACTGCAGAGCATGTATTCTGATTCTTGGTTAGCCCACCTTTCTTCAAGAGAGTCCACACATCATCCTGGTCCCCACTGTACAGTTCCTTCAGCTTCTTTAAGAAAGTGTTGAACAAGTCGGGACTGGTTTTCTGCAATGTCAAAGAGACACATCAACATTTCAGATTAATGCCTACAGGACACAGCACTTCTACACAGGCAATCTCAGCTATCTGGGAAAGGCTTCTGTGAGAAGGCACAGAAGCTTGGTTTGTATATTTTTCACACAATATACAAATACTGTCAAGTGGAAGGAAAGAAACAGCAGAGGCACCTCAAGAGCAGATTCCCGGTAGGCACGCAAGCACCTCACTGCTTTGCTGTGAGCTGCGCGCCCAAGGGCATCCTTGAACAACTTCAGGATGACTTCTTCAAGTTGGCGGCAGACTGGGCAACAGTGTAAGACAGCAATCACTACACACACCAAAGGCACTGCTTGTTACACACTTATTCTTTTCCCCAACTGACAGAATTCTTTTTTTTTTTTGCTTCATAGGTCCCACTATGTGAAATACAACAGGCTGTCATCATCCACAAAGTGAAGTAGCTTGCTCAAGATGAACAAGTTATATTCAGCTGATGCTAAAAAGTAGATTACTACAAACCTTTTGTCAGATGTTGCCAGTTCTGTTAAATGGACAGTGAGGACAGCCTATTGAATTCTACAACTTTTCTTATTTTCTGAATTTCAAATAAATTCAAACAAATGAAGTGAGAGTGCATGGAAGCAGCTCCAAAAGTAGGTAAAAACAGAGTCAGGTGAGAGATTGCAAGCAGCTCTTGAAGGCAGACTGCGCTGCTTCTGTCAAAGTGTCTGTTACCTTCTGAATAGGACTGCTCTTTGCTGCTGACTAGCTTCTTAAAGTCCTCCACTGGGTTGACCACGTCGACCTTGAAGAGAGAGAAATGTCTTGACACATGACCGACCCACATCTAGTGCAGAACATTCCCCTGTTGTCAGATCAAACGCAATGTGCTGCTGTTCACAAGGCAGGGCAATTTAGGTTTAACATTACAGTTTCCGGAATTAACGATTTCATGCATTGTTTGCCATAATACTTTTTCTGCACTGCGCCCCTACCTGTCAGAATCATGAATACTTCCCCCCCGACATTCAGGCTCCGATACTTCCTTGAAGACATATGCATACTCTTAACAGTTCCATAAGTGCCCTATGTTCTCACCTTCGTTGTTGCTGTGGCAACCAAGTCAGCCATGCTGACATCGGTTCGTGCTCTCTTAGCAGCAGGCTCATCAGAGTTGGTGACCTGGCCCTTGTCGCTGAAATCGAAAACATAAGGTGCACTCAGCAGTTGCAGAAACACTCACACACAGAAATTGCTGATCAATTTTAACAGCAAATCTCATCAGAACAGTCCAAGAAACTTAGTCCTTTGTAAAGGACTAGACACCAAGTTTTTGCTTGTGTGTTTTCTGCTGTCAAATGATGCATTAGACATTAGCATATGTGGATCACCGGGTGGTGGTAACCTATGACTGCTAAATAATTTACAATTGAATTTCTTCTTGACGTTGTTTCGGTTTCATCAACCAAACGATGGCTATGGCATCTAGTTCACATTTGGTAAGGTGAGACATGAAAAAAAAACGGCAATATAACTGCTGACAAGTTGTTCGTTGTCATTCTAGCTCTTGAAGCAGGCTGGTTTAAGTTTTCACTTTTTGGGCAAGTAAGGCTTATGCCTTAACTACGTACTATGTATCAGCGTTCATATTTCAGGTTTTTTCATGTCTCATGTGACCTAATCAACTGCACGTCACAGCCATCGTTCAGTTGATAAAACTGACACCAAAATAGCATGAGAGAGGAAATTGAATTATAAATTATTTAGGGGCCATAGGTGAACACCATGCGGTGGTCCATGTATTAAGGCATAAGCCTTACTTGCCCAAAAAGTGAAAACCCTCCTCTCTTTTTCTGTCTGCTTCTCTGTGCTGCCTGTTGTGCGGGCTGGGCACTTTTATTCTTATTTCTTCTTTTTTTTGCCCACACTAATTTATGTTCCTCTGTGTGCCCCTCCTAAATCAGTGCCATGACACGATCTTCATGGTACTGCAGAAATCCATGCATGACAAAAGTGTCCATTTGTGTTCTCCGAGAGGCCATACTGAGACCATGACCACTTTTGCTGTTGACAAGGTGCGTGCATGTGCTCGTATCACTGCATTATGCAACTCGAAATGGTGCTTTCGGCAATGTGGCAGAAATGAGGATGCTTCAATTCTCTCTTTGCACTGCTGTAAGGAAAAATAATTGAACCTGAACACATGGTGCCCCTGCTTCAAAGAAAAGGTGTAAAATATGCCTGCAGCTAGTCATATGCAGCAGAGAAACCATGACTATACTTACAGGTCAGCAGGCCCAACTCCGTTGTCTTGAGGGACGATCACCGGTGCAACCTCCTCCAATGGAAACTGGGATGCAATCTTTTGCAGAATGGGCTCTGCCAAGTCCATAACCTGCGCCAACAAATAAATAAAAAGTGGTAGTGCAGTCTATGATGAAACAAAAAGCCTTGAGAGAACACTTAAACTTCACCTTGAGGGTCATATAAAACTGATGTTTTGAACTTGCCACCACAAATTCAAGTCTGCGCTCCTGGACAAGCTGTGCCATCTAGTTTGTGTCTATAAAATCAACTCTTTGATTCCAGTCTAAATTTTTCATTTTATAACGCAAGGTGGAGGTGTGAAAAATGAAACTTTGACCGGACATAGTCCGCTGGTCGGCAAACGTGGCATCCGTTTCACCGTGCGCACCTCAAAGGCAAAAGGCTACACCGAGCACTTTTAGTCGGTTCTGATGCTGTCTTTTCTTTTAGAGCAGCAGTGGTGAGTGACAACAATATAGAATGATCGGATTTCAGTTATGATGAACAGAGTTCGTTTCAGAGGCCCGAGAGATAAGCACGTGCTAGCATGTGTTTCGTTTTACCAAGCAAGTTTTTAATGTAGTGCGCTTGATTTGTAAATGATGAGTGGTTTTATTTGGTGCTTTGGGGCCTTCGCAACATACAGCGAAGATAATTTACCAAATGGGCCAGCAGAATTTCGATTACGATGATGTCAAGGAAGGCCACTCCCCCTTTTCACCCATAGAACCATTCGCTACCAACCAAAAAAGCTAGCTTCTCAAAGATCTTGGCCCTTGAGCCAAAGCATGTAGCACGCTCTAGCGAGAAAGAGCTGCTACAAATGTGCAAAAAGGCGGCGCAGGTCACTGAGAAAGAAGAGAAGGCAGTGAAATGGCCATGAGGTGCATGGAAGGGAAAAAAAAAGGGGTGAACGGGCACAGAACTGTGCAGTACGAAACATGAAGATGCAAGGCAAGATGCAGCAACATGGAAGTTGCTGCTGCGTGAAAAGCTTCCCATGGAATGTTGCAGATTCTCTGTTTTCAATTCGCAGAATTTCCAATTTCCCACCGCAGAAATTTAGGAGCCTTATTAACCATCCACTAACTGTATTTCAAGCATGTTGTAGCCACTGACTGGTGCCAATGACGTCGCACAAAACACCAATCATATCTGACACATGTTAGTACAGAGAGTCATATGAAAGCAGACACCTGATTGGTCCCTTGTTCCTCCAACCTCTTTCACGTCTTCAATGACAGACATCACAATTGGGCATCATGGCTCTCCAAGTGGACATACTTGACAAAGTGTGAAATGAAGACGTTTAATCTCTCCAAGTATGCAGCCCTAATTATGAGGAATGCTAAATGTGCTATCTACATTCCATGCATCCCAATGATTCTTTATGTACAAGAGGCTATACTGTAAGATCAGAACAATAGTTACCTCAAATGACACCGCCATCCCCCCATCCCCCTGTGCCTTGAGAAAAACAAATGTCGCAAATGTGGCGACAGCAGCACTGGAATAAGCCAGCGCGCTGATCAGTGCTTGAGCTGTGACAAAAAGAAAGGCTCCGGGAACAGTTCGTGGTACAATGCTTTACTCACCGCCTTGGGCGTTTTGATGGCATCTGCAATATGCTGAGGCATGGGAGGCAGGGGGTCTTTTGGGTGCATCGCTCTGTGTTGAACACACTGAAAATGAGAGAGACAAAATCTCAATCAGCCAAAGAGGGATGGAAATAACGGCAACCAAAGAACAAATAAACTACCCATGTGGCTTTACACATGCCAACACTACAGCAACAAGGGATTTACAGACACACAGACACAGTATTGTATTACTTGTGATCACTAGCTCCATGGCCTTTCTCACCATCACGTCTCACTTTAGGCACGAGATTATGGATACACCTGAATAGGAATATTGAGAGGAAATTGCAGCAATACATGGATTCTAGGCATGTACGAATATTCTGAGAATATTTGATAATTTCGGATATTCAGTCGAATAGCACGGTATTCTATGCTAGTCTCGATCTGAATGTCTGGTATGTCAAATTTCTCCGTCTCGTATCGAGCTAATAAGGTTTCTGGAACTCTTGCTGCATGTTGTTTCGGCTCAGCGTACCTCCTCCAGAATGGCACCGAGACATAAGGATATAGGTGCCCCTTTCCGACGCCTGACGCAGGTTTCATGGAGTCATCGCTTAAAAGCAACAACTGTGGCACAAATAGATTTCACACCCTGCAAATATGTCGGCATCGCATGTAGGTCGGCTCCTCCAATTTTTGATAGCCATATTTGCAGAAAGTCGACACAGCTTCAATGAGTGTGACAAAGTTTCAATGCACTCTCTCTTTTTTTCATGTAATGAACTTATCTGTTCGAAAAGGACACGTTTTTGAAAGTGCCTATTGTGACGTTCAACCTTTTTTGTGTGCTAGGAGGATTCGAAATATATTCATTTCGAAATTATTTGAAGAAAATTGGCTTCAAACCATAAAACCTGTTCGCCCGTGCGTAATTGGTTCTACTGAATATGTTTCAGTGAAGCGAGGCTGATCGAATGTGAAAGGCAGTACAAATGAGCTCAGCTTCACAAAACTTGATTTTATAAACCATCATCAGCCTGACTACGCCCACTGTCGGACTAATACCTCTCCCGTATCTCACCAGTTAACCCAATCCTGTGCCACCTGCTTACACCTCATCCCCGCAAACTTCCTAACCTCGTCTGCCCACCTAACTTCCTGCCACACACTGCTATGCTTTCCATCTCTTGGAATCCAGTCTGTTGCCCCAAACAACCATCACATAACATTCACTGCCCGTGCATATTTCTTTCTGATTTTGAGCAGGATGTCATTAATTAGCATTTTTTCCCTGACCCATCCTGCTCTCTTCCTCTCAATTAATATTACATGCATCATTTTCCTTTCCACAGTTAGTCATGTTGTCCTCAGATAAAGCAGAACCCTTAGCCTCCATATTTCCACACCTACTGAGTACTGGCAAGATACAGCTGTTATATACTTTTTCTCTCAAGGGATACTAATAAATTTATGATCCGAGAGTATCTTCCAAATGTGCTAGTTATATCTATTATCTAGTTATTTCACTCTTGTAATCCAAATCTGCAGTCACTACCCGCCCTAAGTAGATGTATTCCTTTACCACTTTCAACGCCCTGCCACCTATCGCAAATTGCTCCCTTTTGAGCCTGTTGAACATTACTTTAATTTTCTGCATATTAATTTTAATGACAATATTAACGACCTGTCTAGGTCACTGATCATGCTTTGCAATTCATCCCCTGGATTACTTAGCAAGGCAATGAATGTCATCAGCGAATCACAGACACCAAGCAATTCTCAATTAAGGGGGGATGAGGGTCTTAAAAACTTGTTTACACTGGGCATGCAGGTGTATCATAGAATGCTGATTTCAAATATCTCACCTGGAAGAAAATTTATCGCAAAATAACATCCAAATTAGGCCATTTCTTACGGGCCTTTGCAGTAATTTATCAGTTAAAAAAACGCTTTTTTAAGAATACACAATCATTTCCAAAGGTCCACCGCACATCCTAAAGCTTTCTTTCTTTCTTTAAAAATGATAGCCAAGGCAATTAGGCAATTAGGCAATTAGGCAATTAGCAATTAGGCCAAGTGTGGGCTAATTACTGCCACATCATTTTTTCTTTCCAACTTTGTTACTTATTTATGATCAACAGAATGATTTTATAGACAATTTGTTAGCTTTAGGATGTGCTTTGGGCCTTTGCAAATGTCTGCTTATTCTTAAAAAATCTTTCTTTAACTGATAAATTACTATAAAGGCCCGTAAGAATTGACAATTAGGGCATATGATTTTGCCATGTATTTTCTTCCAGCTGAGATATTTGAAATCTAAATGCATATTCAAAATCAGCATTCAATGATATACATAGGTGCTAAGTTTCAGAAAGCTACGAAAACAAATAAAAAAAAGTTTTCAAGATCCTCATCCCCCCTTAAAGGGACACTGAGGAGAGCACTATTAATATTTTTTTATAGTAAAATTCGATAGTTCGGCATGTCATGGCTTTGTTGCCACTTGGCCGGCAGCGAAAGATGCATTTATTTCTAAGAAATTTGGATTCGAAGTTGAAAAAGTTTTTCCCGCCGCTCTGATTCAAACTTGGGATTCTCCTATGACGACACAGGACTATGTGACGTGAAACATGACGTGCGCATGACGTACCGCAGACTCCGTGATTTCTGATAGCCAGCAGTGCGGCCTAACAGCAGCCGAAAAGAAAGCTACTGCCGGCCGCACGTTGAAGGCATCTATCGGCTATTGCGGCCGTCGCTACAGTCGCTTCGATTACGTTCGCACTGGCGTTTTGCCAGCGTTACGATGGATCTCATTCTTGAAGTCGTCAACGAAGTTCTCGCAAATGGACACCTTTAGCATACCGTGTAGCTTGTTACTGCTAGCGGAATAACGGGAGCCCGCCTACCGCCAGAAAACAGGCGCTGATTGGTTCCGATGCTTCAGGAGCGCGCATAGCTGCCGGGCACGTGGCGCCATCTGGCGACGTCAAGGACATTTGCGCATGCATTCGCTGCACCTCAGGGATTTGTGGCTAATAAGGTCCTAGAGTTGCTAGAACCATTGGTTCTAGCAACACTGCTTTGTCCTATGACGTCATCACGCTTGCACTTGCGAGTTTGGCCTGTGGCGGTGATACCTGTATTTTGGTTCTTGCTCTTTTCTACGTTACAAGAGCTTTGTTGTCAGTATGAGTGGCGTTTTTGTAATCAGGAGCTGGTATTCTGTCGATACAAGCCAACTTCAATTTCTCCTCAGTGTCCCTTTAACTCTTATCCCAAACTGTTCCTAATTCAGGTCTGTGAATACCTCCTATAAACAAGTGGTGAATAGCACTGGAGAGATAATGTCTCCCTGCCTGACACCCTTCCTTATTGGTGTTTTATTGCTGACTTTATGGAGGACTATGGTAGCTGTGCAATCGTTATAAATATCTTTCAATATTTTCACATGACACTCTTCTACACCCTGATTCCGCAATGCCTGCAGGAACGCCAAGATTTAGATTCAGTCAAATGCTTTTTCCTAATCTATGAAGGCTATATACAATTTTACATACTACAAATGCCATTGTTTAAAAAATGCCACTGCTTAAACCACACTGAACTTGATGTTTCCTTGTGTAAAAAAATTCCGAATTTATATTATGTATTCTATTCTGAGGTTGCACCGAATTTCAATATATCAAAATGTCAGTGAAATTATGGAAATAATAATTTATCACTTCAAACTCTTTTTCCTTTCACTGGTGCTGAAACAAAAGTTTAAAGCATGCAGCAGTGCCCAATGAAACACAGGTGGTGCCAGCAACATCCATGTCTTGCTCACCTGATAAAACCGTTGCAGGTACGGGTTCGATGTCTGACTAGACTTGAACAGCTCTTCTTGCTCTCCGTTTCTGTTGGAAAGAATCCTCAGTTCACGTTGGAAATACAATCCTTTTAGTAACTAGGATAATACTAATTATACAAGCTACAGCCCTATAGTACTAAGTTTTGCAGCCTTCTGATGTGGCAACCAGATTATCAGAAGACATCACACCTAGGAGCTCCGAGTTCATCACATCCACATGAGGAATCAGTGGCCCATGGCTAAAGTTTTGATCCAGTTTAGCTCCACTTTGTGATAAAAATCAAACACAATTAAAAATTCACATGCATTGTGTTACGGCAAATTACAGCTGTAACTTTTTTTCACTTACTCTAAAAATAAATGCAGCACAAAACAAAAAAAAAATACTATTTTTTTAATCTTGTTGAAGGACTACAGAAACCTAATTTTAGTTTAGTGTTTTGTTCTTTCAAATGTTACGTCAGAGATTATAACACATGTATCACTGTGCGGTATTATTTGCCTATGACAGATAAAAAAACCCAGTTTCACCAACTGAACGATGGCTGCAATGTGTAATTGATGCGAGGCACGAAAAAACCTGCAATATAAACGTTGATATGTAGTTGACTACAGCCCTTAACCGGCCTGCTTCAAGAGCTGAAATGACAGCAAATGACTTATCAGCAGTTATATTGCTGTTATTTTGGGCCTCTTGTGAGCTAAAGGTCACCTACATGTCACAGCCATTGTTCGGTTGATGAAACAGAAACAGCAGCAAGAAGACATTCAATCTGCCTTTTTCACGCAGGCATGCCTCTACTCCTGCCAGCTCCACTGGTCGAAAATGAAACCACCAGCTTCTACTGCACATGCACAGTTCATGTTAGTGACAGGCGCATGCGACAGACGGTGGTAGCTGTCAAGCACACACTTGCCACTTTGCAGGCACAACTGGCTCCTTGTGGAACCAGTTCTCACCTGCGTTTCTCACGTGCGTCTGTTTTCAAGCCATAGCGGAAGAATTATCGCCACTTCCCCAGAGGGCCCCACATCTTGCAAAAAAGGTGAATTATAAGTTATTCAGTGGCCATAGGCAAATATCATGCAGTGATCCATGCATACCAATGTCTAACGGATCATTCGAAAGAAGAAAACACACAAGCAAAAATTTGGTGTCGATAGCCCTTTAAAAACGCCACAGTACAGTATGGACTAAATTTTGCTTCCAATGCTTCCAATCTTTGTATTCAACAGATCCTGTCTGCAGCAAGCTAGAAAGCGAAACAAGCTTGACATGGCACTAAAGCGCTCCAACTACAAATGACAGAAAATTCTTGCATAGCCTGCTAAGTGATACAGTTGAACCCTGCTGTTACATTCCCGGGTGCTACATTTTTCCAGAAGCTACATTTTCATGGGCCAGCCTCACTCCTGGCTAACACAGAAACCCATGAAATACAAACTCGGCAGTTACGCTGGAATCGTGGCAGCATTAATGCACGAAACACCGCGAATGTCACCTGGTGATGCAGTGCTTTACTTCGTGCCGGCATTATGGCTACCTGTGTTTACTACACAACGGAACAGCAACGGCAAAGAGGGACTCTACACTCTATCGGCGTTTGACTGCTGCCATGTCGGGTAGCTTCCTGCGCGCTCTGCCCCCACCGTTGCAACGCGAGCGTGAAAACGGACTATGCCACGACTGACGGCACGCGGGCACACTATACAAGATGCGGCTGCACGAGTTTGCTCTGATGCTTTTGTTTCTGTCATCCACTTTCCTGTCGCTCGCAGCCTAAAAGACGCAGTTCGCCAACGACAATAGACAATGATTGTGTAAGATTAAGCGCCCTCCAAAAAAACACAGAAGCGCACCCATGCCACAACCTCTCTCCTTCATCGCTGCTGCATCTCCCCCTTGCATCAGCAGCTGCTTAGCCGGATAGAGCGCCATCGCAGGACGCTCTACGCATGAAAAGCGATAGTGAGAGTCGCAAAGCCTCACAAATTCCTGATAAGTACCTTGCGTTTACAAGAGAAAAAAAAATTGGCAGATAGCAATGTACAATTTTTATTTTTTATTTATATTTTTCCATGCGCTGAATTCAACCATACAGCTAAACCTCGATTTAACGAAGTCTGTACAACCTGCAGTTTACTTTAATACTGAAATTTCGCTACATCGAAACTGATCTCCTAACATGCTAAGAATCTGCCAAAAACAGGCTACGGATAACTCATGACGAAAACCTTTATTTGCGATCAAAGTGGTCTTTTACTGCTGCCCTTTCTTTGCATATGTTGTGAGCTCATGGGCCGCCTCAGCATGTCTATCGCGCCAACCCAAAATAATCTCCTGCATTTGTGCAAATCAGGCCAGAAGCTTAGTGCTCGAAATCTATAGTGACCCAGGTCTGTCTTCGGCGACTTCATAGCAATACGATGCCATGGTGCAGCAAATGTAAGCCACCAAAAGCCAGAGATTAATTACTGCACACTCTGAGGAGAGGTGGGAGGAAAGCGGGCTTAAGTAAAACAATGTCTTACATGTCAACAGCTGCAAGGTCCATTGCTGCTATGAGGTCGTCCAAGAGGGACAGCTGTGTGTCTGCAAAGACAAGCTAACCTCACTTGTACGCCATCCCAGGGGATAAACAGGCTTGATCAGCTCACAGGAAGGGAAGCTTGTTGGTGAGGAGTGCGACACATTTAAATGCAAGTGCCAAATGATACACAGTTTACCAGCATTTTGGCATGAATGTAAACTGATCAAAATAAGCAGTAAAACTGAGCCGTCTGCTTCCACTTCAGTGTGTAACCACCAGATGAAACCACAGTCTGCCCATATGCAGGCTTATATATGATCTATACAAGGTTGCAATATTTTGCCGAGCTATAAACTCCCTTTGTTCCTAGCTACTACCCAAATGCCTGGGAACTAAAACCGAAGAATACCATCGAACCGTTGCATATTATGAATTCATAACTAGTCACTTAATGTTGTTTGGGCACACAGAAAACCAATTAATTAATCCATTATGCAGCTGCTATCACAATCGCAGTCCTTTATAAACTCATTTTTTAGTAATGTTGTGAAAGAAAATTTCCAAGTCTTTTTATAGGACCAGTATCTGTGCATTGGAAGTGTGATGGAAACTACATGTGCGGTCTTCAGCACGCCATACACAAGAAGCAGAGCAATTAGCCAATCATGGCTGCCCTTTATTGTCTTTTTTTTTTTGTTACTGCACACCCAGGAATGTATTCTTATTTTCATTAAAGCAAGAAAACTACCTAATGGTGCCATTTTACGTTCAGCAAATGCACATAAATCATATTAGAACCTTTGCGCGCAGTAGGAGTGATGGCAATAAACTGAAACAAACACGGGAATGGGCAAATTTTAGTGCTGCAGGATCCCAAGACCATCCCTACATATTATCTCGTTAGTTTATGCTGTACTTCAGGCACAGGTTCTCAAGTAGTACTAGCCAAACTCTCTCTCTCCTCTCTGAAGCAGCTACAAATGTCTTGCAGAGCAAGAAAATAGAACGCAGGCATTCAGTACAAGTAGAAAGTGATGGTCTAACTCCAATAACTCTCGCTCTGTGTGCAATCAACCTGAAGTAGTCAATTGCACAGCAACAAAGAAAGGCCTTGATAATGGAGGCCAAGCCTAAGACAGCTTACCAGTCGGAATGTTGTCTTTGTTCGTATCCAGGGGCAAAAAAGTGAATCTTCGCAGGTCTTCCATGTAAGGCAGTTGAATGAACACCAGGCACTGTAAGGACATCCCAGCAGATTATACAGGCGCCATACGAGAGGCTGCATTAGCATCACGTGAGACTAACACTCAGTCAATTAATGAGTTGTTAACGGGACCCAGAAATGATTTTGATGATCCTATTCTAGTGCAATAGATCTGTAGAGGTAGTCTCTGTCGGTAGTTGAGTCGATTTTGAAAGCTCTGCATGGATGCTATGATTTAGAAATACTAATTTTTAAAAATCGCTGCCCACAGTAGCTCGCAACCAATTAAGGCGACACACCTTGCCGCGCGTCCCCTACCCCGATGACATCAGTGGGCAGATGAGGTGAGCTTGAAGGCTGGCTTCTGTAGCTTCGAACTTGTATCAGAGCTTTTTTCACGACAGTGTGTGAATATGACTAGCCTGCCTCAAGTAACACGATGCTCACTGTCCCTGGTTATGATGACTGAAAGCAGTTGGCAGCATTTACTGTGACGTAACCACAGTTTACACAATGAGAGTGAAACTACCATACACAAGCTCTGTGAAAACAAAGACCACGCAAAAACAGCTACATGCTGCACAAAATGATGGTACTGCGGCGTGCGCCTATAAAATAACTCTGACGCCGTCACTCATTGGTGATAACCGAGAGAGAACAGCACAAGTAAACTCACTTCATATCGCTCCTTGATACGTGGGCTGAGAAAACCCATACGTGGGGCGCTCTTGTCAGAGAAGGCATACCGCACGATGGCCACCATCTTTGACTTTTTCAGTGCTTGGATCAGTGCAGAGAGAGCAGCACCAGCAGACTGCACAGGTACAGTTCAGTCATCCACAGGAATTAACAGTGTGTGCATGTGACCCAGAGTTTACTGACTTGCAGAAAAAAGAAAGGAAAGAAGGACTGAATAAAACTGAAATTTGGGAGAGTTGGTACGCATTCACACATTTTATTTTTACTATTTACAGACACTGCAATCCACAAGGTGGGAATATAACATAGCACAAAAATAATCACAGGCAACAGAACAAAGTGAAGACAAAGTGCACGGCTAGGTCACTATAACAAATGTCATTTTTCAACACAATTCACTGCAAACTAGGCAAAAAAAAAAAAAGCAATGCACTGCAAAAAAAGCAAGAAAGGTGTATCTGAGCTTTTCCGCTGTCACTCTGCTGACGGTAACAAAGAAAGGGAAGGTTGAGTCAATGTCGTATTACTTAAATTATTCAAGTCAGTTGCTGCCCTGGGGAAAAAGAAGTATTTAAAACAATTATTTTTTACACGGAATGGTGTCATAGTTGATGCTTCTGCCTGGTAACAAAAAAATGTAATTATTTCAGAGATGTTAACATTGTAGTATTTATTTATAATCTCGTACATAAATTTTAGTCGGGGAAACACAAGTTGCGGCTAATAGTTCTGTGACTGACGTGTGGGAGAAATTATTGTAGACAAAGCGAACTGCCTTTTTCTGCAACCGTTCTCAAGCTTTTTGATGGTCGTCTATGTAAAAGGGTCCCAGAAAATTGATGCAACAAGTGCAACAAGGACGAGACGAAATGGAAACAACAGACCAGCGCTGACTAACGACAGATTTATTGCGGAATTAACACAAAGTATTGTTGTTCCGGCTTTGTTTGCTTTTACTTTTACTGTATACACACTTTGTGTTGTTTCCACATCAAATCAGTTGACAGCCAGCGCTTGTCCGTTGTTTACTTTTCGTCCAGTCTTTGTTGCACTGCTGAGGCAATATGAAGGACTGAATGACTACAAGTGACAGTGGGCGCATTTCACAATACCGCATTGGACCACAAGTACCATGGAATCATACACTAAAGGTAACTGAGGGGAACTTTGTACAATTTTCGTTCTCAATAAGTTTCATTGTTGTGCTTTTTGTGGCTATGTTGATGCTTATTTGGCAATGAAGGAGGCATTTATTGCTGAGAAAACTGCATTTAAAAAGGGAACTTTTTCTTTTTCCTCCGCCACTCGATTCAAACTTGTGAACTCAAGAATGGAAAGGTCGCCATGATAACCATTCGGAAGTGAATGGCACTGGTGCCTAACCCCAAGGACCATGTCCAAGAATCAGTCTTGATGCCATAGCAGTCTGCTTTTGAAAATGACCGGTGGCTATGACACCTGTACTTTATCTCCTGGTCTTTTCTAGTTTTTGAAAGCTCCGTGCTCAGTTAAAGCAGTCTTTCAAAAATGATAATCCATCAAAACAGACCAACTTCAATTCATCCTGGGTGTCACTTTAAGCTTTCGTTTCAAGGCTGGCCATGCAATGAACTCAGGTGCTGAACTGTGTGTAACTAAGCTATTTCTGGGAGATAATGCGCGAAACAAACAGCTCTTTATCAATAACTCGAAGTGGGAACTGTGTTGGTCCAATGTTCACGTCACGTCACAGATGTGAATGGCTGCGCTCGGGTGGATGTCAATAAGTAATTACTCCCTTATTACAAATCTACTCCACCTTGAGGGATTCCCACAAACATTGGACCAACACAGTTCCCATTTCGAATTATTGATCAATTCACTCTTGCCCTACCATAAGCTTGCCGTCCAGGCTAGCTCAATTGGTAAAGCGACTTCTCCAGTGAAGCAGTGGTCCCGGGTTCGAACCCTGGACCAGGGCGAATTTTTATTTAGCTACGAAGTTTCTGAGAAAGCTGGATAGCTTTCCTCTGTAGCCGTATGGCTCCAGTCGGCTGGATGTCAATGAGTAATTACTCCCTTATTACAAACAGTTCTTTGATGCCAATCTGCTTCTGCAAGAAATTTTACAATTATCTGACATGCCTGAATGCCGCTCAGAATGTTGCTGCATCAAAACTGCAGCACTAGCTCAATACCATACAATTTCAAAAATGAAACTTACGTCATCTCCTTTTCTGGCAACTATATATGAAGTCTTGTCCCCCATGTAGTAGTGTCTTTTGATCTGAAAGAAAAAGAACAAAGACAAGTACTGGTTTATCAACACGAAATTTAAGAATGCTAACATGTGTCATTCACAGCTGATAGGCATGCTGTGCATATTCAAAAAAGGGACCTGTTAGAGGCATTTTTCAGCAGTGAACTTGGGTGTCTAGAGCCAAGCTTTTCACTCATGCCTATGACTCCCTGCCCTCATGCCCTCGCAATTCAACCACACAGCATCGAATAATCAATTTCACGGACAACACTGAGATGTGCAACTTCTGGCACTGGCACTCTCAGAACATTTGTGTGCAACTAATCAGTCATATAATGTGCTCAGTGTTCGCACTAGGTTCAACAGTGCTCATGCTGGCAACAGAACCAAAGCAGTCATGCGCACACAAATTGATGAAGAGATCCTTAGTGTGCAAGTCTGCCAAGACGTACAAGTAACTCACGTTGACCTCATCGGTGAATCCGAGTACCTGCAGACCACGGCCAGAGCCGCTCTTGCTTCCGTCCATTGCTGCCCGGCTCTCGTCAGTGAAAGGCACCAAGGTGGAGCCGTACCGATACGCAAGCACGGTGCTGTCCTTCTCCACTTCAGTCTCCTTCTCATCGTTGCGGTAGTAGACCGTGTCACAGCGCACTGGGACTTGCGTGCGCTTGGCGACAAACTGCTTCCACGGCTTGGTTTTCACCTCCACCACCTAGGCAAACGTCACCAGTAAGCAGGTAGGCAATCCTAGTGAGCCAAACGAAGCAGCCACATGTACCTCTGAATTAACACAATAAAAATAAATGAGATGGAAGGAAAAAAAAATGCCCAGGAGATCATACGATGTGATGCAACAAATCTGCATTAGCAGTACTGTTTGTACATTTCACTTTTACATTGATCAGCTTCTCTATTATGCCTTTGAACTGCCTTTGCCTCTATGCCTTTAACAGGATTACTTTTCAAAATTTTATCTTAGGGATAAATAAGGCATGTGATACACTGAGACCAAAGCCATCTCTCAACTTTCAGCATGGCAGAAAGAATTTCATCCCAAAGACGCACAGGACTGGGAAGCTCCTAATTTACAATGAGGTTTCCTGCGGAATACCGCAACAAGGGTGTACAGCTACAAATCAGAAATAAATGGGCAGTCCAGACAATGGAAGCCACCAAGGCTGCCACGTCAAAAGAAGGCACAGTGAGGCCAGGCCAATGCAAAGCTATGGTTGATGTTTTTCTATGATCATGAAGGTACTGCCAAAGATTACCGCACTTCTTCAAGCCAGACTAGACTACCTTAGGGATGCCATCAAGAGAAAAAAAAAAAAATTAAAGTCTTAGAAATCCAACAACTCATGTCTTCATCACAACAATGCACCTACCTATTCATCAAATTTTGTGCAGCGTTTTTTGGTGAAGCATGGCATCAGTCTAAGTCTAACTGTCTTCCTACAGGAATATATGTCTATGTACAAGTGTGGCCAGAATAATACGGAGCACAGGAAGGGTCGCGGAGCAGCGGAAACGTGCTTATGCGTGCTGCCTAGCAGTGGCGACAGGAACTATCTTAATTTGGATGCGGCGAGATGGCGCCGGTAGCACGGACCCACTTTTTCCGCAGGCCTATCAACATCACAGTATATAGCATGCAATCCCTTGCTCTATGATCGACTGATACTCTGCTGACAGCGCCATGCGCTTCGTTGCCCTGTTCTCGCATCGAGGAGCGGCGCACGCTGTAAACGGGTGCAAGACGGCCGTTTGGGCATTACGTGTTATCTCGGCCCATCAGTGATAATGGCAGGGTTGCAGCAAAGAGGGGGGCTCGGTGGCAGGCACTCTCGCTGCACGCGGATAGCCAGGGGTGTCTTTGTTGTGCTGATAGGTGGCGCTTAGATGCAGTTTCTGCTAGCTTGGCCGCCTTTCGCGTGCTCCGTATTATTCTGGCCGCACCTGTACCTTTCCCGGTTATTCTAAAATCAGAAGCTCATTCAGAAGGCAAGCAATTTCACACTATCAATATTAATAGATAAAATGATGATATATAAGAAGTTATTGATGGGCATTCCAGAAGTGCATTTAGCAGCATGTTTCACAAACTGAGAGGAATGCTGGGTGCAGCATGTATGCTTCCAAAGGTAGTACATTGAATAGGAATATGAAAATGCTGCCCTAGGTAGCCAGATTTTTTCCAGAACTGCCAAATAAGAAGTTTGGATACTTTCTGGATTCGTTATGCTCTTGCTATATTGAAAAACACTGAGAAGAAAATGCACCAAAAGGTGGGTGCTGCGTAACAGTGCATTCTTCAAAAAGGAGGTGCTTGTCTGGAAGCACGGAACCACTAAAACACACTTTTACACAAATTTCTTTAGTACAGAACCAACGTGTGTGGATGTGAATATCCATGCACTAAATAGTCCTACTGTTCCAAGCAATGCACTCTCTTGTTTTTTTTTTTCATTTTGCTTCAAGACTTGTTCTTGACTGGCATAACAAAAATGTCACCAAATGTGCTGGCTTACTTTGATATATGAAGAGATTGGTATGGAGATGTCGGGCCCTATTTCCAGATTCGCATTCCAAGGTGTCGGACGGGTGCGCTTCTTCTCATACGACATCAGAGCTGGCATAGCCTGGCTGAAGTTCAAGGAATCAGTAAGGACAAACAGCACTGTTTGAAAATATGACTTAATAATGGGGGACTGCAGCTTTCAAATCCCAAAAATTCAGAAAAAAAATCGAATTTTATTAATGTTAGCAAACACCAGAGTTTGTATCTACAAGATTCTTTCTAATTATATCCCAAAAGATATTCCCCGAAAACAGCCAAGAAGAGACTTGAAAAAATGTTTTTTGTGACCACAGGAAGCAGAAACTGGTTGAGATATTCGTGAAAATGCCAGTTTTGCCAGAAAATGCCTGACAATGGTTTCACGGATTTTCATACCGTTTGTTGCATTGTGTTCCCTGATAAAATGTTTATGCAGCAACATTCCTATATTTCTGAATTACCTTCTCATTCTTTCAACATGTAATTAATTTGACATGATGGTAATGAGTGCATTATACAATAAAATCCCGCTATAGTAAACTGAGTTAAAGTAAAAACTTGTACTTCCTAATAAGCACGCCACATTTCATCCCTCTACACCAAAAATAAAAAATTTCGCCTCCAAAACCCGCGTCCCCCTTAAGGTTTTACAAGTGCTGTACCAGCATTGCAGAGGCTAATACCAAATTGAGGCAAAGGAAAAGAGAAGCCTAGAGGGCAAACCGAGGAAACACAAAGTATCAGAAAAAACAAACAAACAAATACTTCAGTTAAAACTTTGGTCTTTCTAGCAACACAAAGCAACTTCCCACAGCATTTTGCAAAAACAACTTGCATATGTTAAAAAAAAGCACAACGGCAGCCTTTCAGGAATACAACCTTGCCTCCTAAAATCTAAACTAAAAAAGTTTATTCACTTATCTTAGTTAATTAATCATTTAATTATTGATCCATATGATGTAGATAATGTGAGCTCTGCAGTACAATCCAGCTCAACAGATTGCACCGATGCATCTCTCACAGTTTATAGAATAAAAATCTGTAAAGGTAAAAAAAAAAAATCACGCTGTGGATGCGAAGTGAAGTTGCACGTGTACTTTGAGTTTCCATTAAAACTAGATAAAAGTGAGCGCTCGTATCAGAAGATATTTGGCTTTCCTTTCTGTTTTGCACTGTTCTGCTACACCAATAACCCTAATGAACAACTAAACCATTAACAACTTGTCCCGTTAACATTCTCAATACATGCTGGCCACACTATCCTGGGCATACCTGAATGTGTATGCATCGCCACCGACTGCCTCCAGAATCTTGCCAACGTATTCAGCTGCCTTTTTCTGACTTCGAGAAAGCTTTGCAGCATCATCCCCAATGTTCTGGACATCAAAAGGACAGCTGAAAAGAAGACAGCAAGAACAGTCAACCCTTTACCAGCGAGAGCATACAAATGAGTTTTCTGCATTGAGCCATTTACAAAGGTCCTGTTACTCATCTTATACATAAGTTATATGGAAAAGTCCACAACAATAAAAACTGGCCAGCATACACATAAGAAGCAGCATGGATGTGTTTACTGTTCATAAGAAGCAATAAATTTAGATGATGTATTTATCCTTAATTCATCAGTTTACTAAAAAAAAAGGAGTTTCTTGTAACACATGTCTGTCACTTTTTCCATCCTAAATACAAAAAAATTACCGACGATTACGTTACTTCCTAATGCGAAATTTGAGCGCAGCAAATAAGCTGTTTCACCTTTTCGATAGTGAGTCAACCCCAGCTGCGGAGTTGGTTTCAGGGACAACGCCGCCGATGCCGACACAAACAATATGATACCCTCGCTTCCGCAGCGCTAAGAACCAGGTCTAGCCGTGGGAAGGTGGTCACGTATTCGTCGACGTGCTGGGGCCTACGTGAAATAACCGGCGCGTCGGCAACTGAAGAGCACCCTATCCGCCACACAAGAACAGGGGGGGGGGGACCCTTTCCTCCTCTTTCTGCATGGCGGCGACGGTGTTCTATGCAGTCACGTTATCTTGACTCTCTAGCGGCGTCAGCGGCATCCAGCGGTATCAGTCGGTCGTTATCAGTCGGTCGCTGCTAGCGCTGGGGGGATGAAAGGGGGGCGGAGCTGGTTATGAGGCCGACGACGACGCGAAACCCAGGAACGGACGCCAAAGAGCTGCGCTCTAAAATAGACATATCAAAGAGTGTTGATCTTTGGTGTAGCATAGTCAACCTCCAAAACAAACTTGGAAGAAGCTGACTCCTTTAATATATAGCCGGCCTTTATTTGCCACATAAATATTTATGCACTTCAAAAAGCACAAGATTAAAGAGTCTAACACTTTAAAGCTTTCATGTTAGGAACAATTCTACAAAGTAGACAAGGAGCAGCACATATACTGCCAGCACAAACTGAAACATGATCAGTGAAGTGTATTGCTACAAGCACAAACTGTGTCCCTTAGCACAAGCATGGCATCCAAGTCTAGTGTGGTAACAATAAGAGTGCAAATAGAGTGCAAATTTGCACCTTACTCTTACATAGCATACTATTAAATGGACAGCAACAGCATTGTGCAGATGTCACTTCTCGAACAATCTCAGCCACTGACTCATACTTGCAGGCACCCACAGAAAGATTAGGAAGGGATACGTCTGTGCCAGCAAATGTTATGTGAAGCCATTTCTGCCGAAGTCGTCACACACATCGCATTTCAGCAGAATGTAAACTCCAGCACTGAAGTCCTGGCCGTTTACACTCCTCAAGCCAGCAGTGATGGAATCAAAACTAGGAGCAACATACTCAGCCATTCCGTTAAATACCCAGACAGTACAAGTATACGCAGCAGTGTCATGGAATAATCACAACTCAAAATTACCGCAGGAACGCACTTCACTACACATCAAAAGCTTTCGACAGTTCACTCACACAATGGTTAGGGACAAGTCAGAGTTCTTCATCCCGTCAGCGATGATGTTTTGCTGGCTGTCATTGAAGGTCCCGCCCAGGTTCGACAAAAGCACCACTCGTCGACTGCTGAACTTCAGGTTCTTTGTTTTGTCTACAATCACATCCAGTGCAACTACGATGGCATCGACAACTTGGAACGTGTTAAGTCAAGGAAACTAACACTGCTGCTCTGCAATATCCTGTCAGTGGCCATACCAAAAAAAGCCTGCCTTGTGTAATCCTTTCTCAATGAAGCCATCAATGTCACTGTGCACCCCCCCCCCCCCCCCATTTTTTTGGTGCCCAACATGGGGGCAGCTCTTGAAACATCAACTGACAGTCAGTTCAGTGCATGGGATTCCGTGCCTGAATGTATGATGGCCAAGGTGAATGCTGAAGTAGCATTAGCACAACTACACACATGCAAGCTGTCATGGCATGCCAGCACTTCACTTATGTGAAGCCCTGCACCCAACTTCCAAACCAAAACAACTGCCAAGGATACAGTCACAAACATGCTGAGTGGCTTTGACCTCAGAAAGCTTGTCCAGCATGTCAAAGGAGACGGGTTGTAGACCACACAAGACGTCAATGTGTTGGTATTCATCATCACTTGACAGGCTGTTATTGGTGCGCTGGCTGCCGCAGATCACCACAGCAACCTCATCTTTAGAGTCTGAGAAGATCTGCATGCCAGGAATAAAAAAATATGTGCCTGCACTAGATTCACCTTTTCCAAAAAAACCCTTTAGAAAAGTCAAGTTGCAAACACAGAACATGGGTCCTCTGTCACTGCTGACTTATTGAGTTGGTATGGTGCCAGCGGCAGTATGTTTACCACACCATGCCAAATACTGCAGCCATGTGATGGTCAGGCAGTTTTTTATGATTACAGTCAAGTTTTCTGCGCGCTTTTGCATACATACTGCAATAAGTGCATATGAAAATATTATGAGCTACCGCTTCAACAAATGGCTCTATTCCACGACAGCCCGGCACTCAGCGTGCAGGCCTAAGAACACAGGTGAGCGATGACGATGAAGAGTATGTACAGGTGAAAGTTTGTGCACCCTGATCAATATATAATAACCCCATCAAGGCAATGAATAAGATGAGGCACTGCACGTAAAATTGATCTGTTTTCCCTTTTGTTTATTTAATCAATAAAAAACCCACCCTTCCAAATAGGCATTGTTGGTTTTCTTATTTCTGAGCAAAAGTGCCAAATGGCTTTAAAGGCATAGCATGCGTGGACTGCCAGAATTAACAGTCATTCAAAGAGATGTCTAAATAAAGCATTAAAAGTGTGCATTGCAGGCTCCGAATAAATGTCCAGCATCATATCGTGATTCTGGTGTAATACCCCTGACCTAAAGAGAGTTGCAGGTCAGAACAAGGAATGACAGACAGGCACAGTTTGTGCATCCTCTATAAGATGGTAATGACTTTTCTAAAGAGACCATTAATTCCCTTTTATTGCATTTTTAAACATCAACAGGAAAAAATTTTAGCTTAATTTAAAACTTAACATAAAGGCAAGCTTACTAACCATGAAAAAGTGGAAGCCAACCAAGAAATAAAGACGGGCAAAAAGATGAAACATCTGCATTTTTTTTAATTTCTTGGTCAGCGTCTGCTTTTTCAGATTTGAATATGACCGTCCACAACCTGACGAGTTTTCTTCCAACTATGAACTATTGAGGCAAGGTTGTTTTAATAGCTTTTCAAATGCATTAAGCAAGCACCAGTGCCACATCTAGACAAAGCAGAGTAACAACATTATGGTGGCCTGCTACTTGTCTCTAGAAAGAGTGATATAGTCAACTCTTTTGCCGCAATATTGTGTTTTACTAACAGTCTCAAGAGCAGTTCTGCTTTTCTACAAGCGACAATACTCATGACAGAGTTTTGTCATGTTGCTTTACTACATTCCTTTAGCACAATTTTAAAAACACCCTTAAAGCCAATGCTCCGTTTACAGTAAGATGATGCTGGTTCTTACCCTTCGCTGGATCATGAGCTCGGCACAGGTCTTAGCCTCTTCGAGATCCGTTGGGCCATTGGGAGGGCCTTGATTCATGTGGGGGCCAACATCCAGAATGATGGCAACAGCTTCCTGAAAAACAGCAAGCACAGTCGAGCCCACTTATAACGACTCTGATGGTGACGCAGATGGCATTTGTTGTATCTGAAATTCGAAGTAAGTGGACTCCCCATATTACAGACAAAAATATAGAATACGGCAAAAGTAGCATTGCTTCTGTAAGAAAGCACGTTACACACATCTATTTCTTTAAAGCAAACCCAATCAAGTTGGTTTCCAAGGTCTCCAGCTCGGTCATTCTCCATGCCGAGACCCTTGCTGCCAACAGTCTGCTTTAGCACTAATTGCGGTTGAAGTGTTCATGGCAGTTGGTGACAGGTCAGTCTCCTTAATCAGATTCCTGGCAGCCAGGGAGTACTAGCACTTCGCACACCACGGCTTCATTACAGCACGTCTCCGCAATGTTGGCGTTCTCACCAACAGAGTCATCCCATCGACATCCGATTAGCTGTGCATCAACGATGTGCTGATGCAAATTCACATGCATCTGATCAGATGGTTTTCCGACAGTGTCATCTGTTGTTCCTGGGCCCATGCAGCAATGAATATAGCGCAGCACATGTAAGCAAAGAATATATCAGCTGCACTTTCTGCTGTATGCTCGCAGTAGTGCACAGAAGCCAACAGCCACAGAAACCAAGGGGCACAGGGGATTTTTTTTAAAAAATTAATTTATCGGATCCCACCGGCAGCATGTGGTTGTTTTTTATTCTGCTTTTCTAATCAATTAGCTTTAAGCGATAGCATATTCAGTAATATTCTAAATTGATCAACACCACAAAAATAAATAAATTAATTAAAAAAAAATTCCCTGTGCCCCTTGGTTTCTGTCATATTCTTAATGAGCCCCTCATTCCCCTTCCCTTGTTTGTTTAATTGCTTAGCGAGGGCCTCGGTTCTGGCAGCCTTGACGCCATAGGAAGCATAAGAGGGTTCTCACGCAGCTTCCACCCTCTCCGTTCGATGACGTTCTACGTCACACCTGCGGAAACTCAGGACATTCTACGTCCGCCGCTTATGAACGTGGGTGGCGCTGATGAACACTCTCAAGGTTAGGTTACTCGTAAACATAAATACCCCCGAAAAGCAGAAGATTTGACAGCCGTCGCCGTAGCTGAGAGGTAGAGCACCGGACGCGTAATTTGGAGGTCGTGGGTTCGGATCCCACCAGCGGCATGTGGTTGTTTTTTCTTCTGCTTTTCTAATCAATTAGCTTTAAGCGATAGCATATTCAGTAATATTCTAAATTGATCAACACCACAAAAATAAATAAATAAATTTAAAAAAATCCCCTGTGCCCCTTGGTTTCTGTGGCTGTTGGCTTCTGTCATATTCTTAACGAGCCCCTCATTTCCCTTCCCTTGTTTGTTTAAATGCTGGTTTTATGGCGTTTAACGTTCCAAAGTGACTCAGGCTATGAGGGATGCCGTAGTAGAGGGCTCTAGATAATTTCGACTACCTGGGGTTCTTTAACGTATCACTGATATCACACAGTACATGGACCTCTAATAATTTGCCTCCACCGAAATGCGACCGCCGCGGCCGGGATCGAGTACTCAGACATATACATATTTTGACGACAGCACCGTTCGTAATAACCGAGCGCTCGTTATATCTGTCGTCGTTATAAGTAGGCTCGACTGTATTAACACCTTCCCGCAAACGTATAAGCTGTAAGAAATAGCCGCAATTTTTTACTCCTTAAACGGCTCAAAGACTGTCAACCTGTCGAAAGTCGCTGCAACTTCGCGCGCCGTGTACATACATGCAGGGAGCGCGCGCTCGACACAGACCGACACCCTGCCGAAGTTTCAAACAGTTGCGGTAGTCGAACAAAAGGTTATCAAAGCAAAACAAAAGCAGAAAGGAGCTCCACAATCGAGTTCGCCGCAACAGCACCTAATTTTAGCGATTTGTGAGCTAACACCTGTGCCGCCGACAGGCGTTATTCGTACGGCCAACAAGTGTTTTCTGCTAGGTGCTTCTACGCGACTCCTGTTCGACTTGCCACTCCGAGGCCTCACAGTAGGTAAGCAGAGTCATCATCCGAGTTACTAAACTGCCGACGTGTCGGGCGTGCTTTTTATCCATGCACGAATACGGCGGGAGCGGCCATTTTTAAAAGCAAGCATGGTGTGTTTGTCAACAAGCAAGCAAGGAGACAGCGCGCGTCAGTGATTTGGGGGCAGCAAACAAAAAAGGGGATATGATACACCTCTTCGAACTTTGTTATAGCTGGCATTGCGCTCGCATGACTGTCTATGATATTCAGAGGCAGCAGAACACGTAAACACAAACTTTTGGCAAGCATTTCACAGAGTACCTACCTTATTTGCCGCCATTGCTGCAATGTGCGTAACCAATAGAGAGAGAGAAAGCAGAGACGTAGAGAGATGGCTTACTGTGGGTCTAAGTGACAAGAAAAGTACAAAACTCTCATTTATATTTCACATAAAACCGTAAAAGAGTTAAAATTTTACGTGTTATTGTAAAAAAACATTAAATAGAAACTAAACAATAAGGTCAGTGTCATTAGTGCTGTACAAAGGAACGCTAAGGTTAGTGCGCCGGACCGCCGGTGGTAGCAGCAGCAAGCAGTTTTACCTACTTTTGGTAGCATATACAGTAACTCTAGTTTTACCCCATGGTGTATGTGGTACTTTTTCGAAGCAATCGGACCGTGAAAGCAGCAATGCGACACGTGTCTCAGCAAGCATTACGTGTTGTAATCGACGATGATGGGGCTGCCCGAACAATAAACAAGGAAACGCTCAAACCGTTCAACTGATAAAGGGATGAAATCACCACAGCAGTACTATGTTTGTCCATATCCGCGCGCTGCTTACGCGCTTACGTGCCGTGTGCAAGAACCGGTGCGGCACGAGACGCGGGGGGCGTGCTGCTTGGATGTCACTCGGCTCTCTGACTCGGTAAGTGGCGGAGGCTCGCGTGCCATCTGCGCGCTACGCGCAGAAAAAGACATCCCTTGCGCATATCGCGCTTTTCTCCTAGCAGAATGCCAAGCAACTGCATCGTTTTGTGATTGCAGATAATACCTACGTCTGGCGATACGCCGATCACATGCTGCGCCCGCGCGCAATGTGCAGTACCGGCAGTTTACGCGTTCTAGCTCCCTTTCCGGCGATGATACTTAAAACCATAGGTTAATAGCGAGCTTTAGAATAGGGGAACCCTATTCTAAGTTCCTAGTTTGTTTTCAGCGATAGTTGTTTGCTCCCCTGAGTTTGTTCGGACACCTTCCGCTATCATCCTGAACGAATAGCTTTCGATTGGCTTGCCTGGTTAATTTAATACGTAACTTGACCTCACCTTTATACCCCTGCTATAACCGTTGAATGCGGCCCGATTTCTGCAAGTCGATCGCTGACACGGTTCTCTCGCGAAGCGTAAAATCGGGCTGTGGTCGTTGCTGACGCGCATACATGATACATGAGACGGAAGTCAGTGTAAGCACATTCAGCAGCTGTAGTCCGCGCTACGATCTGTATGGTGTGCTATAAAAGAACGGGACCATGCCGCTCCGGTCCTTATCGCGTTGCAAAACACCGCGAGGAAGTGGTTCGTTTATTGCCCACTTGACGGTGCAATCACGAGTCTGATGCCAATGAAGCTTCTTGCGCACGGGTATGCTGCAGAGCACGAAGTGGAGATTACGACCGTGGGTGCTGTTTGAAGCAGTTTTTATCAACATAAGTGAAAGCTTGGTATGCAATGAATTCTCGTTATTTCGAAATTGCTTAATTCTACTTTCCCGGTAGTTCGAACTTGCGCTTTGGCCCCCCTCAACACCATGAATATGAAGAAGGCACCTCTTCATCGAACACTGCATAATGTGAACAAATTTTCGGTCCCCTTCGAGTTCAAGTTCATTTGACTATCTGGAGTGAACACGGGAAGTGAAAACTGCTTCACACATTTTGAACAGCATTGTGCAAAACGCATAGTACAGCCGCAATGTATTTTTGTGCAGTTTATCATGTTGCATTTCTGCACTGTCATTTTCATTTGATTGCATACTTCACAGAGCCAGTATATTCTCAAATTTTGCAGTATATTAGCAGGGCTTGCTTCATCACAAATTGCACCATAAAGCTGCAATTGCCATGCAGTATTGTACTTTTATTGTTAAACTAATCCATTATGACACTCATTGTGTGAATAGTAAGTTGCATAAAATGTTTTGCTGCTGTAGCGCTACACAATGCTAGCTGCAAGCTATATACCTGAGCAGCCGAGATGGACAACCATGCGTCATCATTAGTTGTCGAGCGGTGTGAAAACAAATGTTGCAGTGTCTACCGCATCCACCCTCACACTTACCCACCTTCCTTAGAAATTGTGGATGGTAAGCTTTCCTGGATAGATCGCTGTACAAAGCATGTCCAGTGAAACGCTGTATCTCAGCGTGAGCAGAAATGGAGCTGAACACAGTGTATGCCTTCCATCCCCTTCACTCATGTGGCTGCAGGGTCCCCTGTCAATGCAGCGGCTTGTAATGACCGATCATTCTGCTGTTGTACAGTGCCCAGTCCATACACACAGGCATCGGTGTGACAAAAACTGGTAGACATACTTCAAAAAGTTGCAGCACATTGTGGGATGTGAACAGGTGCAAGGATTTGAAGTGCTTCAAGCTTTCCTCAGCAGCTGCAGTCGAGACAGAAGGTCCTTTACATAGAAGCAAAGCTGGGACTGGTTCTATCACATCAGAGAAATGTGAAATAAGCTTGTGTAAAAACAGCAAGTCCTACGGATGACTTGCTGTAACTAGGCGGGCTAGCTACCTCTGCTTGTAGGCTCTCCTTACTCTTTTGTTTGCACTATAAACCTAAAAGATATGTAATGCAGTTCATACATTTTAATTAACCTATTTTTGTATCCAAATATTAGTATGCATACTCAGTACTGATTAACTTTTGGATAATATATGTTTATATCGCATGTGCCTAGTTTCACAAAAAATGTGGTATAATATTCATTTTATTCAGAATGTACTGCAAAAATTTTTGAAGCTAGATGTCTAATAGTCCAGAAAAATTTTATCTAATACTGGTCTGTGCATAGTCTGGAATCTTATCTGTCATATCTGCTACTGGGGAAAAAACATCTGATGTCTGCCAATCTCATCTGTGTTCTTATCTTGCATCCTGTCCTTTTAATTGTTCTATGGCCATTGTGCACATTTTCCTTGTAGTTGTGTCCTTTTTTTTGTTAAACAAAAGCTTCCTAACTGTTAATGCAGGCTGAAAGGGATACACCCTCTACTTTACTTGGACATTGTTAACAACCTGGCTACGCCCACTGCAGGGCAGAGGCCTCTTCCATATCTCTCCAGTTAACCCTGTCCTGTGCCAGCTGTGCACCTAACTTTCTGTCGCCCCCTGTTGCACTTTCCTTCACTTGGAATCCAATTCGTTGCCCTTAAGGACCATCGGTCATCTTGCCTTCGCATTACGTGCTGTGCCCAAGCCCATTTCTTCCTCTTGATATCGACTAGGATATCATTAACCTGCGCTTTATCCCTGACCCACTCTGCCCTCTCTTCCTGTCTCTTAACATTGCATCTATCATTTTTCTTTCCATAGCTTGCTACACTGTCCTTAAGTTGAACCCTTTTCATTAGCCTCCACGTTTCTGCTCTATAGTTGATCACCGGTAAGATACAGCTGTTATATACTTTTCTCTTGAGAAACCTTGGTAAACTGTCTTTCATGATCTGAGAGAACCTGCTAAATGTGATCCATCCCATTCTTATTCTTCTAGTTATGTCACTCTGGTGATCTGATCTGCAGTCACTACCTTCCCTAAGTAGATGTATTCCTTTACCACTTCCAGCACCTTGCTACCCATTGTAAACTGCTGTCCCCTTCCAAGGCTGTTGGACATTACTTTGGTTTTCTGTGTATTAATTTTTGGACCTACCGCTCTGCTATGCCTGTCTGACTCATTGATCATGTCTGCCTGTATAACTCATTTATAGCATTAAACAGCAAACATGTAAATGTAGTCTTCCCTGAAAAACTTATCAGTGGAACTTCATTAACCTTATAACTAGGGATGTGCGAACACTCTAAACTTCGAATAGTTTTCAAATAGTATTCACTATCCGATTTGCGCTTTCACTATTCAAATGTTCAGAAATTATGAATTTCATTAAGCATAGACAGGTGATCTAGTTGATGGTTTGTAACACTGACTCATCTTTGCAAAAACAGACAGAAGAGCTGTTATTACAAGATGAGAATAATCCAAGAAATATTCCAGTTTTGTCTGTCATGAGAATGAGATGTAGCATATGCAAACAAACAGAGCAGAGTACTCATTAGCTTACAACGTTTAATAACTGAGATTTTGTCCTGTTGTGACATAAGTTGCTATCAAAGTAGCAATTATTTTCATAGCAATTACTTGGAAAGCTTAATAGTTAATTTTCCTGGTTTACATATATGTGTCCAATGCTAGGTTTAGAATAAGTGACATATTGGCTGTAACAAGTGGGAGGTAAGCGGCTCATGAACTATTGCATTGCATCGGGTTTTTCTCTGTCCTCGGCATTGGGTTATATGATTCACTTGAAATCAATGACCCTGATGCCGCTTGTGCACAGATGAGCAGCTGCAGAGCACATCTGGAAGCAGCACGAAACTACCATGTCTTGCTCAAAGCTTACGAGCTGCATTTGTTGAACACCAATCTGGCTTTATACGCACAGTTTGCTTGAGCCTGTTTAACTGTATCAGTGCTCATGGACTAAGCGAATATGATGACAATACTGGCTAACCATGCATGGGTACTTAGGAGTATTTTTCTGCTTGAAAGTCTAAGCTGGTGCCACTTTGCATTTTTCGCAAATATAATCAGTTGCAACAAAATGTCTCTTGTGTCCACTTAGTTTCACTTCACGTAGTGCTCTGTAGATCGCTTGTTTGCTGTACTTATGCTTTGTTTCTGTAGAAAAAAATAACTTGTGGCTCTGAGCTTATCTGTTGTAGCAGTAAAAACTCTTTTTTTTTCTTTTTTTTCCTCACTGGGAAGCAATGCCACCCAAATGTGTTGGGAAGCTCGTAAAAAAATTTTTTTCAAGAAATTAGCCTGTGACAAGTATAAATAAAACTGCAGGTCATTTAAATAGGCACACAGCCAGAAACCACTATACGTTTATCCTGTTGGTACGAGTCGCATTGAAAATACAATTATGTATGATATTTTGTATTTTGGGTGCTGTGTGTAGTCACAATAATTGGAATTGTAATATGTCTTCGTGTTATGAATACAGAGGCACAGGATTATTCATGCACATTAAAGTATTAATTTGTGAACACCTAGTTTTGCAAGGCACTTCATAGGATTGTGCATGTAGAGTATAATAAAAGGGATATGTAAGTTGCACACGGGTGCCTCACATTGTCTGTTAAACATCTTTGATGCTTATCCTTATCCTTACCACACTAGTTTGAACAACCATTTAGCTCAGTACTTATTTAGTGTGCAAGGCGGAGCCAGTTGCAGAAGCAGACCTGAAAACAGTCACGAGCACCTTTGCAGCTTTTTTTCCAGAGACTAAGTGGTACATAAGCAGTTGCATCCATATTGAGTGTTGGAATGCTATTCAGCTGAGAGCAGCTATGGCAGGGTTCGGCGGTTGTATCTGGCAGAACAGCTGTGTGTGGCACAGACCATTGTCAATTGTCTAAGGGGGCATATTATCCTGTTTGCTTTTCAAACCATTGTCAATTTCAGAAGGTGGGGAATGTTTCCATTTGTGGTCTCGTGTGGTAGCATCATGGCTTATCTTTCTTCCTGTTCCTGGCTTATCTGCTTGTGCCTATCACTTTATTTACTTATTGTTCCGCAGCTTTGCACAGCTAACACAGAGGAGCATGCAGTGCTGTACTTTGAAAAAGTGCAACTTTATGGGCCTCCCTGAACCTGCTGAAGTGGCTTGTTTTTATCTTCTCTGAGTTTAGAGGGAACTACCACAAACACTGTTGACTTTGAGGCCAGCTTTAAAAACGTATACTTAGTTGCCACTGCTGTCTTGTGTACTTAGTGTTGCTTACTTTTGTGGCTGCATATTTGCTTGGAGATAGTGCCAGGCTAGCAAACATTTGCACTCCAGGAAAGCCCATTGTCTGTCAAGGCAAGCATGTTTGTTTTATACTTCAAATAGGTCCATTCAGTGGCTGCCGAGCTTGCAGTAGCTGTTTGCACTAGCTGATAGCATGGCGATGTGGAATCAGCTTTGTTCTCTTGTTGGCCTTACATTTATCTACCGTTTGAAACTTTCATGAACTGTGGCAGCGTAGTATTTGACCATCAAGATAAGTGAACTACCAGTGGCATGTAGAGAAAGGCTTTTTTTGCAAGCAAGGCTTATTTTTCTCTGGTTAGAAGAAGGCTGGGTGAATTTTTTTTTTTTACATTAGAGTCGACGATCGAAAATTCGGGCCCCTGATTTTTCGGAAGTGCTTGATTATTTGGACTTTTCGCGGCACGTGCATGACGTGGCCCATAGAACCAATGTGTAAGCGCGCCTAAAATTTCTGACCTCGCTCGCACCTGCCGCCGTATAATCTCTACAGAGGAATCGTGTTAATTCAGACTGCAAGGGCGATAGAAAACTTGGTCGAACAAAATTAAAGCTAGAAGGGAGTTCCTTAAAATGGATATTAGATCGGCACACTGCGCCCGCATGGTTTCGGATTTGTGCTGTTCTTGCAGTAAACATCGTCCGCCACACACAGTTCGCGGAACCCATCTATGCCGTTTTTCGTTCCGAATACTGGGAGAGGCAGCAGTGAAGCGCGTGGGAGACGTACGGCTTCACGGATCCCCCTTGTGGGTATGTGCTATTTTATGAGGCCAACAACGACACGGAGACGGCGAGCACGGAAGAAAGTGGCGGTGCATTTCAAAGCGAGTTGAGCGTACCCGCAGCAAAACGCACCGCGACCCCGACTTTTATACTGTAAAGCCGCCAGCAACTTGAGTTTTGATGACAGGCAAGACGCTTGACTTGTCGCTTACGAGTTATAAGGCCTCATTGCGAAGGCCAACGTCGACAGAGCGCATGCTTCGGCCGTTTGTCGGTTCTTATCGTTTCGCCGTCTTCGGTTTCTCGTCCCGGCCCCGTTGCACTGCGGGCACAGCACAGTTACTGCAGCAGCGGGTTCGCTTTCGCGTCTAAACTTTGTCCCCACCCGTGCGTTCATTCGGCGACATGCCGAAGGGAGTAGTCATTTCACCTAGCTCGTGAAAGCGGTCGCCGGCTGTCATCTGTGTACACGACGAGCGGCGAGATGAAGTCATGAGGAGGTTCAGAATGTGCACAAAATTACTGACCCTCTTCCTTCGGCTTATCGGCAGTAAGTTAGTGATTTTTTTCGACGAAAGGAGGAGGAAAGGCAGGGAGGTTAACCGAAGAATAATCGGTTTGCTACCCTACCGGGGGGAAGGGGTTGAGGGGATAAAGATAAAAAGAAAGAACGAAATGAACGAGTTAAACTGCGCGAAGAGAACGGAATGAAAGGCACACTTAAGCACAGGTGCCTTGTCCGTGCTTGTTTGTGCCTTTCGTCCCGTTCTCTTTGAGCAGTTTTACTCATTCTTCTCATATGAACCAACTAGCCCGCCAGGGGGCACCACTTTTCGGAGTGCCCTATTTTTCGGACGTTTTCGCTGTCTTTAAAGAGTCCGAAAAATCGGTCGTCGACTGTAACAGCGTCATCCAGTGGCAGGAAGTATTTTATTAACATCTTAAAATTGAGCCACACTTGTTGGGCAAGTTGGTTTGTTGCCATGTTTCTAAAAGCACAAGAACAAGGAGGCGACAGAACGGCACTTGTGTTTCGTTCATTCTTGTGCTGTGTCCTGAAATCTTAAATTTGTGTTCAAAATGAAGGATTCACCCAGAATTGTTTACTATTTAGCTTGTTTAATCAAACACACGATTTTTTGCTGAATGCTAGAACAATTCTTGGCACTGTAGTAGTTGTAATGATGACCAGACGTTAGCTTCGTTTGAAAATGTGTGAAGAGGTGTAAGGTGTGTGCATGTTTGTGGGTTTATGTGTGGATAAATGTGTGCTTCTCTACCTATGGGCAAACTTATGCAGCTGGTCGAGAAAACAGCAGAGTACCATAACCATCCTTTCCAGATTTCTGTCATTGTTGCTGCTTGTATTTTGTTGATTGTACAAGCAAAGCTGCATTATAGCTTCAAGCATGTCTACCGGAAGGGAGTGCTGTTAATATCCTGTTTCTATAACTAAAAAGTCGGGAGCAATTCTTGGACATTTGTCTTAAGGAGGTCATTTTCGCATTATCCTCTTCCCTTAAATGTGTGTGTTTCTAAAAAGAGAAATTGTCATGTTAGCATGCGCTAGGGCCTATGCTTTCTATTGCCTGTGATAACAATTCTACTTCCACACATAGCATGAACCTAAAATGTAATCAGCTTTACGCGCGGTAGAGGGAAGGGGTTTAATGTTTTGGAATGTTCAATGTTCGTATTTGGCTGTATTTGCCATGGCAGATGGAGCATGTAGCATTGGTATAGTACTCGCAGCTTGCCTGGCAGCCATCTTCTGTGTGGCTCTGACACTTCGTTTATAGTAAAGTTGCTCAGACCAGCAAAAGTCTCTCAGTCACTCAGGACATGAACTGCAAAGCATGATCAGTGAGTTAGACAGGCAGAGCAGAATGGTGGGGCTAAAAATTAACATGCAGAAAACCAAAGTAATGTTCAGCAGTCTAGCAAGGGAACAGCAGTTCGCATTTTGCAGGTAGGTGCTGTAAGCAGTATGAGAATATGTCTACTTAGGGCAGGTAGTGACCGTTGATCCGGATCGTGAGAGGGAAATAACTAGAAGAATAAGAATGGGGTGGAGCACATATGGCACGTTCTCTCAGATCATGAATGGCAGCTTGCCAATATCCCTCAAGAGAAAAGTCTACAACAGCTGTATCTTACCGGTATTCACCTATGGGGCAGAAACGTGGAGGCTAACAAAGAGGGTTCAGCTGAAGTTAAGGACAATGCAGCGAACTATGGAAAGAGAAATGATAGGTGTAACCTTAAGAGACCGCAAGACATCCTAGTCGAAATCAAGAGGAAGAAATGAGCTTGGGCAGGGCATGTAATGCGAAGATAACCGCTGGTCCCTAAGGGTAATGGAGTGGATTCCAAGAGAAGGCAAGCGTAGCAGGGGGTGGCAGAAAGTTGGGTGGGCGGATGAGATTAAGAAGTTTGCGGGTATATGGTGGCCGCAATTGGCAGAGGACAGGGTTAATTGGAGAGGCAATGGGGGAGGCCTTTGCCCTGGAGTGGTGTAGTCAGGCTGCTGCTGCTGATGATGATGACCATAAATGAAAAAAAAATGTACAGTTGTCCATGAAGGGCGAAATGGGATCACAATTTCACTTTTCTATACCCGTGACTTTACTGTATGCGAGTTTACTATAACAGGGTTCTTTAGAAGCACACGAACTCAGTGAGACCTAAGCTTGGGCGCTTAGGTCTCACTGAGTTTTATTAGTCGAAGTGTGAACAATGCCTTTACTTGATAGAGCAGATTTTTCATTGCAGTGATAGCGCATTAAGTATAGTTTTGCAATTTTCACCAAAATCTAATTGTGTAACATAGGCTCGACTAATTCTGATAGAGCACACAGCAATGTGTTGAAGTCCTGTAGGCAGATGCAAAGCTCATCTGTAGGGTTGCTTGTACGTGGCAGTTCCATTGGGACTTCTGCAATATAAAGGCTTCTCCTTGCAGGTTTTTTTACTCAATACAACCAGAGATGGCGCAGCACAAAGTTCCAGAAACCTTGGCCAAAATCTTTGGGTAAGTGTTAAAAAGAGAGATCATGCTCTTTTTCGTGTATTACATTGCACCTGGTCCAGCGTTCGTGTATTACATTACACCTGGTTTAGCGTACATTCAACAAGAATATTTTGACAGAAGTTTTTCTGGTCGGGAGGTGAAATAAAAATGGTCAGTTTGCGTAGTTAGGCCAAATGCGAATGAGGTGCACTAGCACTTGGGTTTTCACTTCGGTTCTGGTGTTCGGATCATTCTCTACTTTACGTTCATGGATTCCTGGGAGTACTACTCCTGACGCAGTGGTGCAGTGCTTAAGTGATGCGCCTCTGCCCCGCGATGGCAGGTGCTTGTGAGACACGGGGTTCTCTTCCCGAGCAACCCCTCACGAGCAGTCATCAATCGAACTGCCACCTGCCACCGTGGGCAGTTTGCTCACAATCCAGTGGGCAGGTTGCCAGGTGTGTGTGTGTGTGCGTGTGCGTGTACATGCACACACGCACACCTGGGCAGGTTGCCCACAACCCAGTGGGCAGGTGGCCAGCCAGCCACAAAGCTGGCTTGAGATAAGCACACAATGGCTAAATGTGGCATATGGCCACTATAAGTGTTAGCACATTAAAAGAAAAGAACATAACACTGACCAAAGCTTTTTCCCATCTTGTCGCCTCTGGAGAAGGAGCCATGCTGGCCCTGAAACATTTGTTCTCACTTCATGAGACTTTTGGTCAGAGTGCTATTACGTTCTTCTCTTTCTAGCATACATTAAACATTCAGACTGGCGAAAACCTAGGTTTTAAAGTTGAAGCCTGTGTTGGGGCCTCTACTTGAACTGCTGCCAGATCATGAGCGTTGCAAATGGCACGTTGTATGTGCGCTAAATTGTAGTAGTAGTGCACAGCTCATTACTTGTAAAGGGCAGTTATATTCGTTATTAAAGTGTATCAATTCATTTATTTTGAGGTTTCGCAGCTTTCTGTAGCTCCTTTGGGTAAAATTACTCGTTCTGTTTCACGGGTTGATTATGAATCGTCACAGTATGATTGACACATGCTTCACAAAATTATTGCTCAAGACTTTATGGAATAACATTTCTGGAAGCATTCTGGAAAACTGCTGGCTCTGCCACGTGAAGAAGTCACGCTGCTTGTATTCCTCGTAGGTTAGAAACACATGCCATGAATGACTTGGCTTTTGTGAAGGCTTGATTTTTGTGGATTACGTCCAGAAAAATTCATACCATGAATGATGAGCACCGATATTGCACAATGCAGTAGTGTCTCTTGTGTCTTGCAAAAATTAGCAAAAATTAACACCTCTAAATTCTAAAGGTGTAGCTTCAAAACAGATGCCTAACTCATGAATAAAAAGCAATTATTTTATACTGTGTACCGAAAATTTCATGCATTGCTAATGCACACATGTTCTGGCCTGTCTTACCCAGCATCGTGGACAAGAGGCAAAAGGAGATGATCGACCTTTTACGCGAGGCAGTTGCCATCAAAAGCGTCTCTGGCTGGCCTGATGCTCGACACGAGGTTGTCCGCATGATCAACTGGATGAAAGAGGTGCGCAACAGCTTGATTTCACTTATGCAGTTTCTGGGTTCTGGAAGTATCTTGCAAGTTACTCTCTTAATAATTCTTTCATGACGTTTTAAAGCTCAGGAATGCGCCAATTTTACACGTTACAGGTTTTGTATGTTTGAGATAGTGCTATTCTGCTTCTAACTTAATGTTCGGTGCTCACAAGTTTTGTGTATGTGTAACAGGTCATAAGCCACGGGGCTTCACTGATGTTTGAGACAACTGCTTTTAAAATATCTAAACTGTCCACGTTGCAAGCAGCATTATAGGAGTCTAACCACATGGCATGATAGCTGCCACTGTTGCACCCAGAATTGCCTGAAAACTAATGAAACCCAATCAATCTGCATGTTTTGTTTTGCTGACAGAAATTAAATTGGCCTAGTCTCTCAGCCTGCAGACTTAAACACCACAAGTTGCCTCACAACCTATAGCTGAAAGGGCCCTGAATTGCCCCTCGAGCATGGCAAGGTAACACAATTGGCAGGCAAATTATGTTGCATTGAATAACTTGACCAAGTTGCTTGGTCTAACGTAGCACTAATAACTCACTGCTGATGCATGAAGGAAGTTCCTTTTCTGTTCTTAGAGCAGCTTTTCCAGCCACTTTATAGGTTCAGAAAGCAGCCGCCGTGGGATGTCGATGCCTGAGTGTTTTGTGGTGCCACTACTGGCCTTAAAGACAAAAGGAAGATGGAAAAGTACCAGCTAAATATTGCCCCCTTCATTTCTTTGTGACCCACCGCAGTGGCTCAGCGGTTGGGGCGCTCGACTACTGAGCTGGAGGACCCTGGTTCTGTCTCAGCCACGGCGACCATGTTTTGATGAAGGGGGAAGCACAAAAGGCACCCCCGTGCTGTGTAATGTCAGCGCACGTTAAAGAACCCCAGGCGGTTTAAATTAATCTAGAGCCCTCCACTGTGGCGTCCCTCATAGCTCATGTGTCACCTCGGGATGCTAAACCCTCCTTCAGTTTACAATCTAGTTTAATTCCTCTGCTTTTGTTGCATATTTGGAGATGACATCAGCGTTTGAAGATAATTTTTCAGGATGACTTCACGTGTAAAGCTTACTGCTGGTACGAACACTTTTCTTGAGATTCAAAACAAAACAAAAAGAAAAGTGTCTCAGGGCCCATCTGAAGCTGGTTTTCCTTGCAGTGCAGTGAAAGCTATTGCTTTTTTTTTATTTATAGAATACAACTTTTTATGAGAAAATCATGCTCAAATTTTTAGTCACGTATCGTTGAGAGAGAAACAACTTTGTAACTGCATCGTTGATATCTTCTGCAGTTAGTTAGAGGCTGTGATGTGTGCCTCTCCTTTGCAGAAACTTGAACGCGAAGGTGCCTCATGTGAGCTGAAGGAGCTTGGCGAGCAGACGTTGGCCGATGGAACCAAGCTGAAGCTGCCCCCTGTTCTTCTTGGCCACTTGGGTGCTGACCCTGCCAAGAAGACTCTGCTGGTCTATGGCCACCTTGATGTTCAGCCTGCCTTGCTGGTATCTTTCCTTCTGTTTCTGATTTGCTTTACGTCAGGCAGTGGATAGCCATATTTTTGGAATCGAACATGAAATACTGTGGTGCCACTGTTATTTCAGAATATACTTCCAACATTGCATTTTTTGTGCTCGGTAGTATATCACCATTAGCCTGCTCTATAGCACTTTTAAAAACTTACCATCTATAACAGTGTAACGGCACATTTTAAATCAATGCCAAAGCTAAATCGTAGTGCTGAGCATCGTTACATTGTTTGCAAACCATTGCAAATGGTTCTGAGAGCTGTCTTGAGCACCAGGGCCCGTATTACGGAACTTTGTCAAAAATCTGTCAAAAGTTATTGACAGTGACGTCAAAATGACGAAACGATGTGACGTCGACGCCTGACGCAAAATTGACGCAACGAGGAATCAGCCAATTACAGCAGAGCGGCGCCCCGAAGCATTTGCCTGCACAACGAGGGACCGTCTGCTAAATTTTTGCTAAAAGAGTAAAGAAATGCACAGCGATAAAAATAATTATTTTATTTTGCCAAAAAATGATGTTTAAAGCTAAAAAATATAAATAAAAACAAGAAGCGCAAGAAGTTAGGCTATTAAACTTCCTGGTGGGTAACTTTTGCTGCTGCGGGGGTGCGCAGACGGCGGTAAAACGTCAACAAGCCGCTTTGCACGTGAACAGCTGTTCCACGCCTTGATACTGTTTTCTTACGTGGCGACGAAAATCAAGGTACTGTGCGGTTGTTCTAAGTGTGGAAAAATCGACGAAGCCAACTTATTAAGGTCTGTGTTGTTCGGCTCTTACGATCGATGAAAAAAGTGTCAAAGCGTGAAGCGTTGTATGTGATGTGTGGTCGTCTGTTTCTTTTTCCTCAACCGGTAAACAGAAGACGGCCACGAAGTGCGATTTGCAGGTGAAAATAAAGTTCTTTGCCAGCATAAGCATGTTTTATTTGTATGTAGCTGTGGCACAGAGGTGTCGTCGGCTGCTGAAGCTTGCATGAAAGCCGCCGGTCGCAAATAACCGCTGTGCACACAGCACCCGCCGCTGCACCGACAGCGCATTCGCATGCAAACGTCCAAATTCATCGGCAAGTTCGTCGCATAGCCACACCGCAGTCTGCCTCTCCAGTCGAAAAAGGCGTCGGAACAGCTCGTCCGGCAAGTCAAACGCGTCTTCGTGCGCCCTCCTTCGCCGTTGCTCGCGTCGCCGCAGCCGCCTCAGCCACATACGACGCCGCTGCCGCCGCCGCCATTTTCTGTCAAAAACGGAACGGTCCAATTTTGACCGCCTCAAAGCCGTAAAAAAAAAATCGTCAAAATGCGCCTGCATAATTAGGCGTGCAACGTCACCACTTCTGTCATGTCCGTGACGTAAACGCCAGCCACCCATGACGCAAGAAAGCAACATGGCCGCCGGACACAGCCGACCAATAGGAGCGCGACTACGGCGGGGCTTTTTGACGAGTTTTTGACGCGTTTTTGACATTTGACAGTTCCGTAATACGGCCCCAGTTTTCAAATATGTTGCATTTTCTTTTGTTGGAACTAGGGAAAAGGCAGGCAGAAACGTTGGCATTTGCCATTCTGACACTGTCTTGATAGCTGATTTTGTTGCTTTCAGCCAAATTAACTTTTTAAGGTTTCAAGGTAGCAATACTGTGTGCACTTGGCTGCATGTACTGTGCACAGGAGGATGGCTGGGACTCCGATCCTTTTGTGCTGACCGAGAGGAATGGCAAGCTTTATGGACGTGGTGCTTCGGATGACAAAGGTCCAGTGCTGGGCTGGTTGCATGCCATCCGTGCCTACAAGGAAGCCGGCCTGGACATTCCAGTCAATCTCAAGGTGCTACCTTTATTGCATGCTTTGTTTTATGGGATTGTAGCTCCAGGGCTCATGGTCAAACAGTGTGTCAAGGAGGGAGGTGGTGATCGGAGGTGAATTTTGTTTTGGCATAGAGTAGTTAAATTTGGCACGCTAATTCCACTGAATGCTTAAATACAAAATGTCACTGGAGTATCTTAAGTAGTTTTTAAATAATGAATTTTTATATGCTTCGTTGCTGTACCAAACTTGCAGAAAGCCTGGCATGACAAGAAAAGTTGGTGGAAGCCTGCAGTCACTCTTAATTTTTACCCAAAGGAATGGATGATGCAGTGACATTCTTCAAATATTTTTAGCAGCGGATTTTTTCTGCACAGAATGTAATACCCACACTTGCTTAATGCACTCATTATCATCCTGTCAAATTAGCGACAGAGTGAAAAAATGAAAAAGTATTTCAGAAGTATTGGAATGTCACTGCATAAAGAATTCTTCAGGGAACACAATGCAGCAAACTGCATCAAAATTCATGAAGCCATTGTTAAGCTACACTTTCTGCAAGCAGGCAAGTTCTATCAAAACACAAGCAGTTCGTGTCCATTAAAGTGGCTCAGGACTGTAATGTTAAGTGTCTTTTTGCAAGAAATATTTTGATGTGAAATCAATGCAGAAAAAAAAAAAAAAAAAGATACTGGCTGTTTGTCTTGCTGTGTGATAATGACTCAGATTTGTGCAAAATGTATACTGTCAGTGGCAAGTTTCATTAGGATACTGCTTGAGTAGGTTATGACATGAGATGTCAAAACATTGTTTTGCAGATACTCTTCTGTCTTTATCTCTTATGCTGCTTGCCAGGGATAAACCATTGAAAAGCACCATGTTTTAAACAACTGTGGCAAGCCTGTGCTCTCGGTTTATATTCCACTGCTGTGCTCAGTGGAAGTAGCAGCCTGCACTGCGTATTTAGGTGTGCATGTCGGCAGTCTTTCTTGACATCATTTGTTTCTGTGCAGTTTGTGTTTGAAGGAATGGAAGAGTCTGGCTCGGTTGGCTTGGACAACCTGCTGTACAGCCTCAAGGATGACGATTTCCTGAAGAAAGTGGACTACGTCTGCATCTCTGACAACTACTGGCTCGGCAAGGAAAAGCCCTGCCTCACTTATGGCCTCAGGTGTGTGTTCTCTGAAGGCATCCGCAAAGGAAATGGTGTGTTCTGTAGCCTTGGATCATAGTGAAGGCTGCTTCTTAAGTTTTTTTATTAAAGCAGCAAGTAGGTAGCAAAGCAATTTTCCAAACTATACGAGACTAGATCTTGGAAAATGTTAAGTTCATATTCTTATGTATAGCAACTGAGGAAGCAATTTCTGGTCAGTTTTTATTTTAATATAATTTGGCAGTTTCTTGTTATAAAAAAAAAACACTGTCCAAATTCACAATAAATGGCCAAAAAATTTCTTCAATATCTTTGCATTCGCTCAAATGCCTCGCTTTCTATGCTGTCTTGAAGTTTCTTTTGCTAAAGTTCACCGGGACATACTTTAAAAAACCATGGTGGCACTGCGTATTGGGGAAATGCTTGAAAAATCTGTGTTTTATGCGAAGCATACTAAAATAGCCCAACCCAGCTCCTCGAGCGTGGCGGTGTCGTTACCATTGACCTTTCGTGACCTCCATGTCATACCACGTGATGTGTGACGTCACAGCAGATGAGAAACGGGGGCCCAGCTCGCGCCGTCGCGCGAGGCGTCGCGACCAATGTGTTTCCTGCTTCTGCCGCTAGGTGCGCTGTAGTGAACACGTGATGCTGGAGCGGCGGTATACAAGGGGGTGCGCCTGCCTCTGCTAGGCGTACACGGGATAGAGATGCCTCCTGGAGACAGGGCTGCTCGTTGGAATGAGAAGCAAAAGTTGCGGCGTGCTCCAGAGACTGATGAAGAGCGTGAAGAACGTCTAGCCAAGCGGCGTGCTCGATATGCAACTCGGCGACAATATGCTTCGCATCTGACTAGGCTTAACCTAAGCTAAACCTCAGCCATTTTTTCCATGTTCCAGTTTTTTGGCTAGATGGTCACCTTGTGCAGGAGATTTCTTCACCAGTGTTGTCTATTTTAACCCCATTTGTTTTGTTGCACAAAACTTGTAGGGATTCGCACTGTCTGGAGTGCAGCCTGTGTTGTTCCCTTTCGACCCTCACAAAACCCTTTCTGCTAACTGAGGCGCAGTACAGTTTTGGATGGAGCGTGATACAGCGAACACGTTCTGTAGCAAACGATACTAAACATTGGTGACACAAACCAGCTGACAGCATGCTTTTGTTAATGATGAATCGACAGATAGACGGGGCAGGCCAGTGGGTGGCAAAAAAATGTATTGGAAGTTCTTCTCCGTGTAACGAACTGCCGCCAAATTAACGTCAACTCTTCTGGAAAAAAAAAAAAAATGGGTTCATTACACGAGTAAATATCGTAATGCTTAAATTTTGTGTTCTTAAATTTGAAAGAATTGCTAAACACGCAGAAAAAGTTTCAAAATCCTTTCGAAAATAAAAATATGGCATTGAAAGGTGCATCCCCCCTCTAAGTAAAGTAAGAATCTTAGCCAGTCAAAGATTTCTATGTTCAAATGTTATGTCATCAGAGCACTTCTGCTGATCTCACTGCTACAAAACATGAGACTGTCAGTGTGTATACATGTTTAGTCTTATATTTTCTTTGTTACAGGGGCCTGTGCTACTTTGCTGTTGAAGTTGAATGTGCTAGCAAGGACCTTCATTCAGGTGTCTTTGGAGGCTCAGTGTAAGTGCTGCTTGCATGAAACAGTGCCTGACTTTGCCAGTTTTATCTTTTGACATGTATATGCTTGAGGACACCCAGAAAAAGTTTTTCGCACTTTTAGATGGTCACGAATGCTCGTGACATTATCTGCCGCAGTACATGGCCTGGTAGTCGTTTTGTGAAGGCTAGCTTTATCATTTGTTTGTTACAGGGTCTCTGATGCACTTAGTCTGGTCTGCACGAGAATAAAAGATCAATGTAACATGCTCAAGAAATACTCTAGAAATTTGCACTAAGCTAAAAGTAGTGGAGCATCAAGTCACAGTGACAATGCACTACAAATCAAAGGAATGGGGAGTTGCACAAATATTATAAAATATACAAAAAAAATATGGATAATTGCATAGAAACAGTATAATCTGATACTAGTTGGTAGGGGTGAGTTCAGGGTTACTGACGTTATATGCAACGCTTAAAGTGAAAGAAAAAAAAGTGCAACCCATAAGTGTGATGATCGCTGTACTCCTATAAGCGGTGGTTCAGGGCCTCTTCTAATGGTGCGTATTGCTTGATGGTGCTGCTGAACATGGCTGCTGTTGCTGTCCTAGACATGAGGCCATGGGCGACTTGACGCACCTCATGAGTCAGCTGGCTGACCGTACTGGCAAGATTCTTATCCCGGGGATCATGGACGATGTGGCACCTCTCACTGAGAAAGAGCGCGACCTCTACAAGAACATTGACTTTGACATGGTGCGTGTGTAGATGTAGGTACACGTGTGGGTTTAGTCTTTCCTTCCTGCCTGCTGATTTAGTTTTTTTCTTGTATTGACAGTCCTATGGTATTGTCTGTGGAGTATAATTTGCAGTGGTCTTGTTTCATTCATCCCGACTATGTAGTGTACACGTCTGGCTGGTTGCCTCTTACACCTTGCTGCAAGGGATGCCACTGGCCCGTTCTCTCTCTCCCCCTTCTTTCCTGCCATTGTTTGTGTTCTTTGAAGTGAACTAAGTTTGTCATGTTGTAAAATAAACCGTGCACTTCTGATTTTAACTGCTCACTCTATGCATTGTAAAACCAAGATTGTCAACCTTAGCCCATTTTCGCGTCTGTGTGATTACTGATTAGTGTGCAGTTCTGTAACAGCACAGGCCACAGGGCTGGCTGGACTCCGTTCACACAAAACGTTTCGGACACCTTTGCTCGTACTGGCAGGTTAAGAGGAACCACAGAAAAAGTTTACATTGAATGGCCGGGGCATTGTAATATGACATGCTGTGCTGTTGCTAATGTCTTGGGTGTGCCTGATTGCCGCAGAGGTACACTTGCTCATCTGACCAATGGCTTCTCCACAGGATGAATACTGCAAGGACATAGGAGCTTGTGGACTTCGGCACCCAACAAAGGAAGACGTTCTGATGCATAGATGGCGATTCCCGTCACTCTCCCTTCACGGTGGGTTCAGGTTGGCTGTCCTGTGTGGCTGCACTTTTCCGATTTCACCAGTAAAGCCCCTGATATGTTGTTTTCTTAGCAAGCCTTATGGGTACTAATACCATTAAAAACTTAAGACATAAGTACAAAACTTGTCAGAAGTTATGACAGAATGTCAGTGCACAAACTGGCAGCATTGAAAGCTGGCAAGGGTGTCTGGCTTACAACTTCATTATGGCTGGCTAGGGGTGGTGAGAAATTGTATGGTGAATTGAAAGTGACAGTCGAAGAAATGGGCATTTTGATTTATTTTGTTTTTAGCGTGATTTGTTTTCCCATAAACTGTTCATAGTATTATCATAAATTGTGTTTCCATAATTCCACTAATGGCGACTGAGTGGAAGCAAGAGTAAAGAGAGAGTGATGGCTAGGTAATATGTAGTTTAACATCCTGCTTAGATTGCAGGTGCATGTGCTGGTATTTGTGCCGTCAGCTTCAGGAAGGTATGGCTAAAAGGTTGCCACTTGTGGATGCATTTGCTCTTGTGCTGTTTGGTCAAACTTTACTGAAAACCACTCCGAGCCTAGTTATCTTTGATCCCAGAGATAAGTCAGGACTTAAATTTTGGCTTGTCGGAACCAAAGCATGGCAACAAAAGAAAAAATAAAGTTTTCTTTTTCTCATCTCGGGTGTTTTTGGCTCGCAGGTGTTGAGGGCGCCTTCTATGGAACGGGCGAGAAGACTGTGATTCCTCGCAAAGTGATTGGCAAGTTCTCCATCCGCATTGTGCCCAACCAGGAACCAGCTAAGGTGGAAGTCCTAGTCAAGAAGTACATTGAGGACGTGTGGAAGCAGTACGGAAGCCCCAACAAGATCAAGTGAGTATGGTCCGAGTGCTGCCATGCGTCTTATTTCTTTCGCTACCAGGGAGCAAGTATGAATGATGACACTGTGTGTCAGTGGATATAGCTATGTTGGAAAAAGTCAACCAAGGAGGCTGAAGGCATCATTGAGAGTCTGCGTTCTAGTTCTTTTACTCATTCTTTGGCGGATGATGTGAAGTGTTCATCGTGTGCACCACGCCTTGGAGACATGGGTAAGGTTCGAATGGCGACACCTAAGTTGTGGGCATAATAGGACATGGCATCGGAATGGAACCAGCACTGAAAATGTTAGAGATATTGCAGGTTTAAGAAACTCTCACTAATTAACTCCTATTGCAGCTCAGTAAGGCTTTGAGGCTTGAAAGTTGAATGTGTGGATTCGTCTTCCCTGCAGGGTCCACATGGCCAGTGGTGGTCGGTGGTGGGTCAGTGACCCTTTTTCTCCGAACTTCGAGGCTGGCAAGGCTGCCACCAGGCACGGTGAGTGGTCTGCATTAGGTGCACTTCTCTGCATTCTTCAAGTGTTCCTTTCCTCTTTTATTTCGCTCTGCTCTTGTGCTTCATTTTGTGTTCAAGGCTGCTCATCTCACATGGCGAGCACATTCACCACACTTGCAGTGTGCGAGGGTCATCATGAGTGTGTGGCATGCGACTTTGGCGAAGAAATTTGATCTCTTTGCATCCAGGGCATGCTGCTTGAGATTCAAAGGTGCAGTGTGTAAGTGCAGTGTGTAATTCACTTACTCTCAGTTAGGAGGCTACATATCACTGACCCTTTTCCCCACACCCCCCCCACACACACACCCTTACCCACAGCCCCGCCGCGGTGGCTCAGTGGTTACGGCGCTCGGCTGGTGACCCGAAAGACACGGAGGCGCCAGCGATCCCGCCAGCGGTGGCCGAATTTCGATGAAGGCGAAATTCTAGAGGCCTATGTACTGTGCGATGTCAGTGCACGTTAAAGAACCCCAGGTGGTCGAAATTTCCGGAGCCCTTCACTACGGCGTCCCTCATAGCCCGAGTTGGACGTTAAACCCCCATAAACCAAACCTTACCCACACTCACAGGCTTCAGGCTCTCCTTTAGAAAAAAACTCATTCATTCATTGCAAGCTGTGTGCAAAAATGGCAGTGGAATTATTTTTTCGCTAATATATTGCATCCCATAAGCTTTTGACTGCAGTTGTACATCTGCGTAGCTGCTAAGTGCTTAAATTTAAGTAAACTTAGTATACCCTTTTACACTAGCAAATTTAGTGTCATTTGATTGTAATGCTATTAGCACCCAATGTCATTAATCGGCTGCTGCACGGGAACATTTAATGTCTAGGTTCAAATAACTTTTGCCATCGCATGAATTGGGGGACTCGTGCACCTCACCAGCATGCACCATGTGTATGCACCAGTGAGAGAAAAAACGGGAACGGCAACTAAATGCTTGTGTTTTTCTCTCACAGCGTGGTTGAGGTGTGCACCAGCAATGTGAGCCAGTTATGTGTCTTTCCTTTCCTCAAATCCAGTTGAGGGTCTAAACCACTTCTAGCATCGTGGTCTAAACTGGGAACTAGACTTCGTGTAAGCGGGCCCTAGTCTGTGCCAGGCAGTCCATAATGCAGAATGATGCCATGAATCAGGTGTGCGTCTATCATCACGCACAGCACTTTCCAGTTGCATCCTGCACTCCACTCGCACACAGTGCTATGCCAGTCCCAGCCGTGGCAGCCGCATTTTAGAACAGAATGTGATCAAGCTGCTCCAGTTCGTGTTGCTGGCCATGCTTTTGCTGTAGGTTAAGCATACCTTAACTTTCCCTTCTTTTTTGTCTCACAATGGGCAGAAGTTGCCCTCAGGTTCAGCTGCTGACAATGAAATTGCTTCCTGGTGCAGTGTATGGGGTGGACCCTGACATGACGCGAGAAGGCGGCAGCATCCCGGTGACACTGACACTGCAGGAGACGACTGGCAAGAGCGTCATTCTGCTTCCCATGGGGGCCAGTGATGATGGTGCCCACTCGCAGAACGAGAAGATTGACAGGCGCAACTATATTGAGGGGGTAAGTACCTTCCGCACTCTTGTGTGTGGTGGCAGGATGTAGGGTTTGATGTCCAGTGCCACCGGGTACCCACTGATTTTCCGGTGGAAACAAGCTTTCTCCTAGCTGCCTGGTACTCAGCTTCTCTGGGGTGCTATGCTTAGAAAAGTGAATCATTGACCCCACCGCGTGCTGCTCAAAAACATATCACGTCATTACTTCTTGGCCAAACTGCCCTGGCGCTTTTAACGCCAAATTATCGTTGTCGTCTTTCCGAGATACCCTTACCCTTGCAGATAAAAGTGGCATTCTTTTCCGTTCTCGCTGATTTTTTAAAAATCCTTGGTGGGTTAATAAGTCAAGGCACACTGTGGCTTCCATAAAAGTGCCATGGAGTTTTTTCATTGTGGCCTTTAGAGAGGTGCTGTGAAAAGGTTGTTTTTGAGGTTCCGCAAATATTCCGATATTGTCACTGTATTAAATGCATGGGGAAATTCTAGAGGCCCGTGTACTGTGTGATGTCAGCGCACGCTGAAGAACCCTAGGTGGTCGAAATTTCCGGAGCCCTTCACTATGGCGTCTCTCATAGCCTGAGTCAGTTGGGGATGTTAAACACCCATAAACCATAAAAATTCACAATTGGGCTGGTATGCCGAATGCCATTAGACTTCCCTAAATGCTTTAAAAAATCCCCTGTGCCCCTTGGTTTCTGTGGCTGTTGGCTTCTCTTGTATTGTCAAGTGCGATTCTTGAACCTAGCCCTGCAGCCATTATCTTTAAGGTGTCCTTTTCTGGCCAAGAGCTTTGAATTTTGAGTGCAACCTGCGCCATGACAGCTATTCTGCATAATTTTTTCCACGCCTGCCTGTTCTGCAGAGAATGCAAGTGACTGCTACTGCTATACTACTTTGTATGCCAAGCATACAAAGCCTACGACTTTTACCCTTATTGTGTAACGAACTGATTAATGGCTGTCATCTTTGTGAAATAGGCTGTGGTTGACTCCCTACAGGAGCCAGTGTTGGCTGCTGACGGGCATGACACCATGCATATGCAAAGTGATGTCCTCCATATGTCACATGTGCGCGTGTCAAGGTCATCTTTTCTAGATCACTTTCAGGATCATTTAAACTACAAGAGAGAGAAAAAAAAAACTATAGTTTGCAGTGCACCTGGCAAAATACTTGTGATCCGTGCTTTTCTAACCCTGCACTTATTTTCTTAGTTCTTGTATAGTCATGTTGCTTAATTAAGTAGGAATTTAAGTACACATACCTTGTCTCTTGTGGCAACCACTGCTGATGCAATTGGAGCATGTGATGATTGGTTTGGTTTATTGGGGTTTCACGTCCCAAAGCAACTGAGGCTATGAAAGATGCCGTAGTGAAGGGCTCTGGAAATTTTGACCACCTGGGGAGCATGTGATGAATTGCAGGGAAGTGTTGAAAGTAGTTGTCACACATTTTTGTGTGTACGCTGACCAACTGCCTGCTCTTTTTGCTTTTCAGTCCAAGCTATTGGCTGCCTACCTTTACGAAATTGCCCAGCTGAAATGAAGATCTTTCTTCTTGCAACCTCTTCATAAAGAATAGCTTGCACTGTTATTTTCTAATGGAATGCACGTGGTTGTGGTTGCTAATCTAGCTCAAATTATATACTTATGAATTTCGGCGTCATAGTCTTACAGGCATGCATAAAGGTAATCAGATTTCCATTTTCTGCCTGTTTCTTACTCAAGCTGTTATTTACATCTGAGATTGTTTTTATATCTATACTGACATCATTTTTACTGAAGACAATGGTTTAAAATAAATATTTTATGTACAACGCTCTGAATTCCCTGCTTTCCTTTTCAATGCTAGAAAATACAGCATATTTTGCAGATAAATTTTTTGGCAGACTGTCAATTACTAGGTCCTGTGCATAGTTATGAGCTGTTATCCTTAGAGCAGGCACCAAGTGCAGCATACATCCACAGCAGTGGCCACTTCGCATGCTATCATAGAAGAATGAGTGCAGCTGTTGGCAGCATTGGGCATGAGGCACTTACCCTCGAGATGTTGCTTCATCTTGGGGAAACAGCCAGAAATCTGATGGCGTGAAGTTCAGGCTGTAAAGTGTCATGACGTGCTGCTTTAATTATGCATTCATCTAGTTCACACCTATGCTTTGACATCAATGATACCACTTGCATGAGGAAAGATTGTCTAACAGAGGAGACTCAATGTTCTTTTAACCCTTTGAAGGTTTTTGCCATATATGTACGGCGGCGGTTTTCTGTCCCGCAAGGTCTTTGCCGTACGGGTACGGTTTCGATCTTCCGTTTGAAATTTTGCGCCAAAAGAACAATGCGTGCTCACTGGGGGGTGCTGCCACCTCTTAGGACTTACAAGAAGTGTTTGAATTTTGTGCTGCCTTCTTACGGAGATAAGCAGAACTTATGTCTAGCTTTAGCGCGGCAGCACAGACTGCGGCAACACCCCTTTTGTAGTTTTGGTTTCGCCGCGTCATCGCAACGGAGTCGCGCGAAATTTGAGTTTTCTTTTTGTCAGCACTATCTTGCAGGGGCTGCCGAAGTTGATTTCTATCTTTATTGGCGCTGCTCTTAGCTTGCTTATCACTGTTGCTCGCGAGGTATTCTCGCCCTCTGTGGCAACGCACCTACGCTGTTTCGATTCCGCCGCAGGATCGCAACAGAGTCGCGCGAAACGTGTTTTCTCTTTGTGGGCACTGTTTTGCAGAGGCGGCGAAAGTTGATTTCTATCTTTATTGGTGCTGCTCTTAGCTTGCTTATCACCGTTGCTATTCTATTCTGTTGAACATTTTCCAGTTGTGAGTGATGCTGTCACCAAAGTACTGTTCCTAATTTTTTTTTACTATTTATTCTCGATTATATACATTTTGTTGATTCAAGATCCGCAATAGAGTAATTTGACCACCTGGGAAAGTTTTCTTCAAAATAATTCGACCCTCAAAGGGTTAAAGGTAGTAAGCCAGGAGGCAAAAGTGCCATAACTTTATAGGCCAATTCACACCTTTGACATTTGAAGCTCAGTCTTGCACAACAATCAGGGGACTGGACTTGGGAAGAACAAAGGCACAAACACTTGGGCACCAGCTACTGTAATCTCAAAATCGTGGAGAACGAATACAGACTAGTTCTTTTTGTTATTGGCAGACTTGACTGAGGCTAGTAGTTTGCAAGATGTGTAACATCCTTGTATGCTAGCAGGAGCAACATTTGAAGCTTAAAGGCCTTGCACACTATACAGAGGACGTGGACACTGGAAGAGAGGGAAAAACACTTGGGTACAGCCAAGTTGTTGTGTGTGCATGTCCTCTGTGTTTCGTGTTTTACGAGCCCTTCTAATCATGTCGTCGAATGTTCCATAAATTGTGCTACAGGAAATGTTGCTTTGATTGGTTGTACTGACAGAGCTGCATGCTCAGATTACACTGATGAAGTATCTCGTATGGCCATATTTGTTGGTTGCACAGGCTGGAAATGTTATTTGTGGAAATCTCAGTGGGCTTTCTTCCTCCCATAGTTTGATAACAGGTGCGTCTACTACTACTGATGCCGCTGGTTATTTTGAGAGAATGCATCAACAGTGCAGTAGTAGATCACACCAGGCAATATTCAGTGTGTCCTATTTATGATGCAGAACACAGCTTTCATGCCTTACTGTATGCTGCTGATTGGCTGAATACGTAAACTCATGCCAGCTTTTACTTGCACAGCAATTCATATGAGTGCACTGCACAAAAATTTATCATTAGCACACTCCTGAACTTTAAAAGAAGACACTGTGTTTTAACTTCCTCATTGGTTAGTGCAAGAAGTTTCCTTATCCACCAGCCTGATCACTGGGAAGCTCCTTGGCTTCCCTAGTATTGCATGCAAGTATTTCCTGGTCAACTGGTTACCCTGCTTTAAATGTAGTGTTCATAAGTTAAAATTTGTTTTCAAGTTTAATGAGCAGAACTACTTGGCAGGTTTTTGGTGTTGCTTCAGCAACTGTTGAGAAAGCCTGCTTTTTAGGTCGGGGAACACCTCTGACGATACATACTTCAGATTCATACAGACCGAATCGGGCAGGTAAACCACTTGGACATAGTATTAATCAAAAATGATGGCCAGATGCGACCTCTGTACAAATTTTGTGTATGAACAAGTTAAAGGCTTATTCGGGGTTTAGTCGTTAGCATTGCATCGTGGCGACGCAATGACCGGTAGCTAGCTCTGGTCTTCAAAAATCATCGTACTGCGGATGTTTTGTTCACTGGTTTCTTTTAAGCAGGGAAGTGTCATCATGCAGAACTTTTTAAAGACAAGAAAATTAGAGCATTTATGGACTCATTACAGTGAAAGAGATAAAAGACTAAGTGAGCATGGCTGCTTGAGAATGCAAGTGGCATTTGACAACCAGATCGCGCTTTGCACTTGGGCTTAGAAAGCAACTGCAGAAGTCAATCGATCGTTGTACACGTAGTTGCCGCTCTTCGTTTTATCATCTCGTGAGTTCACGAGCCACGACATGGCTGGAAGCAGTTGCCTCGCGTTCGTAGCCTCCACTTCGCTGTGAACAACTTATTGCGAACTGGAGTTCATTGCTGTTTTTGTCGCGAGAACACGGCACTCAAGGCAGCCTATCGTGTGTTGCTCCACCAGCAGCCCAGTTTCCTCCGCCTCCCTCTTTAAAATTTTTTTCACTAGCACCTATGCCTCTGCTGTCCTGAAGCATGGCAAATTGGTTCAGGAGAAAGAAAAGATGCAGTAACTTTCTCACTTCTCGGTGGACAGCTCGCACAACACTGTGGAGAGAGAATGGGGATGGGTAAGTTGCTCTCCAAGTGGTGAACCGACTTGCGGAGGTAGGTAGGTAGGTTATTCTGAGATTTCAGGGAAGGGCTGGAGATCAGACGGCCGCAAGCCCTTGTGCCATGGCGGCCTCCAAAGCCCAGGTGACCATCCTCTCTTGAGTAGCGGCTTACGAGCTGTGCAACAGTGTCTATGAGCACTATTCGATTGTGGTAGCATGGTTGGTTGTGAAAATTTTCATGTTGCCGTACGCTCGGGAGTAATGTAAGTGCCCTCCAGAAGTGAAGGAAGCAAACCTGCTCGTATCAAAAAGCAGTCTTGTCCCTTCAAGGTCGAAACGTGGAATGTTAGGCTAATTGCAGGGTTTCGTCCGCAACAATTGAACGTTTTTACAGTAAGTGCAGTTTGTCGTTTTATAGGTTCGTGCACTTTCACATCAATTGGCGTCACAGGATAGAGGAATCTTATACACAACACGCTCAGAGCATGGCATGGGTGTTATGCATAAGATTTCTCTACCCTGTGGACAGATATACATTGGCCAGACAGAGTGGTGCGTTAATACATGCCTGAAATAACATCTCGATTCATTAGATACAACGAAGTGCGCTAATTTAGCCGACTACTGCCAAGATTGCAAATCTTGTTTTTGTTCATTACATCACAGTGACATACGTATTGTTCAAACATCCTGTCCGATTAACAGGAGATTAGACACACTTCCCACATGAATAATAAAAAAAAAACAAGATTGTGCGCGCAAGCCCTCTAAGGAAGTCGTGTTCTTCGATCCCATGTAGCAACAAGTGTGTTATGCTTGGTTGTCTGATTGTTTGCCTGCGCTTCCTTTATATTCACCTTGTTTCCTGTGAACAAACTTCAGTTGTGGGTAAGCGCTCTTCCTGTGTTCTGCATCTTTTGTCCCCCTCAAGAACACAATGTATGGCTTATGCCAGCCATCGCAGTGCTCGGGAACGCTGGGAACACATTGTTCTGTACAATATTTGAAAATATATATTTTTTTGACGGCCGCCTGTTAACAGCAGAAATGCATATGCCACTGAGCCTGGCACTCTGCAAAACCAATCCCCACTCAAATGTCTGTGCAGACAGCTAGCTGCATTAGCAAAAGATATTAAATCTTGTTCATGCCTCATATAGAAATATCGTTCAAATAGCTTGCCGAGCTTTCAGTGCTGAGATGTTAACACACATGGTCAACAGTCACATATGCGTACGGAGTTTCTCATCAATACGTCGAAAATGAGCCACGATTTAATACCACCTGCACAGATTTTATGTTAGCAGCCAAACGTTAAGAAATGACGGCTGAGCTGATAGGTTACTTTTCATCCATAAATGTCGGATACATGACTTAGCATGGGAAAGGCACTTGCACCAGTGCACTCTGGGAAAGAACTGAGCCTTGCCTACATCGCGCAAATGGCTAAAGCAAATTTCACCAACCTGCACCGCAGCACACCATTTGAGTTCTTTAGTGAGGTGTAAAACAAAGATGTGAGTTGAGAAAAAAACAAAAAAGTTTTTATTCAGAAGCAAAGAAGGCAGCTGCTGCTCAGTTACGACACAACATCGCCGTAAGCATGGACAGCACACAGTTCTCGCCATTTCGAGCCCATTTGACTAGTAGTAACATGACGTAATAAAGCTGTGACCGAACCCTCAACGCGACTCCGCGGCTACGCGCACGCAAATCGGCGTAGCGCAGTTCACCCTACCGTTCGACAGCTGCACTGCGCAACACACGACCGTCTCCTTTGGCACGCACATCCTCGCACACGTACTACGCAACAGCCTTCGGTGAGTGATCCGCCCTTCGCGCTTGCAGCGAGCTTCGTTCACAACATGTGCACGCGTAGCTCCGCATCGTCAGCAGTACAAAATCACTGAACGGTAACGATCAGCAGCAGAAACTCCTAAAACACCCCGCAAATTTAAGCATCTTACCAGTGCCCATTTCTTTTTTTGACCACTTTTCATCTCGATGCTGGCGCCAAGTTTTTTTCCACCCTGGATGCAAAGGTTCGGTACTGCCTCGAGTGTGGTACCAAACACGCGTTGGAGCTGGTAAAGAACCGATACCAATATTCGAGTTTGGTTTGGGTGTAATCGGCGTGCACAGCTGACATCTCGGGACACTTTGGAGCCTATCGAGTGAATCGCGCCCCTCTATCGCGACAACCTCGGGACCTATTGGTGCGCGGGTAGTGTTCGCGTCTCGATGCACCTCCGAGTCCATGAGACCAGCCTGACCAGCCCGAGACAGCAACCATAACGCCAGCAACGAAGTCGAAAGGAAAATGAATCAACGTAGTCCCTGTGGCACAAGATCTAGACATTGCTTGTTCGTCTCTAGAAAGTTGGTTGCTCTTGGCAGGGCCCTCATAAAGTGCTCAACAATGGCCACGAGAAACTGGAAAAAAGAGTTGGCAAGCCTCTTGTTAACAATATTAACTCTGCCCAGCACATTACCGCCGGCCAGTCACAAACGAGCTTACGCTTTACGAGTTTTCTGCCAGACACCATTCCCTACAACACCAAAACAGTTTCTCAAACTTAGATGCGAGGCAGAAAAAGTCAAGTGAGCTCGGGGTGAATGAAATGCAATCAACGCTGCACTTTTGAGTCATGACAATGGATCATCCTGCCTGAAATTGCACTACAATTTTTACACATAAATGCCACTAGTGCTAAAGTCCTGCACAGTTCGAGGCATAGTCTGCAAAGAAAGAAAGCACTGAAAGGTACATTACAATGAATGCTGTTGTAATCCACGATTACTGAGCAGTAAAAAAAGAGAACACCCTTATCAGGGACCATCAGTGTCTCAGCACTACAAGCAAAGGCTGGATCCCTGTCACAGATAGCCAACTTTGTCCTGATGAGAACGCAGCTTACATTAAAAGGTGATGCACTGGCATAATGCCTCTAAATTTAAAAGACTTGACAATGAAGACCCAATTAAACCGAAGGCTTGCAAAATGAGACCTAACATGTCACCACACCCAAAACAGCTTCCTCACATAACGTGAAACAAGATTTAAAGTAATGAGAGCTCATTTTGCATGAAACTAAAGCAGCATCCTTAGTGACAGCCTAGTGCATGCAGGAGTGATGCGAATATTAACCTGACACAGTTCTATCAACTACGGCACCATGTTAAACAGTTCCATGTGGTCAAAAAACATTCGTGGCATTTCCTTTTGGTGCACAAGTGGACTGCTATTCCCTCCGATGCATAAAAGAACTGACGCAGTTATGCTCCAGACATAAGTGCATCTGCATTTGCACTAACACATGTGACACTTCTTGTTCCACAAGGTGTCACTGCTGCTCCATTTAGTGACACTGCAGCACACAATGTTAATGATCTGGGCAACAACCAATAACTTTTAGCTTTGTACCACTGAGAATACAGAGCTACACACGCAGGACAACACCACACTGGTGCGGCATACGAGTCAACCACTAAAAGCACAATTATTTAACACACTAACTGAAAAATAGTGAGTAGCATAATTGTTGACCATCCTGCACACAAACAAAGCTGTGGCAACCCGGACAGCGCTTAAGGAGTTCCAAAGATGAATATGAAAGATGGGTAACATTTCCAGAAGCAAAGATTTTACCTGTGTTAAGAAAAGAAATGGCTGGAAAACCAAAAACATCTGCGGGTATCCAACTGTGTCACTAACAAACTGCAGTGGTACAACACTCGCAGCAAAGCAGGAAACATTGCATGATTCAATTTCTGTGCACACGCAGAAACTGAGTGTTCACCGCAGTGACGGTTTCGACAAAATAAATCAACTCAGCACACTGCAAAAACTCACACAAGGCAATGCCACATCAAGACAGTGTTTACAACATCAGTGACTTGCACAAGTGGCTTCATCAGCTGTATGGCGAGCTCACGCTTTACAGCCAGACAAAAGCAGGAAAGCGCAAGCTGCAAGAGTGCTTGTGATGTGCGTTTTGCACAGCATTATGCATGTCACCCTCACAAAAGCCTTCAGGCGCTCAGAATGCATGTTTTACTGATGCATGCACTATAAAGCAGGAGCCAATTGACTACCGTATTTTCCAACTATAGTGTGCAGACTATACATATTTCAAAGCTGAAATTTCGCGTTTTAAGATGGTTTGGCAAAGCATGAGAAGGCTAGTGCGGCAGTCGAAGTAATCAAAATACTTGGCCTCACTGCTCCTGCATATCGCATTATAAAATCGGCTGCCAATATGCAATCAGCTTCGGTATGCAACCTAATGCTGCTTGTGGTGGCTGCTTCTCGATCAGTGCTTGGATTTGTGAGCACAACTGCGAAACCTCAGTGAATAACACCAAGGGCAGAGAAATAACGCCTCGTAATATGGCCGCCGAAGAAGGTATCCGGGAAGTTCACCAACTACTTCATGAAATCTGGACTAGAAACTGCTGCAACAGAGGTGTCGGATCCTGACGGCGATGACGACATGGGCAAGGCTTTGTCAAATCCGACATGCTTGACTTGTTTTATTCCTACAGCCCCAGGGAAAGTGATTTTGATGGATTTTAAGCCTGACTTCTGCGCAGTCTATGCAAGGCCCAGAATTTTTTTGCTTCACAATTGAATTTTTTCTTATCGATTGAATTCTGCTTGATGACAATCTAAAATCAGATTTTCAGCCAAAATTTTTCCCAGCGGACTATACACCTGGTGCGGACTATCAAAGCAAGAACTTTAAATTTTCAGCCGAAATTTGCCTCTGCGGAAATTTGCATTGGGTGCGGACTACTGTTGGGAAAATACGGTACCACAACTACGTTTGATTGACGATCTCGTGAGCACCTGCATGCAACCCCTACCTCTTCCGCATTTCCTTTACAGTTTACAACCGCTTTTGCCACACCACCAGTGCTTTCTGAGCCACTCATATCTATGTACAGAGCACACCAGAAAACAACTTGGGACACGTGTGCAGTTTCAGGACTGCCGATATGAATTAACAGAAATGTGTTCGATAAGCGGAGTGTTTCCCTCTCACATGCACTCACCGACTGGTATACAGATGAACAGAAGTTGAAGGGGCCCGGTGATTACTTCGTTATAGCCATAGCTTTGTTGCAGCCCATGTTGACCAAGCTTCCAAGGGGAATCATTCCTTTACTATATCCATTATTTCATTATAAACCATTTTGTTATCACGAGGTTCGACTGTAGTTACCTTTTTCTGGTGCTCTAACTGTGCCAGGGAAGTGAACTGCCCCTGACAACTTAATGCTTCCACCAGTATTTCTGATGTGATGACAGGCATGGCCTGATTTAGTATGGCAGGCAGAAAGATGCAACAAAATTTGTTTAATCCAGATGCACAAAGCCAAGTCTCATTTGGCAGTTGGCTGTGCTAGCAACAACTTGAGGTGACTCCAGCAAGCCTACTTTAAGCCACCTGAATGGTCAGAGATTACTGGGTGGTCCCTAAAATGCTAAAATTTTGGGTACTGCATCACAAATTTTATCATATGACTTGTTTAAAATGATACACAGGAATTTTCCCCTCATGACCATTTAGCATAAAATGCATGAAATGAACAAGCTCATACAGTCTTTAGCAAGCTGCTAAAAGCACAGTTAGCAAAGCTAAATGCCCTTTTGGCCTAAGTCCAGAAGCCAACATTAATATGTGCACAACACACGCACCTGACACAGTTAGACAAAGTCTGTTTGCTGGTGCAACAAATGAAGACCAGTTTGCTGTCAGCATCCCCCCACACACACGCACGCACATATGCACAGGCAAAATTTGCAGCAATGTGGCTGCACAAACGTATTCACAGTTACATCCAAGCCTTACTTGCAGCACAGATGGCACCAGGCTAGTCTAGAGCACTCAGGCAGTGCACTGGAGCGCAAAAGAAGTGAAATCACAAGGCAACCACCGAGTTTTAGGTTTCTGCTTGGGGTCTGAGTGTTTTATACGCTTTAGTTCCTGCGCTGGTGCATAGCCATTCTCTGGAACACACAGGCTACAGCCAAATGAGGTTTTTCTTTGCCGTGCAGTGCACTGCTTGCTTGTAGGACCCAGTGCCATTTGTACATCTGTTCAGACAGCAACATGTTCATGCAGTGAAACGAAGGGTAAAAGACAAACATAACCTTGATGTGATTGCAGCCTTAGATACTGAGAAGAAAACTCACGGTTGCCATGTGAAGCCACTAACATGCCAGCCTTCACACCAGGTACACATCATACGCAGACAGCACACACACCCCTCTTCCTCAGCAAATTCATACTGCAAACTGAAAGGTATGCATGGACACCACACAGAGGTGCCCACAAAAGTTTTCGGAACATAAAAAAAGCCTAACCGCTCGGTCGTCTAAGCAAGCATCCACAAACTGAGGAGGCTATGCTTAGCACTTTCCCGTGTGACATGCGTAACACAACCCTAAACATATGGTCGCGCCTCAAGTCAAGGAAGAAATTCAGCTTTTTCGCAAATTTCATGTTCCGAAAACTTTTGTGGGCACCTATACATTCTAATGCGATTCATCAGAGGAGGCAATCATTAACATATCTTTCACCAGCACAGCAACTAACTCACAAAACACTTTAATGCTTGGTGAATAACGCTGATCCTAGCACAAGTTTTTGCTGCGTTTCCTGTTAGTTATTCGTTTCCAGCCAGTTAAGGTGGAGCTGGAGTGAGAAAAAAATTGATTTTTAGATTTTGCAACCTTCTGATAGAGTATTATTTATCTTTCAGAAAATGTATAATATTTGGGAATTCGTGACCTCAAAAATGCTTTCCTGACCATTTTTTGTCACGATGTCAAATGGACTAGTGGAGGTTTTCAGAGGCTTTACTAGCATTTTTCTCACCTCACCTTGTTTTGTTAAAAAAAGAATGATTTTTAGATTTTGCAACCTCCTGATAGAGCATTTCTTTAGCTTTCAGAAAGTAAATTACACTTAGGTATGTGCGACTTCAAAAATGCTTTTCTGAATCTTTTCTGCGGTCACACCTTGAATGAAAAGGTGGAAGTTTTGAGAGCATTTACGTGCACTTTTCTCAAAACAGCAGCATTTCTGCAGGTTTATGCAGCTTTTTCTTAGGAACTATCAGGCGTGAGGAAACAAAATCTTCCCGATTTCAATTAATGCTTTCTACACAACTGGAACTAGAATATATAGCCTAAGCCAGTTGGTACATTTATGATTAAGAAATAACCATTCATGGGTGTCAATTATTACAGCACCCAGAAAAAAAAAACAATCTGTTTTTTGCCTAAAGCGCGTAATTTTAGTCCTGGTTGAGTAACATATGGAGCACTGCACAGGCTTGGGCTGCAAGTTGACGTCAGTCCTGTCTTTTGTGTGCCTTCAGTGTCCTCGTTTCTTGCGCCATTACCAGTTCTTTCTTTCAACATGAACCAACTCGCCAAAACTGGAGTTTTACTGGACCCAAGAGCCCTGGGCTTTAAGTTGTGGGTCCGGGCTGGGCTCGGGCCCGTACATAGAGGGGCTGTGGACAGCTTTTGATTCAATATTGCACGGTGGAGTAAACTTGGGGAGTTCTAGCTGCGACATGGATGAAATAGGTTTGGTTTATGGGGTTTAACGTCCCAAAGCGACTCAGGCTATGAGAGACGCCGTAGTGGAGGGCTCTGGGAATTTCGACCACCTGGGGTTCTTTAACGTGCACTGACATCGCACAGTACACGGGCCTCTAGAATTTCTCCTCCAAAGAAATTCTAGCCGCCGCGGCCGGGATCGAACCCGCGTCTTTTGGATCAGCAGCCGAGCATCATAACCACTGAGCCACCGCGGCGGCATGGATGAAATAAGACCATGGTTTTGGCTGAAAAGAAATTACTCAGCACTTGTTTCTGATGTCTGCTGTACCTGCATTTTCCTCACACGAGAATTATTACAAAACAAAACTGGTTTTTTACTTTGAACTGTTGCCCAGAATGCATTGGAAATGAAGGAATCCCGGTGCCAAAATGTTTCCAGTAGTTTACCATTAAACCCCTGCTACTACTTTTTTGTAGACACAGAATGTGACAAAGCTCATTTGTAGATTGGCTTTAATCAGCGCCACTCAATGCGATATGTACAAGTAATTTTGGACGCTCCCGCCTGGCTGCGTTGAACAATACAAAGACTTTAAAAAGTAAAAGCACGAAATCCAGTAGTGGGCTTCACTACAGCATGTCTTAGTGAACGTTGTAATGCCTGACACACATCTTATTTGCATGAGTGCATTCGCCTACTAAGGTACACAACACCACTGGCTTGGGCTCAGCAAGTGACAGCACTCTGCGTCTCCTCAGCTTTGTTACCGCTTTCGACTGGACACTTTAGGTTTCATAAGAACTGCTGCAGAAGGACCTTCATTCATTTGCTCGACGAGCAGCTGTCTGTTCCAAGGTAGCCTTGATTGGCTGCCTTAATCTCCCAAAAACACATCTCTACACTATGAGTAACGCCACTGGAGAACAGCATATTGGTTTAAGACATTTCGGGTCTCCAAACACATACTACGCAATAAACAGGCGCTTTTGCGTTTCATCCCCATCTATTTAAGACATTTCGGGTCTCCAAACACATACTACGCAATAAACAGGCGCTGTTGCGTTTCATCCCTATATTTAGATCATGCAGATCGTAAAAAATGACTGATTAAAAATCTTGAGGTAATAGGAAGTTTATTGCGTGTGTATGTAGCCCTTTTAATTTGGCTATCGGAACTTCGGGGCTATTCACAGACAAGATCACTGTTCAAATAAACCAACAGGGTGTACCTGCCTTCTGTTCTTTTTGCGTTTACCAAACCAATGTTTTCAAATGTAATTGTGATTTAAGTGCCCTTACTGGCCACTTCTTGAACTTGTGTAGCAGGAGACTACTAAAACTCTGTTAGCAATTTACCTATTGAGTTGCTGCAAGAATAGGCCTGGGCCAGGGCTAGGTCTGGACTTGAAGCCGTGGGCCTGAGTCAGGTTTGTGCTTTGAGTCTCGGGCTCAGGCCGAGCTGGTGCCTCAGAATGCAGCCCAAGCAGTGCTCTAGTAACATAATCGTTTCTACTCTTACGCAAAATTTCAGGACTCTGCGTGCTACAGGTTTAAAGAAAAAGGTACACGAGTGAAAAAAAAAAAAATACTAGAAAAAATTTAAGCTCCGCACTCTAATGGAAGCTGCATCCGTTTAAAAGATTGCCTGTAAATTTCATAGCCACAACTTTTATTACGACTATTCGACAGCCAATCTTTGAGAACCATTTTTGAAGTCTCACCCCACCTTAAACATTTATCGGAATCTCCAGTACCAGAGATCTAAACCATGTTTGTTCAGACCATCACGACCAGACAAAAAAAAATATGTATACTATATACATATCACCCCAGCCTCTGCCATTACTGAAGTACTTAGGCAATATAAGAGCTGTGCTATGTGGGGTTCCGTGTCAACTTTTATCTGTTACTTTCGTTACCCACCTTGTCATAACTAATTCAGAAGATCCTGCCAATCTTAAGAGAAATCCGTCAATCATATTCCATGTACCATAAGAAATAAATTCAGGGTAAAAACAAGGCAGGCATTCACTCAACCTCTTTGTATGAACCACAGCTCTGCAAAGAATCCTGTTTTTAACGAACTGCTCCTTAGGAAAGCACAAGGCTGCAAGCAAGAGCACTAACATGCAGTGCGCTGCTTTTTGCCTGAACTTCCACTATCCTGGAGGATGTTGTTTATAGCTGCAGGCAGTTCCTTGCCCTGCAATGCAATGCAAGCAATTGCTCTGCTTGAGTGTTCGCCTGCTTCGAGCAGCTCTGTTCACTGTGGGCATAGCGGATGACATCTATACCACACAACCGCATAAACATGCTAGATGAGGCAGATGGACAGGACGTTTCCTTGGAAATGGGCAGGCCTTTCCCTCAACCAGCCTACCAACTCTGTTTCAAAGCCTGTGAGAAGCACGCCAACTGGACATACAGACAAGACAATAGCGTGCAGTCTATTCAGTTCACCTGCCCAAACTGCCCCATCTGTCAACCTCGCTGAATATCGCCACACGCCCATTAAACTGGCACCAAAGCCACCTTCTTTCTCTGAGTACAGTGCCACCATGAGTAAGCTATGTCACCTGCACTACTGTGTAGCGTCCTGCCATTCTTTGACATCTCCAGAGTAACAACTTGCTGGCAGCCTTATCTATTTGCAAGTTTTCCAAGCATGGATGCACTGGCCCACGAGCGTAGCGCTCATTTCCAGAGTAGGTGTTGGAAAAGAGTACCTCTGTTGCTCTCGACAAAGTTGCCATCGGCATCGTACCGTACAAGCACCAAAGCAGCATCTGCCAGTTTCTGAAGCTTATCACCTTCTTTCGAGACAAGCGCAGTGTTGCCATTCCTTGAGTTTCCGAAAACAATTATGTGAGGTTGTTGTCAATTTTGCAGCCAACAACGATAAAGAGTGCAACTTTTGAAATTGATACAGTGCCATGCACCTCCAATACTGAATTGAAGAAAGCAACACCTCTGAAGCACAACTTTTTCAATGCCTAAATTTGTGACAGAGCCTTAGAGTAATTAATGCAGCTGAAAAATTCTTTAGCAGCAAAGACTTTTTTGCATGGCACATGAAAAGCTGATTACTGTGCAACCTGCATCTGCATGAACGAGAACAGTCTTTTATACTGCTATCAATGGCAAGGGTAAGTAAAAGCAAGGTAAGATGAGAGTTCGTTTTTGGCAATATTTCCAGTGTGCAACAAAACATCCGCACCTCAATCGTAGCTCAGCTAGGAGCAAAAGCAGCCGACAGGTCTTCCTGTTTGCGGCACAAATTACGAGAGAAAAAATAAAATGTTTGAGAATGGTTCAGCAAAAAGAAAATATGGCGCACCAGTCATCAGAAAACATTTGCTTAACAAATGGAGTTACTGGTTCACGCTGATTGGAGAAATAACATGGCTTCATTGGATGACACCAATGTTCTGTTAACCTGCTCAGAAACTTGTAGTACAGTAGAATTGCGATGATACGGATCTCGCGAAAAATTTGCATCATACGAAATTCCGTGTCACACAAAACGAACAAAATCCATATGCAGAAGCATTGTGAATGCTTTCAGAGAGATTTATTTATGGCTGACGGTGTTTTATGGCCATGCTGCCACCACTCACTACTCATGGTGCGCACAGCACAATTAACGACTGCGGAGTCAGCGATAGGCGGGCCACGCATCGCCGCTCACTGCTCGCAGTGCGTAAAGTGCAGCTAGCGACTGCAGCATCGGCGATGTACGGACAGCGCTTAGTGGTCAAAGGTGTGGCCGCGGCTAGCTTGTTCTTATCGACCATAGTAGCACGAGAGTGTGTTCGGAACATACGAATTTCAACACATTGTACACAATGCACTCTGGCTGGGAAATTTTACCAATTCGCATCAACCGAGATCGTATCATCAAGATTCTACTGTATTCTTTTTCCTAGGCCAACCAAATGCCAGCTTTCAATGCTGCCCAAGATGACAGCAGTTGACTTATACTAAGCCTACCATCCGCTAGCAAATAACTAAGTGTGCACAACTAACCCAACCGCCTACAAGCATAATGTCAAAAATCAAGTGCCAAACGACAGCAAACAAATGACCTTGCCAATTCTCCCTTAGCGCCAAAGATGAGAAATGTGAAATTTACTTCTGATGCTTTGTCACCATTGTTTCAGCTGCTCACACGAGACGCTTGCACTTGACAAAGGCCCGTCACTCCTCTCCTTAGACATGGCGCACAACACCAAGCCGCAATCTCCACAGGCACACACAGGATGTTTGGAGGTGTCAAGGAGGGGGATAAAAAAAAAAGCGTCACTGTTCCGCGGGGAGTCGCAGCATTAAGTGAACACGCTTGCAGAAGGCAAAAAAGGTGTGACATCAAGAATGATGGGGAGGGTGGAAGTTGTGCCTGAGGAACACAGACGACCTCATAACGAGTGTGGGATGGGAGGGGGTCGTACGCAGAATAGGAGCGGAGGGAGTAGCTACTGGGCCCCTGTGGTCCAAGTGGAGTGGCTATCACAGAAACATGGTGCCGACGGCACGGTGGCAGCTCTTGCGAAGGAGGAGGCTCCAGGCCAGTGGCCGGTGTCACTTAATTGGCCGGTAGTGGAGCACGAGGTCTGCGCCACTCTTCCACACGAAGTGGCGCACCGTTCGCAGGTCCATGCTTGGCTCCAGCACCTGTTAAAGGCGGGCAAGGGGACACTGTCAACGCTGCCTTGTGACTGATCCTGAGTTCCATTTCTGACACCAATTACTGACCATTAAAATTAACTAGACCAGTCATGAATTTAGGCCGATGACTAGTTATAGGTCTCCCCTCCCATGATTTTGCTGCCTTCCATTCACTGACTCGGAGATATACATGTCGCCAACGCAATATTTGTTACATATAGGGCACTAGTGAACTAAATTTTGTTTTCAATATAGTGAGCAATTCCACAGAAAAAAGAGGGCAGCCGGCTTTCAATTAAGTCAATAGAGAGTAAATTTAAGTGGTTAGCTGAAGATTAAAAAACAATTTACTGCTTCTGTTCTTAATGCTTAGGAGATCAACTATTATTTTACTTTCTTTTTCAGGGCCCTCCAGAACGATTGTAGCGCCGATTGAGACAGCATGGAAAAACATATGTACGTAACCAGTAGAACCCCACTGTTAGGTTTAAACGGGACTGCGAAGAAGTTTACCAGCCAGGCAATGTTGTACCTGAATACAGCATGCAGGGTTCGTACAGGGTACACTGAAAAAAATTCAAGGATATTCAAGGGCTTTCAAGGCCCTTCTAAAAGTTTTTCAACGACCTACAACACAGCTCTATTTAGTAGTTTTGCAGCACAGTATAACTAAGAAAATATAACCATCACATTAATTGCACTCAATGGGCAATGCGTGCCAAGGAAAGCTCAAGAGACCTCCTGAAGCTTTGCCTCAATCTCTTTGGTTGGTTGGTTTATGGGGTTTAACGTCCCAAAGCGACTAAGGCTATGAGAGACGCCGTAGTGGAGGGCTCCGGAAATTTCGACCACCTGGGGTTCTTTAACGTGCACTGACATCGCACAGTACACGGGCCTCTAGAATTTCTCCTCCAAAGAAATTCCAGCCGCCGCGGCCGGGATCGAACCCGCGTCTTTTGGGTCAGCAGCCGAGCACCATAGCCAATGAGCCACCGCGGCGGCCTCAACCAATCTCTTCGTTCAGATTTAGCAACTCTTCAGCCTCAGACTTTGCCGCTTTTCTCATGCAGTTTGATTTGATTATGAAAGCGAGGTCTTTAGCTGTTTCTGCTTTTTCAGCATACTCATCTGCTGATGCATTCAGGTCACTAACAGCTGCTTCGAGGATCTTTCTATCTTTTTTTTTGTTGAAACTGTCAAGGTGGTCTTCAATGCAGCACCTTTTTGACTGCTTAACTCTTTCGCTACCGCGAAAAAATGCACGATTTGGAGCGTACTGAAAGAAAATTTTTTTTCTCAAGAACTAATACACCCAGCACATATTGCAATGCATGAAATTGTAGCTTATTAGTTACACTTCTGAATGAAAGAAACACCAGAGTTGTGTGTGCAAAAGTAAATGAACATTTATTTGTGAAATTTGCTAAAAACACAAAAAAAGTGAATAGCAAAAACAAAAATTACCGGCTGCACTAAGCCCGAACTTGATTAGAAGAAAACTGGAATATACAAACTGTTGCACATGTTTATAGCTGTCATTATTCACAGTTTCAGCTATGAGAAAAATTTACTGCACTTTCCATGGCTTGTGAAGTCAGGGGTCATGACTGTGGTGCCACTGTGAAGAGCAGTCAGAGGTGAAGATGTGAAGTAGAGGTAGACTGACAAGTGCTTCACATAAGGTTTTATCTTTGTTCCTCCCTTGTTCTCTGATAGCCGAGCTTGTAGTTTCTTCTTTTTTTCATTCTTTTCAGTTGGTGTTGAATGGATTCTATGAGAGGATTGGGGGCGTGGACTTCTTTTCCCTCATCATACCCGAAGATTTCTTGAATGAGCTGCTCCCTGAAAGCCAGCTGATAAAATTTGGCATTTTAGGCAAGCTCTAAAACATCAGGATCGATGAAATAAGTTTTATCGATGTGCTTCAAAAGCCAGGACACTTTTCAAGTGTTGCCAATAGAAGCTGCCGCCACTGAATCATCCGGGTCCGTTACGTGCAAAAAAACAAAAACAAAAAAAAGCGAAAAACCAATTTTGAGAAATGATTTTTGATGGCAGAGGGCCAGAATAGATTATTCTGGTATTTCAGTAGAGATACAGTCGTGGCAGGTCAACAATTCCAATGTATATGATGATTCCAATGAACATCAGAATCTCCAACAGATTCACGTCTTCCCATGAGCCGTCACGCCGAATTTGCTGAAAATCTTCATCCATGCATACTTATTAGTGTTTCCGCACACGATCTTCATCATTTCCGCTGTGAAGAGCATCAAAAAAAAGTCGAGAACTCCAGCGAATCTCCGAGCACCGCTCCGCAGCGATGTGCCGATATGGACACCTAGCTGTCGTCTTGGTTGAAAAACGCGACGCGACCTTGAGCATTTGGCAAACTGTCTTCGCCATACGTTGTCAAGACCCTGAAGCACAAAAATAAACCACTGTCATCAATTACAAACCGTATGCACCGCAGAAAACACACAGCGAACGAAAACAGAACTTACATGCAAGTACGCGCTGACGTTCCAGGCTCCCGAGGTGAAGTCTCGCTGCCGAAACCGAAATCCAACGTTTGTACATTGTTGCCCGACTAATAACCGCTGCTTTCGTCGCAAAAAACGAAAACGAAACCGGCCGACGTGCTCGGTGTCAGCTTTCGCTTCCGAGGAGCGCGCGGCGACGCGGACGCCATTTTCTCCTGCTGACGGTGCTGCGGCCGTTCAAAGTTTTATTTTTCACGGCGCCCCCTCATGTCAAAACACTGAAACCAAGGCTGCAATCGAAAGAGCAGTTGTTGAGCTCGCAAACTAGATGGCGGAGCACGTCCACAACGCTCCAAAATTAGCTTTTTTGCGCGGGCGATTTGAATCGATCATATGCGAACGATCGCCTATGGCGCGGTAGCGAAAGAGTTAACATGTTCTTGTTCCTGCTTCTTCTGGGCTTCCAGATAAGCACTGTAATGATGCCCTGCAACTAATACCATCACCATCATCATCAGCCCGACTACGCCACTGCAGGGCAAAGGCCTTTCCCATGTCTCTCCAGTTAACCCTGACCTTTGCCAGTTGCGGCCACCTCAACTAATACAGCCTTCCTCAAGTGTTTTACGATGACAAAATTAAAAATACTGCCTGATTTTCCCACTGCATCACACACAATTTATTACGAAATATAAGACTGGCCTTACAAGTTCTCTATGCAGATCTGTCGGTTTACGCTGGAGGCTCTCTCAACAGTTGCCCGAGGCTCTACACAAGCAACACTTTTACAACCTTCAACAGTTCTGCATGAGCAGTGAACTGCAAAAGCTCACTAAAAAATGTGTCTAAATTGGCGGCTTTCTCGAAAAGTCGCAGCTGATGTCCCTGCCTTTGCAGCAGCTCAGTGTACTGTGCTGCAAGTACTGTGTCTCCCTGCTGGTCTGTTGATCTCTTTGCTGCTGTGAGGGCTTGCAACACTTTCCTGAGGCCTGCCAGGCACTCATCAGGCCTGCAGCACATTTGCCGCAGGTCAAGCGAAGACCTCTGACCGCTTGGAACCTCAAAGGGCTCTTCTCAAGGACCTTCTTTGTCACTCCTACTAGGAACTGCTTGCATTCCATCCTGGACTGAAGTACATTCTTTGCATTTGCTTGGCTCTTCATGATTTGTTCGACTATGCAACCGAGGTCCACTTTTTCGAGTGGTGCGTGATTTTTTTTTTTTTCCGGTCCTCTATATCAATTTGCAGCAAGCCAGTAATCCTTGAAGCTGAGGAGAATGTTGAGCACTTGATAAGCTTTGTCATTAACTTCCTGAAATAGTTTCTAAGTCTCTTGCCAGAAGAAATAACATGGGCTTGTCTGTTTGATACTTCATCAAGAAAGGTTTCAGTGTGGCAGCAACACAAAAAAAAAAGTTCAGCTTTACCACTACTAATGTGTCCCGGCTGAATTCAAGAATATTCTGAAAAGACACACACTTTGGCAGGCTTACTTACTTCTTCCTTGCAGACTCTATGTATTTCTGCACATCACTCCACAGCTCCGGAGCTCTTTCAATGACAACTATATTCTCAACCCAGCGGTGGGCAACATATTTCGGGGGGAACTTTGCCTGCCCAGTGACTGCCGAGTCTCCTTGCTGGGGCATCCTCACACAGTGCGCACAGACTATTGAAGACCTCACCCACACGCTGTGATGCCTGCTTTGTAGGTATTGTGGATTGCGTGGAAGCCGCAAGTGCCAAAGACAGGACCCTGGACTTGATAGTTTTCCTGTAGGTGACATTGCAGAATTTTGAAGAACTTGAGGTTCACATTGGGTCCAGCCATAGAGATTTGAAGAATTTTCGCCAGTGGCAAAGGCTCTAAGGCATTCAACAGTTTTTCTTGGATGTTGCATGCCGTCAAATGCCCCGTAAACACAGATGTGTAGTATCTTGTGACCACTTTTTTTGGCAAGTCCCAAAACCTTGTGTGTATTTCCATTTGCTTCTCTTGCAGGCACTCGTTCGCAGACCCGTAGAAAAGTGCTACAAGGTTTTCACACCGGTCTATATCTCGTTGCAGCGATGAGAGAAAAAAAAAAAAAAGGTCGGGTGCCATGACAAGTCACACAAGCATTTTTCTTTTCACTGCATGAAAAGCCTTTAGCAACCTCACTATCAGGAAACACACGCTTGAACAGCTCGCGTGTTTCAGACGATGACCTGTAGGAGCAGTGGGACAAGAATAACTTCAGCGTCCAGAAAATTTCTGCATCTGTCACCAGCTCGTTGACCTTGCACGCACTGTTGATGTCAGATGACCGTGACGGTGTATCGACAGCTCGCATGCTCGTGCTAGCAGTAAAACATTTGTGCACCAAACCCGCCGCTGCTCTCTTCATACTTGCACCGTGCTTCCCGCTCTTCAAATTGACTTTTCAAAGCACTCTCTCTCACGGCAACCAGGTCGAAGGATTTCCCGCATGGATGGAAATATACATTCCGAGAAAATAAACAATTATCTATTTTGCATAAGTTTTGCGAGCTTTTTTTAGTGTAAATAGCGATTTACATCTTAGGAACAAGAGTTTTCAAGGACTTTCAAGGGTTAAAAAAAAATCAAGTACTTTCAAGGGCCTTGAAAATCGGGTTTTCAAATTCAAGGGTTTCCAAGGGTTTCAAGGACCTGTGTGCACCCTGAGCATGTGAAAAAAATTGTACCAAATTTCCTGCAAGTGCAACATATTTCCCTGTCTTTTGTGGAATTAGCAAGGCTTCACAGTCCTCGCAATCATTTTGCATGAGCAGGACGTATGTCCGTGCGATCGCTCCTCGCCCACTTGAGCAACTGTTGATGGAGCAGAGGCAGCAGCAAGGAGGGAGTGTGCAATGTTGCAGCATGCGTGCACTTTTATGCTGTTTTCGCTGCAACCACTTTAATCCCACACAATCCTCGTCTACCACAACCACCAAGCTGTGTCTTTTAAGCTGCAGAAGACAACAAGAAGGGGATGACAGAGAAATAAGACTCTAAACCAACTCGCGCAACTACACCTCATACAGCACTGATTCTGCACTACCTGTAATGCATGGTTCTGCTTCTGCGCTTTATGTCGTTTGTGCTCAAGTCACAACAGCGATGCAACTGCACCAACAAAATTTACACCTCCTGTAAGCAAGCAGCGCATCGGTACGAGGCAGTGTGCTATGCTGGTCGCTATGCTGTAGGCTGTCAAAATGCTGGCACCACGTGTTATTGTTCTATAACGCTAGGTGACATTCACAACATACTGTGGAAACGCTGCAACAGTTACGACGTAACAGCAGAGACGACGTCCCTCACATGCATCAGGTATGACTTCACTTTGGCTAGGCCTGGACACTGACATCTTACTTAGAGTGGCATGCTGGTGTCCCCTTGGCACTTGCATCTCTTGCAGCCGCACACGATGATGCGGCCGCGTGACGATCTTCGCAAGCCGGTCTTGCGCGCACCTGCGTGCATGCTAGCGGTCTGGCACATTAGGGAGCATAAAATATGCGAGTAAAAGTTTTTTTTTTTTATTAACCCCGGCAATAAAACGGAGGGGGGGGCGGCAATTTATGCGAAGGCACAAATTAGGCGAGTAAATATGGTATGCCACTCAGCTTCTTGGGCATTCACCGGTATCAAAGTAGCAAAGAAGTCACCCCAGCACTATGGCATTCAAGTGGCAACTAGTACACCCTTGCTGGGCACTCTTGGCAATGTTTTAGTGTTGCAGCATCTTGGTGCCAAGTGAATGGCACTCACCTGGTCTTGGCAAAGCAGTTCAACTTTCTCCTCAGCAATGGAGGACCGTTCATCTTCCGCATTGGCTCCCGGGCAGTTACTGTCGCCGTTCCTGTCCTGCGTCTGCGAACTTGTGTCCGAGCCTGCTCCTCCTCCCATAATCTTCTCATATACGTGCTCAATCACTTTGCGTACCTGTAGCATGTCACTTGCAGACAGGCGGTCCCTGTGCAGCACACAGAATGGCACGACACCTGTCACACACTTCTTCTGCTTGTCTCCTTGTCTCCCCATTGCCAGCAATGAAAAAAAAAAAGAAGAAGGGGTCTATCTTCTTACTGTGGGCCAGGTGCAAGCAAACACCCTTTGCAGCAGGAAGCTCAGCACTATATGGCCCCAAGTAAAGAAAATGCACAGTAGGAAACTGCGTGGCATGGCACTACATAGAAGAACTTAGCCACACTGCACCTGTCAACACTGTTAAGCTCCTGCAGGATTAAGCTTTATGCTTTGATTGCTAAGATGCATCAAGTTTCAACATTGTAGGTTGTCAGTCCGATGCTACTAATTGCAGTATTTTTAGCATGAATTTGGCAGTGTCCAACAATAGAGAGACTGAAGTTTGCTTCAGTTTTATTAGCAAGGTTTCTCGGAACCAGCAAACTTCTGCAAGTATTTCATACTACAAAAAAAGAGGTGGGTTCAGAATAACATAAGCAGCATGGACACAGGACGATGGTGATGAATGACACAGCCACTGTGTCTTCATCCACATCATCCTGTGTCTGCACTGTTCTTTTCTGTCATATCAAACCAACTAGCCAATATCAGTACCGTTGTGTTCCAGCACACTGGCCAAGCCCATCTGGAGGTGATAAGCGCAAATACTACTAGTATAAATTCAAGTCAGATGTCATAATGATGCAACTCTGAAAGGCACTACACTCCAAACAGTCTGTTACATTTCTTCTATTGCAGCTAGTTTAGGTTATATAAACATTTTTAATGAACACAGACAATGAGTAATTACTCCCTTATTACAGACATAGAAAATGTAGTCATGCGGAGTCCCCCCCCCCCCCCACATACATGCCATACAAAAAATAAAGAAAGGAAACAGAAGTCGAATATCCACAGTACACCTCACAGAACCAGATAAAATGATATGATCGGTAAATTTTAAATGATAATGTTCGCGAATTTGCTAGAAAAAAGTGGCCATGGCCGATGTAAGACGGAGGTAGTAACTGCACATCGCGGCAAAAGGGCATTTGCCTTCCAATGGATTGAGCTTGTCTGGTGATGGCGATAATGAACAAGGAGCTTACAAGGGCCACAATCTCACACAGGCTCAAGCTCACTATACTTCGCTTCATACATAGCAGTCGACGCTGCCAAAGCTAGCGTGCCTGTTCATGCAGGCTAAGTCTGTGCCAAAAAAAAGTAATTTACCATACAGCCAAAGAGAACACTAGCATAATTTGTTGTGACAAATCTGAAGTACCGTGATTGGCAACCTTCTGCCCTTTGTTTTACCTCTTACTACATGTTCGTCCTGTGACTCATCGAGACTTCGAGAAGTAACAATGACAGGTGGAAGCATGATAAGCGGCTGGTACGGTGAATCGCTTTGACTCTATCCACGCCTAAAACATAGTAGTAATCAGCGAAAATTACAGCCAGAAGGCCCAAACAGCCCTCACCTAACGACTGTAACAGCCAATGCTAGCACTTCGCTTTATACTGCTCTTTGTTTTCGTCCAAACACTCACTGAGGCTTCAAGAAGACCGAATGGTACGTGGTGGAGTAATGTGGTTTTGCGGGCACACTATTTCTGCAGCCTCTGCAGTGTTATGATGAAACAGATTATAGGACTCTCTATAGTTCAGAACCGCATGAGCTGAAACACACTTAGAGGCACTTACATGCACACTTGCAAAGGCTTAAGAGTTTTCAACTTGGGCGAGCTGGTAATCCATTGAGTAACACAGCACAATTTGAAACTGAAAAAAAGGAATACACACAAGGGCAAGCGCTGACTTAGAACTCAGTGCTCGGTTGTGTGCACCATCCGTCATCTCAGTTTCAAATCATGCTGTATTACTCATGACCTTGACTCAAACATCAGTAACTCAAGAAAGCGCAAGTAAGTGGATCCATGAGTGAGCTTGCCAACCCACAGCTAGGTTGGTTGGTTGGTTTATGGGGTTTAATGTCCCAAAGCGACTAAGGCTATGAGAGACGCCGTAGTGGAGGGCTCCGGGAATTTCGACCACCTGGGGTTCTTTAACGTGCACTGACATCGCACAGTACACGGGCCTCGAATTTCTCCTCCAAAGAAATTCAGCTGCCGCGGCCGGGATCGAACCCGTGTCTTTCGGGCCAGCAGCCGAGCACCATAACCACTGAGCCACTGCGGCAGCCAAACCCACAGCTAGAGTGTAGCCCATGCTTCCAATCTGCCAGGCAAGTTGTACGTGCCCTGCCTACTATACTTTCGTTGCAGGACTGCTTCAATACATCAAAAAGTGCTCTCTGACAACAAAGGATGTGCTTATGGTTTCACCTCAACAGAATGCCACAAGAATAAAAGCAGCAAAGAGTGAACAAGGCACGCACCTCCGAAGTGGTTTCACACCTGAAGAAGAGTGTGGGAGCAGGTAGAAAGGGATCTTGCTGAGACGAGGAACATTTTTCTGAAAGCAGCCAATATGCTCCAATTAACACTTGTCTCGGACATAACCCAACATATATAGTCTTTTGCATTCCTCCCAACATGCTCTGCCTCCTTTCCTCTAAACGCATGTTACAGACTTGCATAACAGAAAACAGCAGAGAACTTTCATTTCATAAGGGAGAAGAAATTTGCTGATAAACAGCTAATTTTTGGGCCCGTGAATGTAACTGACACACAGACGGGGCAAGAAATTTTGTCTCGGTTGGCTTCTTGCATTTTCCCTTTCTGTGTGCCAAGAAATTGCGGTCATATTTAAAAGCAAAGAATTCAAAACTCGAGCAGAGTAAGCACACTCAACCACTACTACCCAAGCAGATTGGATCCTGTGCTTTGCTCATCCTAAAATTGGGAAGTTCTGGAAAAGAGGTACTTTCAGTAAGCTTAATGAAATACTTATCAAGCCAAAGACCAAAGTAAGCAGTGCATGGAACTCACAGACATCACAACATCAAGCGCCCACGGTGGGATTGTCTCTTGAAGTAATGACTCCTCCGCATCTCGGCCAGCATCCCCGACCAGGAACCTTAACAGTGTTCGCCCTCCGACTTCGCTGCAATGCAAAAGGTGGTTTAAGCAATGCCAAATCTTTCTTGAAAAAATTTTGGAAGATTTAGGCTGAATGAGCGCAGCCTGAAAAGTACGCGTTCAAGATCAACCTGGCCAAGTATGCTACTCTGGACTTGTCAGAGATCCCAAAAATTAAAAACAAAAGGCCGTGCAAACTTAAGTCTGTGCATTATATTTTGCAGCATTTTCAGTATTGTACAGTAATATTTTTTTCAGCTTAACATAATACTTATAGAATTCGTATTCAACTCCTAAGATTAAAAGCCAGCAAAGTTTACTGTGAATTATACTGTGGACTAAGCCAACAACTTTTTGGAAAACAAACAAGCTTATGGATGTGAAAATTATTGACACACAACTTAACTATTTCATACCATGTGCACCAGATCTGCACGACCACTTCAGATCTTTTTTTTTTTTTTATAAATTGTGCTCAATTACCTAATGGTAGTGACAGCTTCCTCAAATGAAAATGTGTTTCTTGTCCCTTTAGCAAGTAGTAAATCAAATTCAAGGAGGCAGTAAAAGCATACTCCTCAAAGACCCAAATTATAAATACAGTAGACTGGCGATAATTCACACTGATAATTTGTACTTTTGGTTAATTCAAACAAATTTCAAAATTTTGGTTGGCGTGCCACTGGCACTTTTTTTTTCCCCCTTTTAGAAGGCGTCTCGCTGCACAAACATGTGTTCCCCTCGCCTCGGTCCGCATGGTCCTGTGTGTCGACAATGTGTGCTCATTACGAGCTGCTCATTGTGTGGCGAAGCCTCCTTACACGGACACCATCACGTGTAAGGAGGCTTCACTGCTACTGAGTCACTGAAGCAGTTCCGCTTTGGTATTCACAACAGTGGGCATGCACTTCAATATGACGGAATTGCGAAAAAATTGTCGCTGCCGCGCAGTTTTTCACTTAAAAGCAGACGACCACTGCTCATTGTTTCATCGTTTAAATTTGCTATGATGCAATACAGTTTCAGGAAGTTTTCTGTAGCCCTTCAACTTTTCGCCGTTTAGATGTTTTGGACCTTTTTTTCATCCCTTGAGTTTTTTTTTTACTCTAATGAGAAACCAGCGCATTATTCATAACCTCTTTCAGCCAGATTCCAGTAAACAAACTTATCGCTGACTTTCACCCATTCTTTCTGTTGTGCTAAAGCATAAAGTTACATTTGGATAGAGAAATAGACACAAAATACTATTCGTATGGATAGATATCGATACAGCAAATTACATTCAGTCTTGAATCACATTAAGGTGCACTAATGATAATTTTAACGAAAATCTCTGGTCCCTTGAAGTTTGCATTAACGAGAGTTTACTGTATAAGTTTCTTGCAGCCCTACAAACTTTGTCAGACAACTCAGAAAACATTAATTTTTGATGGGCAGGTGTTTATAAAGCTATCTGTAGATTTTTCATTGTATATGTGCTTGGATCAAAATGTTCAAAATGTGCCGTTTTTGCGATTTCCTTGCAACAACGTAGTCCTCATGGGCTTGTGACTTATCTACGGTTGACTTAGGAAATGGTTAAAACGATCACCAGTCATCTTCCCTGGTGAAAGGCACTCACCCGAAGGTGACCGGAGTGTGCTCTGGAACACTGAAGTACCCATTGGCAGGTTTCTGCCTGTCCCCGCCATTCATCATGGGCGCAACAGGACCTGGGCAACAAGACAGAAGGAGTGCACTCACTAGCAGATCTACTTCTCGCATCACAGTTAAACTGGTACGGGCCTTCATTATACGACGTATAAACTTACTTGGAAAATAGGTAACCATTAAGAATTTTTGAACTTGTCTTCCAGTTACACACAATAAAAAAAAAAAAAAGCTGCTCTCACACTGGCTGTGAACAAAGTGTGAGCTAGCATGCTATGCAAGACATAAAATGTGCACTGCCCATTACTGTTTTCTGAGCACACAACTGGATTTAACAGAAAAAGATAAACGTCTAAAAAGAAAAGAGGTCCCAGCTATGCAATACCTGTTTACAAGTACAAATAGAAACCCAGGCAAGAGAGAGAAGTAACAGTGTCACAGTTTTCCTCAAGAATGTCTCCTGCAAGCACAGTGTGCTGCCCAATTTGTCCCTGTCCCTTAACCGTAACTGGTTGTGACAGCCACCTTTGATAAAAAAAAACGCACCATTTTCGGGTTCTCCCTCGTTTCTGTGAATTGTCCAGTTCTCAAGTAAAGCTTGAAGCACCAGGGCTCCCAGGTTGACTGGCGCAGCAGTGGAAAAACAAACAAACAAAAGAAACCTAAATGACAGGTGCAACACATATGTCAGCATCAAATACATCATCAGCCTAACTACGTCCACTGCAAGACAAAGGCCTCCTCCACAGACCTCCAATTGGATAAACTCCATCCTGGCACCACAAGCTGAGCCAGCTTACCCACCGCAATCCTTTATTTCATTTCTTTTCCTCATCCCACCTTACTTTCTGCTGCTGTTCTGCTCATTTGCCTCCTCTTAGAATAGAGTTCTATGTGAGCGCTGAAGTTCCCAGTTTCATGATACACAAAACTCAAGCCTGATTGTAAAAGTATGATTGAATGAACAAACAATGAAATCAGCAGGCAGAGAACAGACAGGTGAGCGAATAAATGACTACACACACAAAAAACCCACAAGCCAGTCAAAAAAGAAAGTCCTCAACACTGGCAAATAGTGGATGTGGTACAACTTCGGGTAATAAATGCCTGGTAAATAGCAGGTAGTGGTGACACCGACCATTTTCATTATATATAGCCACAAAGACAATGTAAAGAAAAAAGGGAGGAACAATGCTGCTGCATGGACAATGCACTCCCAGTCCGTGGGCACTCACCCTTAGGATCAGGACCATCAGAAGGGCCCAAGCCAGCCTCTTTGATAGAAACCCAGGCTGCAAAGCAATCTGGGTCATCTAGGTGAATGCACAACATCTGGCAGAAGAATAAAAAGACAGCATGCAATGCTATTTGCAAAATGAATGACAAAAGGCACAGTAAGAGTTGCAGGCACATTTACTGCACTGGTGCATTGACACGCATAGTCTGTTGGATGTCCACAACAATGCACACGCCCAATGCATGCAAGCACAACATGCGTTTGCTCACACTAAGGCTGAGACTTGTGACAGTTAAGGTATTTCCAAAGCCCCTGTAAGCTGCTAATTTGTGGCCAGCTGTTTGTGATGCCAGAAATGAACTGCACAGTTTCCCAGCAATTTTTAAACAGGCAATGTGTCTGAAGGGGCCACGCATCAGCTTTTAAGGGGGGACAAGGGTCTTAATGCTAACTTTTCTATTTATGGCTAGAATCTCATGAAATTCTGCACACAGATGTGTTTTTCTCTTCTGGTTCCAAATATGTAATCATAATTGAGCTGGTGGTCTTAGATCTTACAAAGTCTAGAATGTGATTAGGTAATTTCTTGCCCAGCTTTAATGAACTTTCTCATTGCATTTTGTTGCTCTTATTTACATGAATTGACAGCAAGAGAGTTCCCATACCCGGTGACATTCTTCGTTTTTCTCTAAAGGCATGCCATCCTGATATACTACGTTGAGAGCAAAAGGTCACAGTATTTTACACTGCAACTCGTTAAGCTAATTGTAAATTGCTATTTATACGTGGCCTAAACAAAAAAAGTAAGAATGTCATCGGGTATGGGAATTTGCTGGCTATCAATTCATGCAATTAAAAGCAACAAAATGCAATGAGAAAGTTCATTAAAGCTGCGTAAGAAATTACCCAATTACACTCTAGAATTCAAGATAACTTTTGATATAAGACCACCAGCTCAATTATGGCTACATTTTTGAAATCAGAAGAGAAAAACACATCTGTGTTCAAAATTTTATAAGATTTTGGCCACAAATAAAAAGGTCAGTTTTAAGACCCTCGTCCCCCCTTAATGCTTTCCTTCTTTTTCTTCTTCTGTGCGAGGTGCCTGTTGACCCAGCAGTCGTCATAACAGTGCATATAAGCAATGCTAACAATCAAGTGTGCCCCCTTTTTGTAGCAATAAGTTTTCACTGTGACTGCTGAGAGAATGGGGCCCAGTGCCGTGGCACGCAAGGTGCCTCAACATGGCTGGCGATCGATCAACTGCCATACTGGCACAGCAGGTGGCATTCAACATGCGCTCATGTCAGAACAGACCATGACCTGTGTTGGCCACGCTGGGGTCTGCCAGACCAGCAGACTGCGTGCCACAAAAGATCATCAAATCAAAAGTCAGAAAACACACCAAGTTTTGATACGGCTCTCAACACAACTTTTCCGTCCACATGCGTGCAGTTAACAAAATTTTTTGTGCATGCTGGGCAGTTTATATGAGTCGGGCTGCCAGGCCTTGCTTTTGCAGACAACCATGGTAGTGCACAACAGCACATCTCATGTAGAGGACAAATTGAAGTTGGCCTGTATCATTAGGTTCCAAGTTTTAATAACAAAGATACTACTTCAACTGAAAACAGAGCGCTCTTTTTTAGGCAAGAAAGGTCATAAAAAGATAAACGGGTATCTCCACCACCATCTGTTTCCCACAAGTAAACTGCAATGCATCATGGCAGTCTTCTTGTGTGGATCCCCGAGGCTAGACTAAACTTCTATTCACTTCCAAACGGAGATCACGGAGTCCTTTTCAGTCTTGACATCATGAGTTTGAATAAAGTGGTGGGTGAAAAAACATTCAATTTTTAAAACCAATTTTCCCAGCTACAAAAATGCCTTCCGCAGCAGGACAAAATCAAAATAGACAGAAAGAGCCATCCATAGAATCAATTTTCACCAAGAGTAAAAGTTAGATGCAGTGTTTCCCAATGTCCCTGTAACACCGATGCCAGAGCAAGGACCAGAAGCAAGTATGAAATTGCTTTGAACAAATTTCACGCAACATTGCCTGCCTAGAAGCCCATCAGAAAAGGTAAGCCTCAGTTTTTATGCACAAAATTCATGTTTCCTACACTGTGAACAACAAACTGAACAGCTAAGCACTTTCCAGGCAAAAAAAAGCTGCTCATGCAACACACAGCAAGGTACTTACGCCTGTTTTGAGGTCAACCGAAAACCAGTTGGGAATGTACACCATTTTGAAGCGCTTTTTGACTTCAGCCTCAAAGTCAACTGTGCCAAGATCTTCCACTTTACAGGCCTGACACAGGAAGCAAGAATGCACAGAATAAAAACCAGGAAGGACCCATTGATGGGTTAATTATATATGCTTGTAGTGAAATGTTCGTGCAAGCACACAAACACATAGCGGAAACAGAACAAGCACTCACTCTTTTGTTTCTGTAATGAATTTTGTGCCGGCTCTTGTCATTTTCGTATGAATGAAAAACACTTTTTATAGAAATTCTCATCGTATAGAGGAAAAAAATAGAACACGATGTTTGCCTGCATGCGAAAGCGGCGGCAGCGCATGTAAGTAAGTATGTCATTTAATTTCACGTAAAACAAGTCTTTATGCACTGTGCAATATGTTATGTAATGTTTTTGTAGTCAGATTTTAGGAAATTTTGTTACAAGGACCTTGCTATAAAATGCATGCTATTGGTTTCCCCGAAATAAGGGAAGAATTATTATCCAGCCTATGAAAGAACTTGAGTACTGAAGTTGCCACTTCAGAAACGGGAATTTTTTTTTTTTTTTCCCAGTTTCCAAAGAGGCAACTTCAAAACCTTATAACTCAAGTTCTTTGATAGGTGGAATGAACTTTTTTTTTTTTTACTGAATCCTTTGACGTCAGGAGAAACCAAGTTCTCTGCAAGTTCACTTTAGCAAGTTCACTGCAGCCAAATTTTGCAAAAGCTCACAACATAAACACCACATAACTTGTTACAAAGTGCATAAGTATTTGTTTTATATGAAATTAAATGACAAACTTAGAATCAGCACATAAAAGTACATGTTCCCAGAAGAATACATACTTGTAATGTCGCCAATAAATTTTTTTTAGACCTTCTTCCCCATTTAACAGAACAGCGTAAAAATATGTACTTTCAAACGCTGTCGCATGTACTATGTCCTTTGAAAGCCACTGTGGGACTCACATTGAGCACATCCCACACGGCCACGTTGTTGGAAGTGTCCTTTGTGAGAACATGGCGCTTGTCGTTGAGGACCGCATAGTGCCTGATACTGGGGTTGCCTGAATAAGAAAAGGGCACTCGTATCATATGCACAACAGAGCTCATTTTTCTTACGTCTGCATGAGTTGAGTTGACTGAGCCTGCAGCTCAAGTGGCAAGCAAGAGGAAAAATAGTGGCAGAACGATGCGCTTAACTTTAGCTTTTAGCACGCATCTTCTGCTTGCAAGGCTAGAAACAGACATGCATTCTAGCAGATGAACAAGGTGAATCCTGATCATTACCATGTTGAGGTGCTGTGTTGCTTTAAATTACCCCTGCTGTGCAAGCTGCCATGTAGGTGGTGCACACCGGGCCACAGCCACGCCACGGTGCCGTGGTGTATTGCCACTGGCTGCTATGTTTGGTGTGCACAATGCAGACGAACTACTGCTCCGCAAGCATGTTTTCTTCATGTGTTGCATTCAGATTGCTGCCTGTAATCCGCGTACATCGCAGATTCAGCAGGTAGTTGCAGGGCATGATAGCAAACTTCACCATAAATGAACGCCACTTCGATTAAGCAGCTGCGCTTGCTAGCGCTGCTCGAGAAGTGGGCATAGCCGCAAAGTGACTAAAGTTGGGCACAGGTTGGGTTCCCCTCGACAATGGGATCGAAGCTTGAATAGTGGTCAGTGACAGCAGCACTTCCGTGAAACAGATGGGCCGCATGTAGTACAGATACATTTACAGGGAAGGGATCGGTGACCCGGCCACTTGATAGCTGCGGTGCGTCTGCGGTGCTCCTTGCCTAACTGTAGACTGCGTATCTATGCACAACCCTTGATTTGTGACCTACGTATCTGACCTTGATACAATGCTTCAGGTTTTAATCTTAGGGTGACCTGTGAACTTTTAGATGGAGTGCATTCCAAAAAAGCGCGGGATGACCACCGAAGCCTGCTTAAAAGCTGAATGAAAGGATGTGACCTCGTGCTGGCTTAGATCTTGAAATAAATTCTTGGGGCATCTGCATCGTTCTTGGTGGAGCCTTGGCCATCCAAGCACGTCTTCTTGTCATGGACAATGTGAAATCTGCGCTTGTATCAGGGTGATACTGCAGGCTCACGAGTGGTGCAGCAACCTGATCCCTACCAAAAGAGCACGCTAATTTCTGCATCGTGCACTGTGTTGTCAGCAGCCGATATGAATGAGAGACATGACACTGATGAAGTGCGGACTATCAAATGTTGACTACCACGTACTCACATCGAATTCTGTCAACATGGGGCACAGTGCAACAGTGAACAACTACCGCCCAGTTTGCTGCCTCTTGAGAAGCCGTTGTGACAACCAACGATCACACTTGTGCAAAAAAAAAGACTCCTCCAATGTGGCAACAAGACTTTTCAAGTTCGGTAATGTCTATACATTATGTGTAGAGGACTTCCACACAAGACAGAATCGGCGCATTTTCTCAGAGATTTACCCAGCGTGATCAGGCACCGCAGATGCCATAGCGAGTGGCCAGATCACCGATCCCTTCCCTGTGAATGTGCCTGAACTACATGTGGCACACTGGTTTCACGAAAGCTCCACTGTCATTGAACACTACCCAAGCTCTGATCCCTGAATCGAGGGGAACCCAACCCATGACCAATCTTTGTCGCTGCTCCTGTTCGATTGGCCTGAACAGTGCTAACAAGCGCAGCTGCTCAGTCGAAGTGGTGTTCGTTTACGACGTAGTTGCGTATGGCTATTGTGTTCGGCGACTGCGAGCCGAATCTCTGATGCACGTGGATTCCAAGCAGCAATGTGACGCACAAAAACATGCTTGCGTAGCAGAAGTTTGTCTGCTATGTGCACCCGAAGCATGACAGCCGGCCACGCCGCAACGCAGCTGTGCACCAGTGTATACCACCTATATTCTGGATGGCCCCGCATGCATTTCCCTCCTCTAGTGTCCCTAAATCAGTGTCAGGCTGAAAAGTCTGCTCCTGATTGCAAGTTCTTGGAAGCAGCTAAAACATAAAGAAAACATGCTGGTAAAATGAGAGGTCGAGGACAAGAATGGTGATCAAAAGAATGCAGTGGATTGCAAGCAGTGCTGCCTTAAGTTTTGAGCTCTTCAATCCGTTACTGAATTCTCGGTTTGATACAGCTTTCCAAATCTTCAACCACAACACTAAGTAGACCACATTCACAAAGCTGGCACAATTACAAGTAATAATAAAACATTCACCGATTCATTCACTCCCCATACATGTATAGAGTGGAATTGCCTTCCCTCCTTTGTTGCAATGATCACCCAACGTTCATTATTTCAGTCGGCTGTACACAATATACAGTATGCTAGCAATCTTTATTACTCTATAAATGGAATCACTTTCTTTGTGTGTTTCATATATATTTTTGCCACTCTGTGTACTTTTACATGTGACAACACAAATAAAAATTCCTTATTAGGCTACACACTTTCATCCTCCTGTATGTAATGCACGCTTAGGAGCATTCTTGCGGTGTTTATATATATCATTATATTTAAGGGGGGACATGGGTCTTTGAGCATTTTTTTTATTTACCGGCCAAATGCAATGAAACTACACAGACGTATTCAGTTTTTTCTGCTGATTTCAAATATGCAATAAGTTTATTTCTAGGCCAATTAGTTCCTGAGATATTAATATATATCATGCCATTGTCTGCTGAAACAATAGAAAAAAAATGGGCTACCAGAAATTTAATTTCAGTATGTAGGTAGATACTACAATGTGTGAGGAATGCAACGCTGGAAGCAGTTTTCAGTTTTTTTGTCCGTGTGGACAAATGGGCTTATAGTTAGTTTCATGTGTGTCATGTGTTTTCTGGCACTGTATGTCTGGTTAACTCACTTGAAAACTAACTTTTAAGCCCATTTGTCCACACGGACAAAAAACTGAAAACTGCTTCCAGCGTTGCATTCCTCACACATTGTAGTATCTATCCACATACTGAAATTAAATTTCTGGTGGCCCATTTTTTTTCTATTGTTTGAGCAGACAATGGCATGATATATATTAATATCTCAGAAACTAATTGGCCTAGAAATAAACAAATTGCATATTTGAAATCAGCAGAAAAAACTGAATAAGTCTGTGCAGTTTCATTGCATTTGGTCTGTAAATAAAAAAAATGCTGTAAGACCCATGTCCCCCCTTAACCCACTTCCTTCTGTAATGTTTATATCCTGAGGGTATGAATAGAAAAAAATAAAATGAAAAGTAACAGCAGCATAGTCGTTGTGCTGTGAGAAGCTGCGAGCAATGTTATCTGCTCACCTTTGATAACTGCCTGTGGCTTCTGGCTGAGTGGGACCAGTATGTCAACATCGTAGTCTTCAAGTTGGGAGCATCGATTGTTCACAGGCTGCACAATTTTGAGTAGACATGAAAAGAACATTTAAAAAAACTGCACAAAGGCCACGAATGCATGAAAAAAAAGGCTGCCTATAGCTTTGACTCATTTTTTTTTTTTTCATCACCTGAGCCCTAACCTAATGATTGTTTTTCTTTCCCCCTGATGCGAGGCGATCAGCTAACCAATGCGTCAACAGTTTTTGGGCATAAAGTGATGTGAAATGAGGTGAGGATGTCAGGAGGTGAGCTGCAATTGCATATCTTCATTTGTTACTAGCTTAAGGTATGACGCCACTTTTTTCAAAATTTTTTAAAATTTTGAGCATTAAATTTTTATTTCACATTTACCTTATAAAGCACCATTTTATATGATATTCAAAAGCACAAAAGAGTGAAAAAAGCCATGCTGGCATTTATTATTCACAAAAAATTGCCCAAACATGGCTGTTATGCAAACATTCATAACTGGTGAATGAAGAGCAGGAATTGCAAACTTTTCGGCACAGCGTTAGCCAACTAACCATACTGTGCAACCAACTAGGATCTTTGCCATGCGATAATTAAGAAAAAAGTTATAGCAAAAATGCTAAAGAAAACAAAAAAATGTGTCATTTTTGCCTACATTCCTTGACATAAAACATGATTATATCAAAACTCACGATTCGATTTCATTTATCCTAGTTCATTGCACAGGCTAGTAACAAAGGAACGAGCCTGCAAAGTTTCATTGAAAAATATTTATGCATTTGGAAGTTATCACTGTTTGCGTAACACAAAAGTGCGAGAAATAAAGTTCTGAGAAAAACAAGATTAAAGTTTTTCAATCCTTGTAGAAACAAGATCATCATGCCCTAGGAAATTAAAATCCTCCAGGTTCATAGCTAGGGCCCTCCTTAGCTGACACGAGCTCTCTTTTGGCATGTGTTGCTGCCCGTCTTTTCTTGCGGAGATGTTTTGCCTCGCCCGTTGATTGACGCTGGTCCTTCGTCACACGGTAATGGTCACTGGTGCAACATGCTACGAGAGTGTCATGGCCAGATTCGATGCCTGCTTCCCTCAAAATATCTGCTGTACTTCTGCTGCCATCATTGAAGGATGAATCCGGTACCATTCAAAGCGATAGCGTGAAGTGCGCGCAAAGTAAACAACTGAGACGCTTGTAGCGTCTTGCATCCCTCTTGTGGAAATTTAAAGCATTGTTTTAAAAAAAGGAAGCCTTACAAATTGCCTTTGAATAATCTTTTACATATCAGACTAAAACAAAACAGGAAAATTTTCAATATACGCCGCTGATTATCGCTGAGTTATCATTTTCTGTTACCAAACCATATCAGTTTCGGTTTCAGAACTGTACACCACCTGTTCGAAAGTTGGCTATAACTTTTGAACAAATTAAGATACGAACATTATTCATGCTGCAAAACATTTTCGAATGTTTTGGGATTCCCGAAATATAAAAAAAGAAAAAATGTCATTTTACAAAAAAACGATTTTTCAAAGGTGGCGTCATACCTTAAGCTGCCTCAGTAGTCTGAAATGAGCTTTTGTGTTAATTTTTAAAATTTGCATACATAACAGACAAGCACATCCGGTTTACAAAAGCTTAACACCGCCACATATTTTGACATGTGCAGCCCAAATAAGATGGCCAAGGCCAGGTGAAAATGCAATTAGGAGTGAAGGTAAGCAAGCAAACAACACCCGAGGTGCAACAACAAATAAAACAAAGGCACTAGACAATACTGATGCAAATTAATAAAGAAGACCCAAAATAATTACACCGTGCACACTGCTGTGTTATACGAGCGTGTCATCAACCAGCAGCCGGATACCAGCAACAATGCGCAATATCTTATGCAGGCACAACTGAGCTGCACAGAGTGAAAAATAATGCGATGTTTAAGCACAAGTTTACAAGTGCACTCACCCAGTTTTTGATTGACGAGTCTGTAGTGGCAACCCACAGGGATGATGTTTCACTGCAAAGGGTCATCTGTAAAATGAACCGGCAGATGTCCAACACGATGCAAGGACACTGTTTTGAAAAACAAAACAATAGGAATGCCAGAAAATTTACAACTTCCTCATATAAGAGCCACGGGTGATAGCCCCAAACTATATGTGGAATTTTACAAATACTCAGTTAAGTGTTCTGCAGTACACTTGGCCCTAACAATGGCTTGCTTGTAAAGGTGACTCAGCCAGGTTTTTACACCCATGGTCACGAGGTCCAGGTGGGTCTGGGAGTAGGTGCACTTCAAGTGGTCGCAGGTGGGTGCGTTAAACCTGCTGCTGTCAATTCCACAAAGTGACGAAGGGCGGAAAGTCTGACAGTTATTAATATCACTTTCTTATCTATTTACTCTCAAGCATGCAGTGTAAGAGAGGTGCCCATGCACATAGTACCACATCTTTCGCAGGTCTCAGAAATTATTTCAATTTCACTTTGGCACATGTGTTGCATGTTTTGAAATATGATATACCCTAAGTGTACCAGTCTGATTTATTTAGCAGACAAAGTACAAACTACTTTAGGAAAGAAATATTCCACAACCTTGCAAGTGGTCACGCTGTACCAGCAGTTCATGGTAGTCTCATCTGAAGTTCACAACCAGCCTTTGGAGTAGTCATACTTCTAAGCAACTCAGGTCAGGTGCATTTGAAAGAGTGCGAGTGCAGAGCAAATGTGTGATACCGGATTACTCAATTCAGAAGGGCGTGCTGTTGGGCTAGTTGGTGTGCATTATGCAACGAAATCAGCACGAAAAACAAAGATAACAGACAGTGAAGAAGGCACATGAGATGACTAACAAGCACTAGTTAACTGTCGCATGTGTCTGGTCCATTGCCCTTTATCTTTGTTTTTTGCGCTAATTTTTTTACATAAGATTATTTAATCTTTGGTTGCAAAAAATATATCTGCGCATTTTCAGCATCCCTCTTCTCCTTCATTACGCACTGAGTAACTATTTGCCCTTTTCACACACTCAACTTGTTTCTTGTTGTGTGCTATGAATACACCTCCATGTCTCTGATCCATGTCCTTTGGTATTTCACTTTGAACTGGCACTGTGTGCAGTGCACAGGAAATGGAGATAGGAGATGAATGTCCCTGCTCCCTGTACTACCTTGAGAACTGGTGCTGTCTCCTCACAAATGAGTGCGCGGTTGTCGGGGTTCCTCAGGTCGGTCATGAACACCTTGCGGTCCCGGCCACCAGAGAACACCGTCGTGAAGCTTTCGTTTACCTGTAGAGGCCAGTTCAGAAACCATGCTGGCATACAGAGTGCAAGGCAAGCAGGAACAGAAGTCTAGGTAATCTAAAAGCCACTCCCTGCCTTTTTGGGTCCAGCATTTGGCTTCAGCAAGCTAGGTCACGATGGCATGTATTCTGCCCGTGAAAACTTGCAGCCAAAGCATAAGCATCATCCATGCATCATCCAGATAATAGTCACATGAAGGCTGCTGCCAGACAGCTTATTAAAGATTGCATGAAGATAAAAATTCGACAAAAATTAAGTGCCGCAAGCCCAAAAATAACAAAATCTGTGCATGGACGACCTATGGCTAAACGGCGTTTACAACGAAATTAAAACAAGATGCAGAACTACTTGGCACAACACCAGGCCTGAGAATGCTGGCAGCCCTAGCAACTTAACCACAAAGTGCTTTCCTTATGTATTTATGCGTGCATGTTGAAAGACATGCGCACCAGACGACACTGACTGGCCTGTCAATCTCAATGTGCACTCTGCTTAGACTGTTTTCTAGCTGAGGTAAAAACGGTTAGCGACACAAAAATGGCCCCACCAGTGCCAAAATTCACCAAGTGAATGACAATGTTGGATGTGCTGGCACCCGGCACTGCCAGTTTTAAGTGCACAGCACATAAAAACACTCTGACAAGGTTTCGTGAGCCCACTGCATTATCTCCAGATTACTAATAAGGACGTCAGGACATAACGAACAAATGCCAAGGTAATGGTCAAATTGTGGCTTGACTGTACTCGCTGAGTGCTAGCCTCCATTTAGTGATGCATGCACAAGTATTTTTATTCCATATCTCAAGAAAATTAACAAAACTGACAACTGCAGAACAATAGCAGAAATTTTTGCATTGACAACAAGGGCTGCCATGAAAAAAAACCAAAGACTTTCCAAAATGCCAGAAGAATCCAGATTTGTTGGCTGCAATGCATATATGAACCATCTGACACCAAGAGAAGTGCGGCACCTCACCTGCAGTGCCCAGACACCTTCGTCATGAACCCGTATCGTGGCAACGCATCGCTGCTGTCCCAGTGACCACAATCGTATTGTTCCATCTGAGCTTCCCGAGAGACACTGCACAGACATAAAAAAAAAAAGGTTTGCAATAATAAGGGACTGCAAACAATGCTACATCATTGATACTTATATCCCTACTCCTTCTGGAGTTTGCCACAACTTGACTAGCACCCCCCCCCTCCCCGTTCTCTTTAATTGGAAACAAAATAAAAGTACAATCATTTAGCAAGGTCTTCCTTGCAGGTAATCTATCACTAAAAACCTCCTCATTAAAGTATAAGCTGCATAGCAATGCCACCACAGCAAGCAGTACACTACACATTACATTTGTCGAAAGGTTTTTGCAGAAAGCCCATTTAATAGATGCGAGTGTTACATGTTGGAGGCATAATAAGGTTATCACGACTGCAAGTAATGCTCAAAGACCTGAAAATGTGACAAGTAGGCATTGTTTTGGAATTATGAACCCGCAAAAGATTGCTCTCAATAAGCGTACAACGATATGAGCAGGAAAATCTAGGACGAGTTAAAATGGCAACCGGCCAAGGACTATTTCAAGATATAAAGTATGGTTGAATTGATATCTGCAGAGATAACTAGAAAGAAACCAATAATCTACTGATGCAAACACCCTCTCAGCATGTGAAAACACGTGTACTCATTACACAAGAATGATAAAGGACACCTGAAGTGGCGAATGGTATAAGGCCCCAATCGGAGTCTCATTCCATGCTAAAATCGAAAGAAAAGGCAAAAATACAGGAAATAACTGAATTGATTGCCACTGGAATAAGCAAGAACAAAAAAGCAACCCTTCAAGAGAGTTTAGACCGATACCAGAAGACAGCTAAATTAAACTGCAAGTAAGGCAACAGTATACATTACTGCAAAACAAACACCTTCACAACGTCTAGTAAGTTGTTTACCCCAGTATGTTAAAACACTTTGGACATGTACACACTAGCACAACAGTCTGACTAAAGCATAGGAAGTGACAGGATGGAAAGAGTAGTTAAATGTGGGCTAGACAGAAATTAAAGGATTTTGAACTTCATGCAATGGAAGGATTAGGGTTCCCAACTCTATCTAAAGAAATTTAGTGTGCAAATTTCAGCTGGAAAGATTACGGCAACAGCCTTTTAGAACACAGGAGGCGTTTTATTACTAAAATGCACGCCATAGAAAATGATGACAGGAAAAGCGTATGCTTCAATAATGAAGGCATTGCAAAAGAAACCAAAGCAAAATGCCACGCGGAGTTGACAGCAAATGTGTTAAGGCAAGTCTGTTCCCGACAATGCGCCCATATACAAAGTCGTGCAAATACAAGCTATCTGGGAACGCAGCTTCATAGAGCTTCATGTTCAGACCTGGGTGCCGGTGATTACTTTCTCTTTCGTAACCAAAGAAATTTCTTTGTGGGCAGCGATTTCCTGATGTAAAGCTATCAAAGATGTGCTAAGAAGGTTCCTGCAACACCAAGAAGTCTCCTCTGTTCTAAGGGCAACCATATAAGTTGAAATAGAATTAGTGATGTGCTTTGTGGGGTTTAATGCCCCAAAATAACTATGAGGGACGCTGTAGTGGAGAGCTCCGGATAATTTTAGACTACCTGAGGTTCATTAAAGTGCACTGACATCGCTCAGTACATGGTCCTCTAGCATTTTGCCTCCATCGAAACACGACCACCGCAGCTGGGATCAAACCCACGTCTTTCGGATCAGCAGCCGAGCACTATAACCACTGAGCCACCGTACCGGCAAAGGAATTAGTGTGTTGTTGTCAAGGGCTATTACACTGATAAGTAGTAATTAATTTTCTCCGAAAATTTTGTTTTCATATGCACGTAGACAACCTATTGGCACTTAGTGAATGAATTCACTCACTAAGAGTTTGTAAGGAGCAAAAAAAAGTAAAAGGCAATAATTTTTTTTTTCCTCACTGTCAGAGCTGCAACGCTGTCGATTGTTTCTTCAACTTTGATGCTTTTTGCCAGTTGGCTTTCAACAGATAATACCTAGATGTTTCCAGAACCTAGATGTACTGTAGATGTCAAGTAGTTTTTGATAGGTTGCAAATTAGAACCTCGGACCTTCTGATCAAGCCCCAGGCAGGGATATCCTGAGGAAATTTAAATGTCTAGTGAAGAGGTACAAGATGAAAAAATTGAACTGAGGGATAAATGTAAAGAAGTGCAATGCTGACCAATGCCTGGCCACATCCAAGCCAATGACGCTTCGAGGTGTCCTCACAGCAGAGATATTTTAGGTTAAAGTGCGTTCCCAAACAACTAGTCAGAGAAGGCCATGAGTTTCGGAGTTGAAGCAGAACTCATTCACAGTTAAGGGGGGGACAATGGTCTAGAAAATAAAATTTTATTAATTTAGTCATAGTTATGAAATTTTCAGGGAACATGTATTTTTGTGCGCTGATTCTAGATATGTCATTTAATTTCGTGTAAAACAATTCCTTGAACACTTATGCACATTTTATGCAAGTATTTTGCGGAGAGTTTTGAAGAAAATTTTCTGCAGGAAACGCGCTGAAATGTATGCCATTAGGCTCTCTTGACACCAAGGAATGCAATAAGGGTAAAATTATCATCCTGGCTCTCATAGAACTTGAGTAATAGGGTACTGAAGCTGCCACTTCAGAAACAGGAATACACACTTTCCTTCTCATTTCTGAAGCGACAACTTCAAAACTCTATAACTTAAGTTCTATGATGGGCAGGAAGACAATTTCACCCTTATTGTATTCCTTGGTGTCAAGAGAGCCCAATGGCATACATTTCAGCGAGTTTCCCGCAGCAAATTTTCTTCAAAACTCTCAGCAAAATACTAGCATAAAAAGCGCACAAGTGCTCAAGCAATTGTTTTACATGAAATTAAATGACATATTTAGAATCAGCACACAAAAACACATATTCCCTGAAGATTTCGTAACTGTGACCTCATTAATAAAAATTTTTTTTTCAAGACCAGTGTCCCCCCTTAAGAAAGGTACTGCGTGCACCCCGCTCCCCTTTTATGCTGCAGCTGCCACTCTCCTGGGCTCTGTGCCCGGTGTGGACCACACCCCCAAATCCTCCTCGTGACGCCACAATTTCAGAGAATTGCCTCATGGCGCTGGCAGGTGTGTGTGAGAAGGACCAAGCTTTTAAATGCCGCAGACCTAGCACAGGTCTTAAACTTGGCACTCTGATGCAGATGCCTCCATCGTGACTTGAAAAGAATGAAGACAGTGCAAAGATAATAATCTCAGAAACAGCCTGCATGTGAAAAAGAAAGCATATAAGCATATAAAGTACATGCTTTAAGAGAGACACTATGCTCCATGTGTGTCCATTTCCATTTTACTTTATAGCTGTCTTTTATATAGTGCCGTCTTGTGAAGCAAGCACTTCACTAAACTTATGGCAAAGTGAAAATGTTACATCAATCTCCCAGCATTCAGAACTTGCTGAAATTTTCTCGTCACAAAATTTGGCAGATCCCAAAGCCTTCTCATTGAATGTGTGTGAATATTTGAAACCTGGAATAGTTTGCGAATAGTATTTTCTAGTCAATTCAATTTACACCGCACTTTCCCTGTTCAAACTACTCGAACCTCCCAAACGTTCAGAGGGTGCGAATCTCCTGTTCATCTGAACTGAAAGAAAAACATAGCGACATTTTCAGATGGCACAATCTTGTCAAGAGTTAACTTGCTATTTCCTCATCGATGCAGATGACAAGTGGTTGTGATGACAACTGGCAGCGATCCTATCATTGTAGGATCAATACGATAAGAGATGCAGCGTGCATTGCAGCGGCTCAGCTTGCGGAGGATAGCGGAAGGGGCTCAGCTGCAGAATGCTTGCGCTGCTGCGGTTGTTCCGCGGCAACAGTTTTGATCATTCGCAATTTTAGTCAGAAACTGTGGATCTTTGGCAAAAGAGGTCCAACAAAAATCATACAACAGAAACAACACTCTGCAATTGGTGCTTTGTCTGCAGGCGTCGCGACGGGCCTGGAAGGGATGGTACAGCCTTTGTCAAAAGTTTGGAGCCCAGGGGGTTTGCATCTGAAGCACACTGTCTGGTTCGTAATGCATCTCCAGCGCTCCAAATTTGCTGAAGGTAAGAAGATTTCTGGTCCTGCCTCCTCCAATGGGTAGGACTACCACGAATGTTACAGGAGTCCCACTGCGAGGCTTAGAAGCAAACCCCCTGGGCTCTAAACTTTTGACAAAGACTGTACTGCTCATTTTGCAGCTCAGATTCCTGCTCTTACATCTACTTCGCGAGTCGTCTCGTTGTGTTTTGCCAGCGGTGCCCTTATTACTACTACACGATTCACTTTCCCTATTTAATGCTGTGTAGGTCAAATTGTGATAATGATGGGTGAAGATAAATATTGTCTGCAATATCTCTTGTTCCTTTCTATAGCTGTGTTTTGTGTAAAATCGTTTCTCTTCAGTCCGAGCTACCTGTACTGATATTCAAAATTATTAAAAAACATTCGATTCAATTCGCAACCAATTTTTGTTTTTTGTATTTGCTTCACAACCAAAAGTTTGATATTTGCAAATTTCCACTTCTCAAATGATCAAAAAATTGCCAGACTTGTCTGCCAGCCTAATTTCAGACAAACACAACATAGTGGCTGCTCTGGCTTGGAGTGTAAATGTTCCTGATACTTGCTCCTCACCTCGACGGTGCCTTTCTACATTTGTCCCCAGCAGAATCATGCTCCCAACTGCATCTGGATGAAACTAATCGGTGGAAAACAGTCCACTAAGTGACATGGTGGGTTCATGCCTGCTTAACTTAACACAGACATAGGTCAGTGGACCAGTCAACTCACTTGGGCTCGCTCAGGCTCACATTCAGATCAAAATCTGAGTGGTGAGTGAATCTGGACTACATTCAGATCATGATCCTAGTCGAGAATGAGTTTGGACCCACATTGAGATCATGATCTGAGTCGTTAGAAAGTTTGGACTAACATTTAGAACATCATCTGAGTCGCAACAGATCATGATCCGAGTCATGGCTGAGTCTGAACTCTCATTCAGATCATGATCCGAGTCACGAGCGAGTCCGGGTTCTGCCTCAGATAATAGCCTGTGTTTTCGCAACAACGGTACGCACTTGGATTTTTTTGCCTCCTTGTTTACTGACAGCAGAGGGGAGGAATGATATATTGCTGAAACCAAGGGCACTTGAGGGCGAGGAAGCCTGATGACGTCTGCGGGTAACTGAAGAGGAGGGTTTCGTGGAAGCAAGAAAGATACCATTTTGTCCCTTCCCCTTAGCTAGTTTAAGCGGGTGCAGAATTGAGCCACCACCATGTCGCTGCATGGGGGGCGTGGGTCCCCTGTTGAGCGATCAGTAGGCTCGGGGACATACCACTTGGCCACTTCAGTGAACCAATGTGTGTCTCAAGCCGAAACAAGTGAGTGAGCCCAACTGAGCCTTGAGTTGAGATGAGTGAGTGAACCTAAATGAGTGATGAGTCGAAACATAAGTGGGTAAGACCAAAAGTGTCGTAAGTCGAAATGAGTGAGTGAGCCAAGATGGGTTGACTCATGAGATGAAATGCCGCCGCGGTGGCTCAGTGGTTATGGTGCTCGGCTGCTGACCCGAAAGAAGCGGGTTCAATCCCGGCCGCGGCGGTGGAATTTCTTTGGAGGAGAAATTCGAGAGGCCCGTGTACTGTGCGATGTCAGTGCATATTAAAGAACCCCAGGCGGTCGAAATTTCTGCAGCCCTCCACTACGGCGTCTCTCATAGCCTTAGTCGCTTTGGGACGTTGAACCCCATAAACCATCATGAGCTGAATGAGACGCGAGTCATAACGAGTGGCTGTCTCCGGATGAGTTATGTGTTAGAGTCAGTTCAAATGAGCTGGGAGCCTGAATGAGTTCGAGTGAGCACGGGCCTGTGTGAATCTTCTTTTGAGCGAGCCCATAGGTTGACCAAACTTTTGGGAGTGGGCCTGAGTGAGCACTGGTGATTTTACCGAGGCAAGACACATCACGACAAGGCTTTAAAAAAAAAAGGAGCAAAAAACATGCTACTTGGCCCTCCATGCAAAGCAAGTGTCAGCAACAGCCCGTTGCCAATGTCACAACTTGTCACATTGGGTGTTTGTACCATTTCATGCATCAACTTCTATACATTACTTACTATGACTGTCATTAACTGAATTATATTTCATGAAGTATAACCATTTCATGAGAGGGTTTCGCATATGCCTGGCTCTCAGGAGAAATCCTCTTCACAGGAGGTCAACTGGTTTGGTTTATGGTTTATGCGGGTTTGTCCCAAAGCTACCCAGGCTATGGGAGACACCATAGTGAAGGGCTCCAGGAATTTCGACCAGCTGGGGTTCTTTAATGTGCACTGAGATCGCACAGTACAGAAGCCTCTAGAATTTGCTTCCATCGAAATTCAACCACCGTGGCCAGGATCGAACCTGCGTCTTTTGGGTCAGCAGCTAGTGACTCCCTAATGCTAGGTGTAGGTGAGCAAACCACACGCTACACACCTGATCCTGTGCACTGACTGCTAGCCCATGAGGCTTCATAGGACACACACAGCATGGCGGCAAGTTTGCATATAACATGTAGCGCAATTCAACAAATCACAGGGGCACTTAATTATCATGATAAGATGGCAATGCATTAGCTTCTTACCTTCTCCTCATATTTTCTTACATACTTTGCCATGCATTTCTTTGCTCATTACAGCTTCCGTGCTCAACTTGGCTGAGCAAACTGCTGAGCAACTTTGCTTTGCTCTTTGCCAAGTTGCTCTTAATCACTGCCATTTTTGCAAAGTCATTCAGAGTCATTATCTATTTAACAAATTTCATTGGCTGCATATTTTTGGGGGGTTCTTCCTGTGGCAGCCACATTGCACTCTTTCCCACACAAGTGGAGAGGGGGATTTCTATCTCTTCACATTGCCACCTGTCAACTGTGGCAGTTCTGTGCACGCAGCACTATGCCAGATGCAGCCTTTTTTTCAACACAATAAAAACACATTTAAGGGGGGAGCCTGGTCTTGAGAAAAAATTTTTATTAATGAAGTCACAGTTACGAAATCTTCAGGGAATATGCATTTTTGTGTACCGAATCTAAATATGTCATTTAATTTTGTGTTCAACAATTACTTGAGCACTTATGTAATTTTTATGCATGTATTTTGTGAAGAGCTTTGAAAAAAACTTTTCTCACGGGAATCTTGCTGAAATGTATGCCATTGGGTTTTCTTGACACCAAGGAATGCAATAAGGATAAAATTGTCTTCCTGCCTATCATAGAACACAAGTTATAGGGTTTTGAAGTTGTCGCTTGAGAAATGAGAAGAAAAGTGTGTATTCCTGTTTCTGAAGTGGCAGCTTCAGTATCCCATAACTCAATTTCTATGATAGCCAGGATAATATTTTTACCCTTATTGCATTCCTTAGTATCAAGAGAACCCAGTGACATACATTTCAGCGAGTTTCCCGCAGCAAATTTTCTTCAAAACTCTTCGCAAAATACTTGCACAAAAATTGAACAAGTGCTCAAGGAATTGCTTTACGTGAAATTAAATGACATATTTAGAATCAGCGCACAAAAATACATGTGCACTGAAAATTTCATTACTATGACTAGATTAATGAAATTTTATTTTCAAGACCAGGCTCCCCCCTTAACACCTTCAAAATAAATTTGAGATCGAACCTGAGTGCCCTCCCGGTTTAGGACCAACGCCTTCACATTGTCTGTGTGTCCCTTGAGCTTCGGCATCTTTTGGCAGGTACGAGGATCCCACACACGGATCACCTTTTCAGTCGAACCGGAAATGATCACTGTGCCTGGCGGATTCATTGCCAAACTGTATATGCTGTCTTTGTTGTCTGTCAGGGAAGACGCTGCATCAACAAAACAGCAGAATCAACAGGCAGCACCAGTCATGGACTACTGTGCTTCAACACAGCCTTCCAATGTAAACTACGGCCATCGCTGACAATCCACTGAGCATCAGATCACGGTTACACATATGCCTTGGGTAAAGAAAATGTAATGTTACCATATCAATACAGTTGAACCTCGTTATAACAAAGTTGAAGGGGCCCGGTGATTACTTTGTTACAGCCCATGCTGACTGTGCATCCAAGGAGAATCGTCATTTCTTTGTTATGTTCATTATAAACCGTTTCGTTATAATGAGGTTCGACTGTATAATGATGTTACAATAACAAGGCAGCAAAAGGAATTTATAAACAGAGACAAATGGCCACACTGAGAAACTATGAGAATCATTTGATAAGCCCCGTAAGAGAGAAAGCAAAAAAGTAACACAATATCTTTTTATCTTTTTGGGGAGGAAAATAAATCTTTTCTCCTTCTTGTCAATACAGGCTTCACCAAGGCACACATGCACGACCTTGCAAGTTTACGACTATTTTTAGTTTAGTTTATGGGGTTCAACGTCCCAATGCGGCTTGGGCTGTGACGGACATTGTAATGGAGCGCTCCAGTTAATTTCGACCACCTGGCACTCTTTAAAACGCAATGAAATCACACAGTACATCGGCCTCTAGCATTTCACCTGATCGAAATGCGACTGCCACGGCTGAGGTTGAACCCGTGCCTTTCAAGTCAGCAGCCGAGTGCCATAACCACCGAGCCACCACGGCGGCTACAACTGTTTTTATTTAATGGGGGACATGAGTTCTAAACCATGAAAAAAAGGCAAAAAAAAAATTTGAAAATTGGTGTATCCGCTTGCATGCCTCAATTTCTATGCTGTCCCAAAGTTTCACTGCCAAAATCCACAGGAGAGTACTCTTAAAATACTCTTTCATGGATCCCAGTGGCCCTGCATATTAATGAGATGCTTGAAAAATCCCCGTTTTTCTCAGTTATGGTTTACTGACAAGATGCTCATTTTGTGAAACAGATTTCTTCACCACTGATTAGTCTATTTAAACCCTGTCTGTTTTGTGCACTCCTAGGACTATACTATAGGTCAAGACATTCTTTGTTTTTCAAATTTCTTAATTTTAAATTTCCTGTATAAAATTTTCTTATCAGTCTAGGCATGTCTACTTTCTACATGTCCATTAAATTCAAAATTGAAAATAGGTGTTTTGTAAAAAAAAAAAAAAAAATCAGAGCATGTCTTGAACTATTATTCAACTAAGATTTTGTTAACTCTGTAGGCTTTTCACAAGAATCAAGAAAAAAATACATATTAGAAAACAACTTTCTACACATATAACACTGAAAATTTGTGAGAGTGAGAGAATATTATTCTAATATGAAAAAAACATTTCATAGAAGTACATCAAGAAAATAAAAATTTTTTGCTGAATGCAGTGTCTCCCCTTTATAGAAAACTCATGTTTCTCAAAATTCAAAATAAGCACTGACAGCGCAACAACTCCCTTATTCAACTAGAACTCTTTCTCACTGAGGCAAAGTTATGTGAGGCTAAGTCCCGGAAATTAAAAGTTGAAAAATGAAGTCATATCTTGACCTCTGCAATTTTGCCATTCAAACTGTCAGTCTCTGCATAAAGGTGCATGTGAAAACCAGTCAGCATTTCGTAAAATTCAATCCCTGAAGGTGAAATCCTACCCTAAATTGTAGTCACCATGTGCATAGCAATTCTCATAAGAATTCGCAAACAGCAAGGCTGGTGAACTAAAGTGCCACTGCATAAATTACTACAGATATCTTGGAAATTGAAGGCTTATCAAATAACTCACATAGTCATTGATCTCAAAAGAGATTAAGTATGACTTCAACCATCTTCAAAGACAGTGCTTAAAGTCTGGCTCCATCGAAGCAGGGCCTCTAGTTACTCGAAAACAGGTGGAGAGGAAAATAAAGACGGAGAGAAAGTGGCTGGTGGCTTGTTTTACACATCATTTTGTACAAAGGGAAGAAAGAAGTCAATCTTAAAGGCCTTTGTTTGCTCAGTTTATGTCACAGACCTGAAACAAACAATCCCCATGCTCTGCCAGTGTGCTCGTTGTTGTGCAGCGTTGGGGCCGAGCGGTCAGCTCTGGACTGACTCGTGCTGTGAAGGTATGGGTTTCCCTTTTATTCCGTCCTTTGTGTAGTGCTACCAACTATGCATTTTTCTCTGCCTCAAATTTTAGAAAACATGTTAATGGTTGTGGTTCTTACTAAAAATCGCAGCAAAACTTTCGAAACAATAGAGAAGAAATGTTTCAACCACCACTGACAAGAATAAAAAATGGTTGCTTGCTTTGAATTCATGCAGTCCCTACATTCCAGTACGGGGGGGGGGGGGGGGGGGGGATCTCAGATAACTTGCAAATATTGGTGAGGGAGTCTGAGACACCCCGCCCCCAAGACGCTCCCAATTTTAAGCACTAGAGCAGATCACTGCTTTTACTGCTGGTGTGGCCCTTTATCATTGGCATCTCCGTAATATTTTAAAGAAATACCTTTTGTTTTCGCTACTTTCAATCTGCAAGTGCACCTTGGGAAGTTTAAGAACGACTTTTCAGTTTCTAGTCAGTGGTTATGAAAGATGTCTAAAACGAAAACACACAAAAATACTTCTAAGTTCTGAGTGTCAAGTTAGATAACTTTTATAACTTTAGCACAAATGCTGCGGATACTCTGCAAAATTATAAGCATATACACATTCACTAACTCAGCGCCTACAACTGAAACGAAACCTGAACTGCAAGAAATGCACTGCAAGCTATCAATAACAAGTCCAGGGCGTGCAGTTCAAGCAAATAATGAAGCTTGTTACGTAATGTTATTACAATAATGGCGTATTGTTACATAATAAGCTAAGCAACATGTCACTGTTACTTTTACTTCTGCAAAGTAGACAGACAAGCAGCAACTGTGCTGGTCCCAGTCTGTTATTGTATTGGACCCTAACCATATGAGCACAATATGAACTGGGGCCAACCTGATTTAAATAAGTTTCAAATGAATAAAATGCACAACAGACCTCCAAAGCGTCACCTGTAAATACTACTAGCAGCTGTTTCAAAGCCAATCTGCATTGTGCGTTGGGCACTCTAGGCAAACAAGACAAGCTTCTTGCTCATGCTCAGTCCTGCTTGTTGTACAGGCCTCACAACTCATACCTGCTGCTAAGCCGCATAACTCTGATGACGTTGTCTACAGCAGCGCTAAGACCTGCTTGTTTTCACAAAAGTCTAAGTGCATGGACATGAAGCCACAACCAAAAAAAAAACAACAACAATTAGATGTGTCAATCTTTGCTAGTGAGAAATTGCTAGTGAGAAATGACAAAAGCATGCTAATGCTGCTTTTGATGCTGAGACCACAAAGATGCACCTCAGCTCATATGCTTACACAGGAAGCCTCTGCCACAGGATGGGCCGCAACAGAAGCAGAGTCACCGAGAATTAAGCCTTCGAGTCTCGGATCTGTCAACGATGGTGTGACATGCAGCATCAAAAAAGAAGATGCCCCACAAGCCACTTGAAAGAGAAGCCCCCTTTCATCAGCATATGCAAATGGCCAGAGAACAAGTGGAGAGGCCATGGCAGCTATAAACCCCACAAAGTCATGAAACACCGCACGGTTTCTTTGGAAACGCAGAGTGCCGTCAGAGAGTAACAAAATCTCTTCAAAAAAGCCAGACCGTGTCTTTCAGCAGAAAGGGTCTTGCCAGATGCCAAAGCTTGCTTCTCAAAAGGCGGAAAGATAAACCTTTCTCGACGCTTTGGCTCGTGGCCAAACACACACACACACACATACAAAAAAAAAACTGAAGGGCCAAAGCAAACGTTATTACGTCTGCTGAGGAAAGCAGATGGTATTTGAAAGCCACTCTAGAAAAGGTGGACACCACTAAATGCTTCTCCCAGCTGTGCACAGCTACTGGAGCACACAAAATAAAAGTAACAAAAGACTGGTACGGCTATAAAAGGGCTCTGTATGACTCCTGAGTGGTGAGCGTAGGAGTCATCACACAAGTCAGTCCCTGGCTCTCAGCAAGAACCTCAACTGTAACCTCAGGAAGGTAGGTCAGAGCCCTGCAATCAATACCAAGCACAGGTAGTGTACCAAGATAGGAAGTGTAGGTGCCATTATTACATAGCCATAGAAACTGCCAGCATCAAAAAACTTTATCTAAGAAAAAGTATGTTATGCGCCATTTACCATTACAGCTCAGAGAAAGGACTGGCTACTTCAGCTTATCAGGTGTTTTCTGGTTAAAAGCTAGCGGCAGCATTTAAGCTCACAGGTAAATACGCTGCAAGTCAGAAGCAACTGTTTCTTTTCCAGTACAGGCTTTGGAGAAGTCAATTTCAATTTCAATTACTTGCACTGGCTTCTTGAAGTTTTCAGTTCCTTCACAAAGGCATCATAGCTCATTATAACAAAGGTAGCACCCGTGTTTTTGACTACAGCTTTCATTTGCAACAACTGCTCAGTATGCAAGCATCTCATAGTGAAGGCATACACCTGTGCCATTGTAAGAGTACCTTCAGCATGAAAGTGAATGCAAATGCTAGCCAGAGGTAGAAATAAGCGCTGCAACTGAACCATATACATCTCCAAGAAAAGAACTGCGCCGACACAACATTGCCCAGTTGCTTTTGATACTATAACACAAGATCCTACTCCAGTCTCCAATAGCAAAGCTAGGAATGCAACATCCCTTGGTGAGCAATCACTGCTTTATATAACCTCAAAATCTAGTTTGCTTGATGCAAGCTACAAATGGGTGCATAGAATATGCAAGAAATTTTCTGTGTGCTTATATGAGAACAATAGGGGAGTGGCAACATCAGCTAGACAAAACCCAAATAATGACTCACAACATGAGCAAAACTTTATGGCCAACACTCAGCTATCTTATGTGCCTATTATGGCATATACGACAAACAAATGCTTCCAGGTCACTGCTGACTACCATGCTGGAGATGCTCTTGTTACACTTCAAGAGGTCACCATCATGACTGCAACTGTATGTTTTATATGGCATGTGCTTGCAGCCATTCAAATGCACACTTGTAGCCAGAGTGATAAGCAAAGCATTCCAAGAAGGCAGATAAGTCACATGAGAGCAGCGCGATTATGATAACCACTGAAAGCATTACAGCTTTTTAAAACTCTCACTATCTGAATGGCACCGGACACGAAAAGGCATGGCATCAGTAAGCACCAAGAACATCCAGGAGCCTTTGGTCCATTCTACAGAGGTCTCTGCAAGTTAGTTCTGCTGGGCTTGAAGTAGTACAAACACCTGACGAAAGTAATCCTGTGAAATGCTCAATCCACTTCACTTCACTAGGGGCAATTTCAAGTTTCGACATTTGCATTCAGGGATTGCTGAAAACCAAAAGCCTCACAAGCCCACACACAGAAAAGAAAAAGCAAGACTGGCTTACTGGTCACCGTATTGTTGGATGCTGTAAGGGCAGTCAGTGTGTTGACATCCCAGAGGAAAATCACACGATCAAGACCAGCTGAAGCAACTCGCTCTCTGTCCTTCGCGTATGCTAGAGCTTTCACATAGTCCTGGAAAAAAAAAAGAAAGGAAGGATAGCAAACCAGCTGACTCGTTAACACACGAACCACTAACACCAGCGCTACGTATCGGTGCAACTGCAGCTGTGTGCAAAGACAACCTTCCTGTGGATGTTTACATGAAGAGAAAACAAGTGAATTAAGGCACTCTGTAGACCACAAGAGTATCGGTCAGCACGTAAATGCACATTGACAAAAGTAACATACTAGCTAATGGTACGTAAAGTGTTGCTGGGCAAGAAATGAACTGCAGGTGAAAATATCCCACTGAGGCCTGCTGGCTTGACTGAATTACTACTAATTACTAAGCAAACAAGGGAAGGGGTACGAGGGGCTCGTTATAAATATGAAAGAAGCCAACAGCCACAGAAACCAAGGGGCACAGGGAATGTTTAATTTATTTACTTATTTTGTGGTGTTGATCAATTTAGAATATTACTGAATATGTTATCGTTTAAAGCTAATTGATTAGAAAAGCAGAAGAAAAAACAACCACTGCCGCCGGCGGGATCCGAACCCACGACCCCCGGTGGGATGGGTTCGGATCCCACCGGCGGCAGTGGTTGTTTTTTCTTCTGCTTTTCTAATCAATTAGCTTTAAACGATAACATATTCAGTAATATTATAAACTGATCAACACCACAAAATAAGTAAATAAATTAAACATTCCCTGTGCCCCTTGGTTTCTGTGGCTGTTGGCTTCTTTCATACTAATTACTAAGATTACTAAATAAAAACAATAGAGGCTGCAGGGAGTTCTGCAGCTGATACAGTTAAAGAGCACTAGTGGAAAACGTGTCAAACAAAAAGGGGATAACAAAAGGGCCTAACTTGTAACCAGTTTTCGCCTGAGATGGCGAGGCAGTGGAAACAGCGACTAAAGCAATCTGTAACCTTGGTTTTCACTCAACAACATACATTTAACATTTAGGAGAGAGGTATGTTCTCCTTCAAGAAAACTTTGTGCTGCAGCTACTAAAGCTCATTTTTTTTGCACAATTCCCACCTGACCGCGTGGTTCATCAATCACAAAATTTACGCGCAACTGCAGCAGCAGCTAGTGCAGCAACTGATTGTGGTGCACTACAGCAATCTTGCTACTCCAAATTGCATCACAACACTGATGTGGTTGCAGTAAGGTACATAAAGTAGTAATCCATTTCACATATTCAGTTTGTAAAGCAAAGAGTTTTTCAGTCTGTTTCATAAACATAGTTATGCACTATGGTTACAGCTAGCTCGGTAAACATGTGCACTGAAAAAATCTGCACAATGAACACACTCGTGCCTGGTTTACAGAGCATTAAAAAGCAAAAACAAGGAGGCCATGTGGCCGTCATATGGGTAAAGGTGTTCATGAAAGCAGCTTTGAAAGTTTAGGGAAAAGCAAGAAGTGCAAGGCTATGCACCTGTTACAGCCTGATGTTCTAACGAGAAAAAAACCTAGTTAATGACTGTGCTCAGATAGGAACCATTATAGCTGCCAAGTTTAAGCAACCATGGCGGCAGACATGATATTCCTGGAAGTTTTTCACACCAATACATAACTAGCCAAAGCAGCCAAAATTTGTGCGTCAATAACCACAAATATTTCTCCAGCATACAGCACCAAACCTCAATGGTCGAGCTGTAATAACCTTGGTGCTAGCAGTGTCGCATTAGAAGCTATGAAAACCACATAAACATACCTTGTGTGTCCTGAGTGTGGACATACAGAACCCCTTGTATGCATTCCAAACCTTGACTGTCGTGTCACTGGAAGCCGATATCACTATGTGCGTCATGTGGACAAGAGAGGCAAAGAGATGGAATGTAGAAAGATTTATATATTAAATTATCTGCCATAAATTAAAACTTGCTTTGCCAATTATGTTCCTATGAGAAAATGATAAAAAAATTGCATGTTTTGTATATATCACTGGTGTACAATGTAAGGATGCAATGTCTCCTTACCTCTAAACACTCAAATTTGAAAAAGGAGAAGGAAAAGAAAAGGGGTTAGGCTGATGATCAAATCTTTGAGCTGCAATGTTCAGAACTGAGCAGTTGAATGTAATTACAATAAATGACCCAGCAAAATCAAGAGACTACAGGGAACATATTCAAGTTGAAAGTCGTACCAGTGCTGCATATGTCAGACTGAGAGCATACTAGCACAAGTACTGCACACTGAGTTAAATAAAATTTCTATCACAGCCTTCAGTGCTGCTCATAAATGACAAAATTACAAAGAACCATTACCAAAGACAAGACTGCTGCAGGTGCGGCTACCCTGATGAGATTAGAGTGTATGTAGTCCCACAGCAGTATGGTGCGACTGATAATGCCGCTTCAGTTAAACGCCACGAACAAATGGACCTTGCAAATTTTAATTCACAACATATACACTTGGCAAGAAAGTAACGGTGTCAGATGAGAGAAGGCTACTCAAGGCGATATGACGAGAGAACATGCATTATGGATGTTTTAAAGAGCACTAATAATAGTGGAATCCAGCATGGGAGGAGCTCATTTATGAATGTCACACATTAGGTGTCCCAGAAGCAGGAGCGAAGCCCAAATAGCACAACTCATACCGACGTAATTATAACTCTGAGCAGCAACTACCATTATGAAAGGACTATCAAGCCGATCCTGCTTTCTTTGTTGCATTTGGCATTCAACCCATTCTGAGGAAGCTACACTACAGTACTAAAAATCACAAAAAAGAAAGATTCGTATGAAGTGAACATCAGTAAAACTCACAGTTTTTGCCACCGCAACAGAGGATTATGTCATTCACCCAGTCTGTATGATGCTCCATAGACTGTGCAAATGGGTCCTGCACAGAGGTACAGGTAAGCTGTTACAGAGAGATAACAAAGCAAACTGCAGGCACTAAGTAGGAAAGAAACATAGCCTCTGACCAGCACAACGTAATATCTGGATCTCAGCTATCTTCAAAACTGAAAAGTAGTAAACTTGTACACTGAGTACACAAACAAATTCTAACAGAAATAAGAAAATGAAACCGCAAAAGAAGACAAATCAGCAATAATCACAAGGCACATCTGTGGTTCAAAAAAATAAAAGGAAAATAATAAGATGAATCAAACTGTTAGATAACCCTTCCCTGATAAAATGACCATTAAAAAAAAAGCATGTACAGAAAGCAGAAAAAGGTCAAGAATGCAAATATGACTGTCAGTATAAATGTAAGCCCAAATAGGCTCTGACTGTATACATATATTAGCATCTGAGATGAAGTAACCACAAATCAGAACCAATCACATGCCATCAAACCTAACTTATCTAGCCTGATCACAAGAAACGGGGCAACATGGCAGCAAATCCTGGTCTAATGAATTGAGTGGCTCAAACGGTCAGCTATTGTTCTTTGATGTCATCTACTACAGTTTGTTTTATCTTGTGAGGGTTGCTTTGTGGATTAAACACCCCGCTCTTTTTCTGTTACAAGTTAACTGCAAGCAGCTGTGAAGGGCACTTATTCACCTTAGCAAGATGGACCTTCAAGCAGCAATTAATACAGCTAATAGGATCATTAGTTGTGCTTTAATTAGCCTTCAGGTATATTATTGACACTAACTTAGGGGCTCAAACAGTGCCTGACACTTGACTTCTATAGAGCATGCTGTCCAGAATAATGCATCATTGACATGATTTCAACTCATGGGCCAAGCATGCACACAGTTTTAAACATCATGCCAGAACATTTCACAAGATTATGACATCCTAATGAAATTAACTGACAAGAACCAATGGCACAATCAGATACAATAAAACCAACATTACATCGTGAAATAATACTGCATGCTTTCAAAGTTGTGAAGTGCAGACACACCTCAAGATTACGGGTGTTCCAGATGCGTATGACAGAGTCCCGGCCTGCAGAGTATAGTCTGTTAAGGTATGGATCATATTGGAGGGAGTTGATGCCAGAACGATGGTACTTTTCAACTTCATCTCTGATGACATAGGACACCTGGTTTTGAAGAAACAAAGAAAGAAGCAGTAAACTGAGACCCCGCATAGACGTGCAGAGAAAACTGCTTCAAATGTACTGAACACTCCGCACCATAACAACTTAGAAGTTGAACCTCCTTCAATGCCGTGAGCAAATTTCCCTCAGGCAGGCTATATCCAAAAAAGTTTCATTACAGGAGCTTGAATAAAACTTCCCTCAATGTCACACAGGTTAACAAGAGTAAAGTTAGTTACTGAAGTCTAATGCATTTCATATTGGGAGGCATTTTCAAGCCCAATAGTGCAATAAGTTTTAAAAGGGCATCGAGGAAAAACTGGAGTTGGCCTTTATCGATTAACTACGTCATTCCAACGACAAAGAGACAACTCTCACCGTAAACAGCTTTTATAGGTTAGAAAAGAACAAAAAACGAAATACAGGTGTCGCCATCACTGGCTGATTTTACAAATAAACTGCGTGCGCCAACATCGAATTACAGACGCCGATCCCAGAGGCTGTGCTACACTGCCATTCACTCCAAAACAGAAGCACCCAGTACTTCTCAGTGCAGACGTCATGAGTTCGAACCTCATGCAACATTCTCAGCCATAAATGCGTCTTTTGCTATCGGACAAACGTTAACACAGAAAGGAAGAACCTTTAATACTTACACAGCACAAATAATTCGGTGCCTCCCAAAAGAAACTGAAGAACCTCAAATGCTTTCATCATCGCATCTAGCTTTTACCTATACTAGATATCATCCAGAAGAAAGAGTGATGCTATTTAAATCCAACAAGTGTTCAGTGTAAGAGCAATGTTTTATTACAGGAAATAAAATAGTGTTTCTATTACATAGCAGGCCAATCAACATTTCATCAGAAGAGCTTAGGTTGAAACTAGCTAGTGTACATAAAAGTTCGACTCACAAGAAAGCATTCAGATATTAAGAAATGCCTCCATGCATTAAAATTCTCTATGTTTAACAACAAATGTGAAACCACAAACGGTTAACACAAAGTGAAGACTCTTCAATGATTGTCTAGATTATTTTCCAAAGGAAGCAGAAATGCAATGATGCAGTGTGCTTTAGCGTTAAGTAAAAGCCGTCATTTACTGCCAGTTTTTAAAATTCAAAGCTGTTAACAGAGCCCAGGTACAGCCAAATTTCTATCTGAAAAACTGCCTTTCTGAAAATGTAATCAATTGGTGTAGTTTGAAAGTGTAGACATATGATGAAGGCACTAGAAGCCATGCTACCCCAAATCATTACAACTTCTACATATAGCGTTAGTACTTATAAACTTCCTTTATTATTTGTCAACAAAGATGTGGCTTCACTCCACGATGGGTTTGAACAACACCTCGTAGAAGAAAATTTCCAAAACAAAATTTACCTGGTGCCTTCTGAACACCATTGTACCAAGTACATTGTGCATGCTAGCCAATACTACTTTAACAATGTTATACACTCCAAATGGCAGCTGCGACACTGGGGAAAGATTTTTGCAGTTGGAGTATGCGCAAAGGCCTCGCAGGTCTAGCATGGGTTGGAAACACTGACAACACACATGGTAATACACAGAAAAAATATATATATGTATAACAATTTTTTTCAAAGGAAACACAAGCTAGAAACCATGTTCCTTGTACACATTCATGTAAGAATTGTTTTTCAAAACAAAAACCTGAAAAGAAACAAATCTTAAAGTTTAATTCTTTTAACCTATGAAACAAATTACAAAATCCTGAAATGTGGAAAGATAAAAAAAAAAAAAAATTACCAGCTTGAAGAATAGCACATGAGTATCAATTCAGAAATTTTCATGACAAAGAACATGAAAAAAAAGGCCCTATTTACAAGTTTCCCATCTGAGTGATGTGCATAAGTGCTCTGCCTGTCAATGGTGTGGAATTCACTTAGACATTGCAAACAGCACGAACACAGCCAAAGCAAGACCTAACGCAAGGTTGCAGGTACTTATGCCTTCAATTAAGCACAACAGCTCAAGTTCATGCTCAAATGTTACAAAAAGATTGACGATCGATTTGTGTAAAGCCAAATGCGAATTAGGTGAGCTAGCACTTCAGTTACAGTTTTTGGATCCATTGTTCACAAATGCAAGTTGTTAGAAGCAGTTTGAACAGTGGGAGGCCCATGCAAGCTGCCCATAATCGGATGGGCAGGTGGGCGGCCTGCCACAAAGCAGGCTTCAAACAAACAAACAAACAAACAAACAAACAAACAAACAAACAAACAAACAAACAAAGAATTGAACACAATGGCTAAATGCAGGGAATAGCCACTATAAGTGCTATTGCACTAAAAAGAATAAACGAATGTTACACAAGACACCCAGATAATTGCACAGAGGTATTCAAAAATGTCCTATGAGCTTGACCTTTGTGGACCTAGTAGTGGAGTTTAAACCCCTCCTCCCCAAGACGAATTATTATTCAGTGGAAGGAAAATGTTTAAATTTTCATACTTTTTTCTAAGGCGCCTAAAATATTCCCACCCATCTATCATACCTCCTCGCCCCCAAAAGAAAGAACTTCAAGACCAAAATGCCTCACATTAAAATATATTTTAAACTGAACTTACACCGCAATAAAGATTGTTTACGTTAATGCTCGACAGAGCCAATTCTTAGATAACGCGTTGTCAACACATTACAAACCTATAACTTGCTTCGACTGCAGCTTCGCATACTGCTCTTCCTGAAATCTTTTCATGTTCCATAAAGTATAATATGGATTTAGCACACCTCAAACAAGAAATGTGGCACTACTTAGTGCCGAAACAAAGAACATATAAATTGGCACCCTCTTATAACTGTGATAGCTCGGACCGACTGCACTGACTGCAGATGATAGTGTCACTAAAGCTTCGACAAAACAGGAGTATCAGTACCAAGCATCTAAAGCGATAAGTACAGTGCCTGGGATCTGCTAGCAGAACTCACTGCCAGTGGCTACGCAGCTCAAGCGAAAACAGTTCCCCAATCCGGCAATTAGACAACTTTAATAGGCGTTTTATTTCATATGAAGCTGCGAAGGGTACCCTCAGTTTACCTTCTCTGGAGGTGTGCGTTACGCTGTTATGCTAAAAACATGACCTTAAATCTACAGTATCAACTAGCCTGACAATTAACTCTTCTAAAATCGATTTGCCTTGCTGAAGGTATTCTTTACTATGGCAGGTATTCTGCGAACCAGTATTTGTCAACGACAGCGGGTAAGCGACAGGAAACACAGGTAACCCGACGTATCAAGGTGGATCAATGATCACTGAACGCGGGCTGAAGTTAACTCCATAGTGCGAACGTTACTGGCAAAGGCAACAAGCGCCAACTTTGAGTAGACGGACGGCTGCTGTAGGCGGGCTTGTTTTCGCTCCATTTCCACACATTTATCGTATTGGCAAGCAAACACCACGAGAAGGAATGCTAACGGAATGCACACAGCAACGGAGAACTGGAACTGTGCCGGGATGCTGCCCGGGAATAAACTCGGACCGTCGTTGCAAAGCAACGTGGGCTGACGTTCCTCGTGGTTTATGTACAGCTTGACGCGAATAAAGCGTCCGTGGAAGGAGGCGGCTTTTTTTTTACGATGGCTAACAGCGCATTAACTTTATTTTTTGCCGTTTAAAACGGTGCGGGCAATAAACGCCGTACATCGCTTTGCGGAACTGAGCCATTCCAAAGCGGCTCGAATTTCCCGGCGCTGATGCCGACTCACATACATAAAACATCAGAAGAAAACAAAAGGCGTTTGAGTGTGACACAGTTAAAAAAAAAGCACGTTCACTTTCATAATAACAATCCAAGAAAGAAACAACAGAAAGCGCTAAAGCAACACAGCCGCGACCAGAAACGGCTGACCGGCCTGGCCGACAGAAATGCCGTGACGAATTCGTGTATGTCTAGATATCCCTCGATATTGAGGACGCTTCACACATAATCATGTGTTGGCGCGTTTAAATCTGAGGCCGCAGGGCGATGATAAATAGTGAAGGCATACCTGAACTTTCTTGCGAGTTCCATGACCGCTGGTCTGCTTGTGGTGGGCAGCCATGTTTGTTTACTGAAAGACCGTCGATTCTCAAGCTTTACTTTCGCATGCAGGAGTTTGTGTTCACCGTGCCAGAACGGCAACAAAAATTGACCTTGGCTTGCACAAGGCCGCGAGAGCTCTTTTTTATCCAAAGCTTTCTAATAATGCAGGACGTTCTCAATGGTGAAAATAGTGCGTGAGGGATCGCACATGAATGAAGGGCGTTAGAGTACGCGGTATTTTCGGTTTTCGCTTTCAGAGCCACTTGAGCCTTATGCAGGAAGTGTGCAATAAAAACAGGAAAACGTGACACCAAAGGCGTAAACATCGCCCGAGGGTGCCGGCTGAAAAGAAATTATACTCTTCCTGACGCTCAGGTCATTTGTTTTCTCTCTAACTGTTCATGTTTTCCGACGCTTGAAGCACCCAAATGCAATCACATAACCCCTTCGGGTGAAGTGATAAGTGCAGCCACCTCGTTCTAGAATTTCCTGTTTGCTGGAATACTTTCAGTCTTCTTTATATTTAGCTAGTAAGAAAAAAAAAACTGAAGACAGAGTTTCAGTGGCAGCTCTTTAGGTGTGCGGGATCATGCAGTGTTAGATGTCAGATGGTAGTGGGGGTGATGCATATGGGGTGACATCTTGCAGCGTCGCACCCGTTGCCACAGTAATGTGATTGCCCGTCTGCTTCTTCGAGGAGCCGGGATGGATAGAGCTCATTACCCACCCCATAAGCTTTATCGTTTAGCTTTATTTATAAACAACAGTAATGCAGGGGTTACTGGCCGGGGCACTTTAACGGGTGAAGTATGCGTACGCGTGATGCAGTGTATGATGACTATGATGATATGAGTCTTATGGTGAATTCCAATGGCAGATCGGGATCAAGTTTTTCTGCTCGGTTTGGATCAGTCGTATTCCAATGGTAAAATGGGAGCGCGAGTTGTATGTTCCAATGGCAGATCGGGATCAGGCGTAAATCCCGGATCGCTCCGTGGAGCAGCGATTCTTGATCTGCCGAAATCGGCGGATTTGACCGGAACCTCGCGTGACGTTTTCTTTTCCGCCGCGTCTGCTTCCGGTCGCGACCGGCAGCAGCCGCTTCGTTCCTGTCGTCGCTACGTGGTGAGCCGGGCGAGCCGGAACAGACGGGCACTTTCCAGTCAACAGTGGACGGCAATGATCTTGCTTCGAGCCGTGCGGCACTAATTTTGCTTCATGGAAGTGACAGTTCCGACTCGGGCACTGAAAGCTCAGAGTCCAGCAGTGAAGATTCGTCTGAAACGGACAGCGAGTGTGAAGCTGCCGGCCTGTATATGCCTGCCGCCGGCGTCAGAAAAATGCGCTAATATTCTTTGTTCGCGTTCATAACAAGCCCTGGAGTAGAGGAATGTAACAAATGAATCATTTTTGAGGATCGTTGGCCAATACCGAGTTGCTGGTAGAAGTGATAACTGCGATACAAGCAAATTTCTTCCTGATGCCCAGTGCGGCTGGCCTGCTGTCTGCTAGCTCCGCTGTTGGAGGCGTCGCAGAAATCGATCATGTCTTTATTTTATTATGAGACGAGGAGCACAGTAAAACGGTGACGCGAGTAGCACCTTTACTACAGCGCTGGCCAATTCCGAAGCGCCCTCAGCTGCGGCATCGATGAAAAACAGTTAGGCTTAGCGACGACTACGGCAGCCAGGGAGAAACGGCCGGGGGGCAGCGCAGTTAGTCGCTCGGCGTGTCCGCGGGCGGCGTCGTTGCCGAAAGCTCGACTGTCTCGCTGATTGGTTCAGCGGCTTGCGTCTCGCAGTCGCAAGGCTGGAAAATCGAGCAGCGAGCAAATTGCCTGCGCGTCGTCCGCCACTTCTTTCGTGAACGGTAGGGACAGGCTCACCGGCTCTCCGAAGACCGCGGCCGCATACTCGCGTGTTCACGGAGAGTGGACCATCCTGTACATACGCTTTGGTTTTGGTTTTACATTACGGCCTTCGTACTACCTCCTTTTTGTTTCGCCGAGACGGCGTCTGTCAACGCGGAGATCGCGCCTCGCGCAACTCCTATCGCACTCGAACACGAAGCTAGCAGGGCGTCCGCTCCGGCGGCGCGCCTAGTTTCCGCGGTCGCCGCTGCGGCGCTGGCGTCGCGCTCCCGAGGGATCACTGGCATTCCAATCGCAAACTGGGAGGTGGCAAATCTACGCGCTCCGACGCGCTCCGTACGCGATCCGACGGAGCGGTCTCGATCTGCCATTGGAATTCAGCATTAATGGTGCAAGGGCAGCTTTGGCCAATGAACGCCATGGCACAGCGTATTTTATGCGAAGCATATTACTAGAGCTACACTACAGCCCGTCGAGCGCGGCGGTGGAGCTACCATTGACGTTTAGCGTGACCACGTGACACCACGTGACAACATGACGTCACAGCAGAGGGGAGAGGGGCTGCCTGCTCGCGCGGTCGGGCGCGGCGGTGGAGGCTCCACATCAGAGGCGCTGCAGCTGACCACGTGACGCTACAGCAGCGGTATAAAGCTGAGCTTGCCTCGCTCTCCGGGCACCTAGGCGGCCAGGTGTTGGGATGCCGCCTAGAATCTAGCAGGGCTGATTTGAACGAGAAGCGAAAGCTTCAGCGTGCCACAGAGACCGATGAAGAGCGGGATGAACGTCTGGCTAAGCGGCGTGCTCAATATGCGGCTCGGCGACAACGTTCTACAACAACTGAAGAACAAAGCGAGGAACTTTACCAAGCCTAGCCATCAATATGCTTCGCATCTGACTAGGCTTAACCTTAGCTAAGCCTCAGCCATTTTTTCCGCCTTCACAAGGAGGGCTCAAAGACACATTTTCCAAGCATTTCATCCTAGAGAAGCCGAGCACGAGGCCAGGGGAAAGAGCTAAACCAGGGTGGGTACCTGAAGGCACTGGGGATCGAAACCTGCGCCTCCCAAATCCCAGGAAACTGCGAAACATTGCAACAATGTTACGTTTTTGCTTTGCTCAAACGTTAATTAAATGTTGTATTGTTCTTTTTCTAACACTTCTATAATGTTACAAATAACCGCTGCAATAAACCTTCTTCAACTTTAATAACACATTTAGAGAATGTACACTCCATGGAACATTCTCGAAAACGTCAAAACGACCCTTCACGAGCGTGCAGCCCACCAGTTGTAAAGGTACACAACTTAAAGGTGCTCTGAAACATCTTTTCAAGAGAGTACATAAACTTGCTCAGTCACTACGTTGTGTTGTCATGAGCACCTCAGCCAAATAATACACTTCTACACATAGCGGAGAACCCATAGTTGCACGCGAAAGTTGGCTAGCCCTGTCCGGCGACTTTTCATACTCGCGCCGTCCTCCGTCTCACGTGGCTTTTGGTTAGATTCTTTCATTCGCCACGCAGCCACGGCAGTGGCCAGTCAGCCTCGTCGTTCCACCTGGTCAGCAAGTTCGCCGTCCCCGGAGAATTTCCGCACGCGTCAGCAGCTGGTAGTGGCCCGAGCAGGTGGGGCCTTTCGGCGCACAAAGAGTGACGAGACGAGGAAAAAGCATGAAGCCACGAAATTCAAATTTTGACTACAGATAACTCAGCTTCTACAAAAAGTAGTGAAAAAAATTTCTGCTGGAAAATATCCATGCATAAGCGGCGACTTGAAATCCCAGGCATCATCATAATCATCGTCATCAGCCTGACTACGCCCACTGCAGGACAAAGGCCTATCCAATATCTCTTCCATTAACCCTGTCCTGTGCCAGTTGCGGCCACCCTATCCTAGCAAACTTCTTAATCTCATCCGCCCACCTAACTTTCTGCCGTCCCCTGCTACGCTTCCCTTTCCTTGGAATTCAATGTTACCCTTAAGGACCATCGGTTATCTTAACTGCCTTCGCATTACATGCCCTGCCCCACCCCATTTCTTCTTGATTTCGACTAGAATGATTTCGCGAGAGAACCCGCGTTTGTTCTCTCATCCACTCTGTCCTCTTCCTGCCTCTTAATTCTAGAGGCCCGTGTACTGTGCGATGTCAGTGCACGTTAAAGAACCCCAGGTGGTCGAAATTTCCGGAGCCCTCCACTACGGCGTCTCTCATAGCCTTAGTCGCTTTGGGACGTTAAACCCCATAAACCAACCAACCATCTTAACGTTACAACTATCACTTTCTTTACCATAGCTCGATGCGTCGCCCTCAATGTAAGTTTAACCCTTTTGTTTAGCCTCCACGTTTCTGCTCTATAGGTGAGTACTGGTATGATACAGCTGTTATATACTTTCCTCTTGAGGGATATTGGTAAAGTGCCATTCCTGATCTGAGAGAACTTGCCATATGCGGTCCACCCCATTCCTCCACCCCTTGCGTTGCAAGGACCAACAACGAGGGCCAAGTTCAGTCCCACAACACAGCACAGCATGCATCACTAACTTCCGTACGGATATGGAGTCAAGCTTATGTATACAGCCATGGAGAGCGAGAAATCCTTCAACGGGAACCAGATAACTTAGCTGACGTTTAGAAATCGCTGACAATTTACTATGCGCGGGGAAAGGAAATGGGGTGAGAAAGATGGAATGAGAAGAATGCAGAAAATTGTATAAGAAAAAAAATGTAGTGGTTACATTTTGGCTACGATGCAGCAACGAGTAATGCTAGAGGATAAAAATTGTGCAATGTCCTACTAATGGGCTGACAAAATTTACTGCACGGAAAGTGCATATTAGTGAGATACAAGGAAGTTTTGGAGTTTGCAGAGTAGACCAACGTCGTCTAAATTGGCAAATAATAAGTTCATTGCACATCTGTGCTAAGTAATCGGCAGACTAAGGGACCTAATCACAGTCCATTGTTAATGACACTTTGGTGAGTGACTCCGTACAGTATTCTAGTACACATGCTCGTAGGCATCCGCTAGGCACTGAAACAAGATATGCTGAACTGTTTTGATTTAGCCGTAGCTGTAGCACTGCGGACTGTTCACTTTTTTTAATAAACGGTGCCGGAAGCTGTTTGTGAGCGCAGTGTTCAGAAGAAGTCGGTGGTTATACACAGTTTCCGAATGGCGAGGAGTGTGGTTCTTAGCCAGGCTAGGGGTGTCTCATGAGTGATGGGGGTGAATTTAAACAAATTTTTAAAGAAAAATAACGGCGCGGTGCATTTGTCTTGTTTAAAGTATATTCTTGTTTAAAGTATATTCTTGTTTAAAGTATAGTCTTGTTTAAAGTATATTCGCCTGTTAAAAACACGAAAGCAAGTCGGGAGAGGTTACAATAAGTGCATCAAGAGGAAGGAATGTGGCCTGAAGACGTCTAACATTATTTATTGCTGTTTTTAGTCATCGAGAAAAAGTAATGACTCACTTTTCCGCAGAGACAATTTATGGAATATTAAATCAGAATCAGAATTTTTATCAGTCAATCATTTGTTCAATACACATTGATATAAAGAAGAATGAATTCAGTACGTTTAAGTGACAACGAATCTGGCCTTGAAATGAGTCAGGAGACAGCTGGTAGATTAGATTGGTTCTGAATTGGAGCGCCAAAAGTACGAGGCATGGGCTTATCTTTTGCTATAGGGGCAACCACAGAGGAGACCAATAAAAGAGACCGGCAGTCACGTGGCCAGTTCTTGAAACTTTTCCGTTTTGTGTGTTTACTTCTGCACGTGTAATCGAGCTAGGGCGCCAGATCTGAAGAGGAACGAACAAGCTTTCTGCCGAGCCCCAAAAAAGGCGCAGCTCGGTCGCGGCGCCGCGGTTACCACGGTTTAAAATGCTTATTTTCCGCCTGTTTCATAGCGCCATTGCAGTTGATAAAACACTTTCTTAGTACTTCCCGGTGTATTTTAGCATAGAAATTTCGAGACAGCACAGAAAACGCGCGAGCGGACACTTTAAATTAAAAAAAAAACGGATTTTGGGGGATTAGGCAGGCTACGGCGGCTTCGGTGAGAGGTTTAATTCTCCTAAATGAGAGTTTATAGATATACCGGACTAACAAACATATACATGACAGATGCAAGTCCCACCGCCGCGCACCTGCCACCGCGCGTGCGGAGCAGGCGTCCGCAATGCCGCTTAGCTAAAACTACAATATCCTCAGTGTGAACTCAGGGTGTTTGCCTTTCATTTCCGCAGAGCATGGCCTTCACCAGTGCTCTGCTCCTGTTCGTGGCCTGCGCCTCCCTTCCGCGCACCGAAGCCAGATACGATCCTGCTTCGGGCCCTTCAGGCTCCTCACAGCCAAGGAACGACGAAGGCACTTCGCTGGAGGCAGCCGACGCAGTCGCTGGAGGCAACCGGGTCTCGCTTCAGCGTCTCTCCGAGAACGCCACCGGTGCTCAAGAACCACGGGCAGCCGCCTCCGCAAACGACGTAACTGACCAGAGAAGCGACAGCAGACAGGACGGTTGGCATGGAGCAAGTGATGACAGCGACCGGAACCGGGTCGGCTGGCGCGCCGGGATTGATGACGCCGACGTGAACCGTGGCGGTTGGTACGGCGGGAGTGACGACTCGAGTAATCGCGGCTGGCGCGGCGGTAGTGATGACGCCGAAGGGAACCGAGGTGGTTGGCACGGCGGGAGGGACGACTCGGGCAACCGCAATGAAGGAAGCGATGATACGGGTAGAAATCATTACCGCCACCGTGGAAGGTCCCATCTGAACAGCCGCCGCAACGGAAGTGATGTCACAAGTCGAGATCATCACAACCGGCACAGCGAACGGAGTCGTGCGGATTCAAACGCCAATGAACGGCGCGATAGAAGAACAGGGGGCAAGCAATAAGAGGACGTGGAGGATTCCAGCAAGGCGGCGGTCAGCTTGTAGGAAGGTGCAAATGTGGCAAGACATTCGAATAAAACGGGACAAGGAAGCACGGATGACTTCACACTTGTAAGGACAGCGTGTTAGAAAAGACGAGTGCAAAAACAGCGGTGAATAAAGGACGTTGTGGTGTCCACCCAGACAGGACTAAATGCAGGAAGATAATGAACCGTGTATAGGCAGTACAAGGGCGATGTTTTGGGAGAATCTCCCGAAAGAAATCTAGTGAATGTCTGTACAAAGAGCAACTTCCTGCGGTTCGAGCCGCTTCTGATGCCACGAAAGGAAGCTGACACTAAACGTAATTCAACCAGCACCTCGGTATCTGTATTAAGGGAATAAACAGGACGAACAGAACTTTCACACGACTTGCAGTGTACATCGAAAGCGTCTTCCATGCCTTCCTGCCGATTAAAGCGGGGGTTTGTCACATTTCCATTCATTGCATTCCATTCATTTCTTTCAGACGCTGCTGCCTATAAGATCTGCATCGAATAAAAGGGAAGTTTATTCAACAGTGCAAACAAACAAAACATTGGAAACACACTCATGACTGAGGGCAAAACAAATGTATACAAAGTGGGTGGCCACCCAGAAACACCATGACTTTATTTTAACACACCGTACATATCACAAATTACAGCCTATAGTGCATAGAACGAACACTGGACAAAGAAGAATCAGCCTCGAGGAGATACCTTACCGGCTATTGAAAATTTCAAAAGCTTCATTGTACCCGAACAGAGTTCCATTCGGTGCACGCACCTCAAGTATCTCGTCAATTACATCCTTTTCATGAAGTATCCCCAACGCAAGACTCAACTCACCAGTTCCCCTCGCTTGAAGCGTGTACTTAAAGGAGTACCGCGATGTTTTTACACCGCCGACTGTTTTGGTTTGGTTTGGTTTATGGGGTTTAACGTCCCAAAGCGACTAAGGCTATGAGAGACGCCGTAGTGGAGGGCTCAGGAAATTCGGACCACCTGGGGTTCTTTAACGTGCACTGACATCGCACAGTACACGTTCAAACTATTTCTCGTGCGTTCCAGACACTAGAGCAAAAATAATGATTGAACTCGGAGCATGCGAACGCACGCTACTTCACTCACAAAAATTCAGGGGCACTTTGACTGTCTAAAGTGCGTAGAGGCGAAAGAGTTTTCCGCACCACTTTGGCTGCTTCTGTGACACTGGTGGCGTCACATGTAATTGAGTACTAATTACTAAGTGATGACAAATCACTAATTAATGGTTAATTACTGATTAATGCCTGAATACTAATTAACTGCTAATTATTGACGCTTAAGCTTCGCCTTTAGGAGTGGAACGCGACAGCGTGTTGTAGCGCTGCCAGGGAGTCCACAGAACGCCACCATCCGTTCGGCGCGATGCCTTGCCCTTTGAACGTCTTTTGAGGAAAGGAAATGGCGCAGTAATTCTCTGTCATCTCGGTGGACACCTGAACCGCACCGTAGAGGAAGGGAGGAAGTGGGAGTGGAATAAGAAAGACAAAGATGGCCCGTAATGAAGAAAATGAAAATTGTATTTGAGGAAAGGAAATTACGCAGTTACTGTCTCACATATCTCGGTGGACACCCGTCAAAATTCAGGGGGGCACTTTTTTGACCTAAAGGGCGGTCACTGATGTGTGGTTAAGATGTTAAGCTTCGCCTCTAAGAGTGGAACGCGACAGCGTCTTGCAACGCTTCCAGGGAGTCCATAGAACGCCATCGCCCATTCGGTTCTACGCCTCGCTCGTCGGTAAATTGGTTTTTGAGGAAAGGAAATGTATCTGTCTCTCATATCTCGGTGGACACCTAAACCGGAAGGGAAGGGAGGAAGATGGGAGTGAGCGAAGACACGGTATTCACTAGACGCACCTTCGTTCATTCCAAACCATCGAGCTGGCATGGCGGAGTGGATAGCATGCTCGTCTCGCACTCCGAAGACCGGGGTTCGATACCCGAGCTCGACCAATTTCCTACTCGGTTTTATTTATTTATATCGCTTGACTAGAAGAGTAAATTAGGCTAATTGGGTAATTCAGCAATTAACTAAGCTCAGTCCCACTTTCTTGGAGCATCAATATATGATCCCTTCAATTGGTCGCATGGCTACTCGCCAAAGTACAATTGGCCCCGTTTGAAATTGGCGCACTGTGACGTCACGACCGTTTCGACCAACTGAAAAGCGTGACATTTCTGCCGACAACTGCTGCTTACAGCGATGAGACATTAAAGGCTTTCGCCTTAAAATTCAACATAAAGATCAGACGAAATCGCATGTCTCCTTCGCGCGCTGTATTCGTCGTCGTTGCGACGAATACAGCGCGCGAGAGAGTTGTCGGTGAGGAATAAGAACCCAGCACGGGGCGATAGCGTTGTCTTTGTTTTGATAATCTCGTTGTCACTGGCGAGGAGGAAAAGGGCGTGGCGCAGGGGGGGGGGGGGGGGGGAATTTCTCTCGCTGGCTTGTGCGGCGGATGGGCGATAGGTTCGTATGCGCTGCTCTGGGCTAGGAAACGAGTTGTTTGGTACTTAGAGCACAACTTATCAAAGCATGATATTCTGATAGCATGTATACAAGCTCTAGATGAGCCGCCGGCAAGAAAATGGCCCTTCTACTCAGAATTTAGAAGAAGAAATAATGTAAAAGGAAAGCTGCTCTACGCTTATTGTCACGGCTTCATTGCTTTAATGGTACGGCAAAACAGCGCTGACGGACGGGACGGAAGAAGATGAGACAGGCAGATGCGCTGAACTAACAACCAGCCCTTTCCTTGAATTCACTGCTTTACTGCTGTGGCCGCTTTCTTCGGGCAGTGCCGCATAGTCACGTGAAAAAGAAAAAAAAAACATCGACTTTCAATGTCTCCTATCCCAAGCAGTAGTATGCTGCACGTTTTAATTTTGAGTGTGCAAGGAAAAGTTCTTTTCATCTTTGTACGGAATGAACCACAAACCGATTCTGCATGCGCACATGGAGAGTCCTGGCTGTACAGTACAGTCGCGGCCATTTACAGAGCACGACCCGGCGATGAAGCTCCTCTCACGCCTGACCTGGCAAAAGTTCGGAACTGCTTAATAAGCGAAGGCCGCTGGTGCGCGCACGCATAACCAAAACAAATGTTCATATTTTCTCTACACAACGCGTGAGAAAAGTTCAAACGTGAAGCGTCCTCCGTGTTGTCCTGCATATATGCCTCATCAGGGAAGTTCAGGTGATATAGCATGTGCCATACTTCGAGGGAACATGCGAACTGGTTAAACCGGTTCTTAACGCGGAAAAAAAGTAGGGAAAAAGTAGGAAAAAGCTCCGTAGCCGCGCAACGCTGGCGCTCATCGGAGCAGTATTCAACAAGTAATTCGTTCGTCGCGTTCCTATATGTACCATGCGAAAGAAGCATTAGATAGCGAAAATGCATACCCGCTGAGTGCAGATAAGACTCTGGAATGGAAATTACGCCAGAGTATTTTCAGGTGTCACAGAGAGCATGTTTTGCCTTTATTCCGTATAGGTGAGTTGATTGTACAGTCGCGAGTAAAAAACATTAGAGACTCAGCTTACCGGAGTCGTAATAGTCCACGTGCAGAGGCCCCGCCTGGCCACGCCCATGCAACTGCGCATGCGCAACCAGCGTCCGGTAAACCGGTATACGTCTACCGGGGCGGCATATAGTAACGCTCGGCGCTGCTGTTACATACACGCTGATAACAAAAAAACATGACCTCAGGCGAGTGCGCCCAAATCCTTTCAACTTACAACATTGAAAAGGCCCGGTAACTGGCTGGAAGTTGCGCGTTATAAAAGATAACGTCGGACTTCGAAATATATCTCGGAGTGTTTGCCTCCATCTGCATCCCGGCTTTCTGAGTGGAGACGGCTATCTATACGGATTTCTCAGTGGACACGGCTATCAGGAACCAGGACGGGAAGGGACGTACTGGATAAACGCATCTGGTCCACGGAGGGCACAGAAGACTAGGGAGAACAACATAGAAGCAATGTCGAGGTGCGGCCCATTCCAATAAACACGCACCCGGAATTTTGTAAGGAAAGAAGAAAGGCTATTGCGAAGGCCGTCAGGAGAACATGGGGCGAGATGGAAGAGGCTATTTACGTGGACGCGGCGGGACCGGTCAACGGGATAACAATCATAGCATGCACGGATGCAGAAAGGAAATTAGGTAATGAGGGATCAGTTCGATGCTATAGCATCTCCCAGGCTGAGGAGGCGGCGGTCGCTTTGGCGATGGTTTTCCGGAAGCTCTCATGTGTAATTATGGACTCCCAGACTGCACGTCGCAACTATACTAGAGGAATGATCGGTAAACACTCAAGAGGACAAAAACTCCAAAGTACAGAAGACAAAAAGTTGAAGTTCATAGTGATATGGGCCCCATGAACACTATGCGGATGTTGGAAGCAAAGGCTTTCACGCCGCTGCCCGCGCGTCTCCCAATATTAGCAGGGACATAATTATTCACAGCCCTTATTAAGTTATAGTGAATTACACCAACATTTGAGATTAACAAGGAAAGTATACGCCGAACTGGACAAAACTCAAAACAGGGAGCAAGGGCTCATCCTATCAACCCAGTCAAATTCAGCCATATATGTTTCCAAATTCCTACGATCCGCATTGGGCCTTTGGCGGTGAAGTGGCTAACTTATGCTACATGGTATGGGCATGCCAGAACAATCCAGATAATGGGATAATTGATAACCGAACAAATGAGGACTGGGAGGCTGCGCTGTCCGGCTCACGCCAGGAAGACCAGCCTTGGCCGGCGAACCAGGCAAGAGCAGTGGCAAATGGGCTCCTGGAATGACGGTCCAGCCAACTAACTTCGATTTATTCTATACGGCAAATGGCGTACGCCGCTAATTTCCCAGCAGCACACAATAAAGATCAAATAAGAAATAAAAACGTCTCGTGCTAATTTCTGCATCTGGCGACCACTCGCTTATGCAACCACAATCCAAAGCCGGTAGGCAAGCAAGTTCTGCGCGAGCTATTCTTGCATGCGTATACACCTGGGACTGCGCCAAAGTAGGACACTAAGTGTGAATCACTCCGACAACTGCAACGCAGGCGCGTGAGTCATCAAGCATTTGCCTCGTACGATATTTGCCGAAGAAAATTAAGGCGCTCCTCGTACCCGTATGCCGAGTGCTACGGAGCCTGGAGGTCAACATTTTCGCTATGATACCACTGCGCGCCCTCTCAGCGGCATTCGTTACGACATTCACGTTTGGCCGATGGAGAAGGCCTTCCCTCTGCGTGGATGCTCGCTAGGCAGAGAAGCGACCACCTGCGTTTTACGATAAATTCTACAACTAGCACAAGAACGTTCTTCAGGGGCTACGGGACATAATATGGGGTTGGAGAGGGGGTATCCGCGTTAGCAAAGTTCCATGCTCTTCCACCCCCTCCCCCCCTTCTTTTATTCAAAATAGAGTTCCAGGCTCACTGTCTTCTGCCGTTGCTTTTGTGCTAATTGCGGTGTTCGTGTGAAAAGTTGGATATGGTCACAGTTCAGTGTACACTGGCATTGCAAACGATGTGCGTGAATAAATCAGACAGGCACATGGTCATTGTGCGAAGCGATGAAGCATAACCCTGTTGCTAATCGTGGACTTTTGCTGGGTTAAGACCGAGTCGAAAATATAGCGCAACAACAGACCTGTGTACACGACGATCTCACTGAGTTGCGAGTGGATCTATACAAGTCACAGAACAGGCACAGGCGGCAGTTGATCCAGATTGAAACCTTGATAGCATGGTCGCCGCGAATTAGCAGGCAAGTTCATATCGTGATCCAGAACTGTCGTATTAAGATGACAAATTACAAGACGCGTTCCTCAGTTCGTCATCTTAGTTTATACAAAAAAAAAAAACGGAAATAAATGAAAGTGAGCGGCAGCCAGTATCAGCCAAGCATTACCGGACTCAAAGTCAGTTCAACATAAAAGAAGCATTATGCTCAAAGCAATATCTGATAGGAAAATTTTCTAAATGTAATATGACGGTATACCTGCACATCGTCCGCACAGCACGTGTAATGTCTTAAAGTAGAAGCAGTAAAACAGTATATAAGGAAGCGTTGACGTCTGAAAAGGTGTTCTCTCTCTCCGCTACAGGCCTTCTCTTTTTTCGTTCTATTTTATGAGGCAACAGCATCATCGTTCGAAATGCCAAACTGTTCTGAATCCCAGCCACATCTTCATTATTACCTATTATCTGTTTCTTATTGAGCAAAAAAATCAAGCGAAGCTGTATGCTGCGCTAACACAAGACGGCGTTCACAAAAATATCTGACTGTGAATACTGCATTCGGTGAGCAATCATTCATTTAGTACATGAACTGTAATGGCAAAAAAGACAGCAGTCGTCAGCAGAGTCGTCACTGTGGTACGGCTGAGCGAGATTACCTCCGATTTTCTTATATTTAAGAGCTTGTGAGCGAAATACAAGTGATAACTGCAGCTGTACTATATGTATACCGCGACCACTTAACAGCTATGGCGTTCTGATGCTGAGCACAAAGACGAGGGTTCGATTTCCGGCCATGGCTGTCGCATTTTGATGGGAACGAAGACTTCTGAAAAACTTCGTTGTATTTTGAGGCTATACGATTCGCAAAGATCTTGTATCGCTTGTTGGGTGCAGAATGAATTCTAATCATGTTGTTTATCGTGACAGCAACGTATCGATATCCGCCCTCATGAATACAGTGAAACAATTTTGCCAAGAATTTTATCATTCCTTCCCGCTTTATTCACCCACTGTGCGATAAATTGCATAGATTTTTTCAGGATAAAAAAAAGGCATATGTCCAGTGTTCCGTCGAGCAATCTGTACAGCTAAAGTTTAAAAAAGCCGGAACTTATAGTACCCTGATATCTAGTGCAGCGCGACTTGTGTTGTTGTTGTGTTGTGTTATCTATGCAGAGCTCAGCCTTCCATTTTCTGAAATAAATTAGTTCGTTGACATACTTAGATGACTTCTTTCTCTTACCAAAGAGAAAGGGAAACTAATAATGACCGAATAAACGACCAAGCCAAGATCTTGTGAAAAGACACGTGGGCTGGATATAGCCGACAGAAATCATTGAAGTCGTCATATGCTGACGCAAAAATCACTGGAAAAGTACGATAGGAAACAGACACGCTGATATGCAAACCCAAAAATCCGTCGATAAAAGGTTCCCGTTTCGAGCTGTCCTGCTTGTCACGACCGGTTTCCAACTATAGATGTAAACCGGCGAAATCGTACATCCCACGCGTTCCCCCTGCAGCGATAGCGTATTTATTCATCAAGAGATACCTTCCGCCGACGTTCGTCTGCTTTTTCTTGTTATCTTTAAAACTTATCCGACAGCGCGTTGCACGATATTCGCTGCGTAGACTCGTTTTCTTTTCTTTAGCCCTTGTCACCCTCCTCCTTTTGTCAACACGACGACCTCGGGTTGCAGCGCAAACGTATAAAAGCTCACTTTTCGCCGACACCCGACACAAGGCAAGGAAATCGACTCGAGACGGCACAGTGAGTAAATGTCTTTCATTCTACGTTTTCCGACTTAGGCAAGCAGCTTCTGGCAGAAGAGACTGCGTTGTTAGCTGAAAATTGTTCTGAGCGACGCGTAATTCTAGTCAATTCGAGCTCGAAATATTTCTTATAGCCGTCACACCTGCCAGCAGAGCTAGCCAAGCTGTAAAAGCGTCTATTCTCGTCAAACAGCGGTGAAGAACGCTCTTCGTCGCGAAATGACTTAAATTTCATTTTAATGCTATCGCACTAGTCTTTCGCTTCTCTGCTTACGTAAATTTTACTGATGAAGGACCATGAGCACTTCGTCTAGCGCAAGGTTTGCTTGTATTATCCATAGCGAACTGAATACATGCGCACTAGTACCTGGCCGAACCTAGCCACTGAGTCCAGAACCAGCAGTATAAATTGGGCCCCAGGGCACTATAAGTCTTGTCTTTCAGGGTACCATCCGTTAGGTACCCTCAAATCAACTAGCCTACCCATTTCTTGCTTTGCTTCTCAAACGCAGCTACCCACTAGCACACTTCTAAATTTGCCCGCAGTCTAGAAGTATCATTTGATTATTGCGAATTCGTGCACGTCAGTGACCACGTAGCTCGCCCCCCTTCTGCAACTTTCAGGCTATGGCCGTCGCCTACGCACTGTTGGTTCTTGCGCTCTGCGCGTCCGTGTGGCCACGGCCGGCAGAATGCATGGCTCTGCACAAGACGAAGCGGCCGACAGAACCAGCGCCGCCAGAAACTGTTGTCACGCCCACGGTGACACCGACTGAGCCAACTCGAAGCACCGTGGCGCAAGACGATATCGAGACCAGGAAACCGTTTAGGAACCCTTGGACAGTGGGTGTCCAGAAGACTTGGCACGCACCCGTCTCTGAACGGAATGCATTCAACGAGAGTGGGACAAACGCAACTCAGCCGTTGCGAGGACCCTGGAGCGCGGGCGGCGAGGGTTCTTGGAACGTGTCTGGTTCTGGCCAGAGCGGCTCTGGCTGGTCGAGTTTTGCCAACGCCACCGCTGGCAGCGGATCTGGATGGGGTTGGGGCTCCAGCGACGGAAACGTCTCGAACGTCAAGGCCTGGGAAAGCAGTTTTGGATTCGGAGCAGGACCGGGATCTCTACAAGGCGATCGTTGGGGTGCAGTAAAAGGGCAAAACAGTGGGTGGCATGGCGGCTCAGGTCAGGTCGGCTGGAGTGGTGGGAGTGCACAAGGAGGCGGCCAAGGCTCTGGATGTTGTGGTGGGAAAGGACAGGGCGGAGGCTGGGGCTCTGGACAAGGCGGATGGGGCTCTGGACAAGGTCACGGCAGTGGCCAAGGATCTGGCTCCGGACAAGGCGGCGGATGGGGCTCTGGGCAAGGTCACGGCAGCGGCCAAGGGTCTGGTTTCGGACAAGGAGGCGGCTGGGGCTCTGGACAAGGTCAAGGCGGCGGATGGGGCTCTGGACAAGGTCAAGGCGGCGGATGGGGCTCTGGACAAGGTCAAGGCGGCGGATGGGGCTCTGGACAAGGTCAAGGCGGCGGATGGGGCTCTGGACAAGGTCAAGGCGGCGGATGGGGCTCTGGACAAGGTCAAGGCGGCGGATGGGGCTCTGGACAAGGTCAAGGCGGCGGATGGGGCTCTGGACAAGGTCACGGCAGCGGCCAAGGGTCCGGCTCCGGACAAGGCGGCGGATGGGGCTCTGGACAAGGTCACGGCAGCGGCCAAGGGTCCGGCTCCGGACAAGGCGGCGGATGGGGCTCTGGACAAGGTCACGGCAGCGGCCAAGGGTCCGGCTCCGGACAAGGCGGCGGATGGGGCTCTGGACAAGGTCACGGCAGCGGCCAAGGGTCCGGCTCCGGACAAGGCGGCGGATGGGGCTCTGGACAAGGTCACGGCAGCGGCCAAGGGTCCGGCTCCGGACAAGGCGGCGGATGGGGCTCTGGACAAGGTCACGGCAGCGGCCAAGGGTCCGGCTCCGGACAAGGCGGCGGATGGGGCTCTGGACAAGGTCACGGCAGCGGCCAAGGGTCCGGCTCCGGACAAGGCGGCGGATGGGGCTCTGGACAAGGTCACGGCAGCGGCCAAGGGTCTGGCTCCGGACAAGGCGGCGGATGGGGCTCTGGACAAGGTCACGGCAGCGGCCAAGGGTCCGGCTCCGGACAGGGCGGCGGATGGGGCTCTGGACAAGGTCACGGCAGCGGCCAAGGGTCCGGCTCCGGACAGGGCGGCGGATGGGGCTCTGGACAAGGTCACGGCAGCGGCCAAGGGTCCGGCTCCGGACAGGGCGGCGGATGGGGCTCTGGACAAGGTCACGGCAGCGGCCAAGGGTCCGGCTCCGGACAGGGCGGCGGATGGGGCTCTGGACAAGGTCACGGCAGCGGCCAAGGGTCCGGCTCTGGACAAGGAGGCGGATGGGGCTCTGGACAAGGGCAAGGCAGTGGCCAAGGGTCCAGCTCTGGACAAGGAGGCGGATGGGGCTCTGGACAAGGGCAAGGCAGTGGCCAAGGGTCCAGCTCTGGACAAGGAGGCGGATGGGGCTCCGGACAAGGGCAAGGCAGTGGCCAAGGGTCCAGCTCTGGACAAGGAGGCGGATGGGGCTCCGGACAAGGGCAAGGCAGTGGCCAGGGTGGTGGCTGGGGTGGAGGAAAAGGATCTGGTTCCGGCCAAGGCGGCGGCTGGGGTAGCGGCAGCGGGCAATGGTCTGGCAGGGGATATCGAAGCGGCTACCGCTATTATGATGATGGACTGGATACTGTGAACCGTCAGAACTTACGGAGGTCTGGATGGGCTGGTCGAAGATCTAAAGGCTACGGATCGAGTGATATCCTCGTCGGAGTTGATGTTTGAAGCCATAATGACCGACAATGCAAAAATGACTGACAAAGCCGCTACAGCTGTGCCTTCGTTTTAGAAAACAGTTGGAATAGCTGTCTCAGTATTCACTATTTTTAACGAGCCGGGACACGAGCTACTTGTGTGGTACAGACTGTGCTGCTTTCTGCAAACGGCTCAGTAGGAAAGCACAAATAAAATATACGCTGTCTCCTTTCACTGTTGCATCCTGTTCTTTCGACCGCCGCAGTGGCTCATAGCTGTCCGTTCTTCCGCAGATCCGAAGCTGGCGGGATCGAACCCTGCCGGACGTATTTCGGTTCGAGGTGAACTGCGAACACGCCTATGTACTAGCAGTTCCCTCTTCTTGCTGCTGATTGAGAGAGAGCTATTGTTGATCTTCATCTGAGAATGTTAATAGAAATTGGCCTTGCAGACGATATTCAAGTCTGAAACGGGTGCCATTCTGGACAGTACATTGGCTGTGTAGTTCGTGACCAGGCTATTACCTCCGTCATATCCGAAAGAGAAGGCCCGCGAAGTTGACCCTGTCGGGGTTACTGCAGCATTATATGTTACAAAGGCAATTGTAAGATACAGAAACAATCTCTCCAGATATAGTTCTTGAAGTTATTGTGCGCGTTGTAGGACCACACTAGACCTGTATCATAGAGGCATGCAGGTGCAGCCTTCGCCAAGTGATTAATTTATTTTAAAACGCAAAGAAAATTTTCAAGAGCTAGAACCATTACGCAAAGCTCGACGTCAGAGGTCCAGTGCCACAAACTGCCTTGAGCAATTTACTCGAGCATTTCAATGTCCAGTCTGTGTTGCGAATACGTAAGCTTCCAAACGTAACAGTAGCAGAAAAGAATTGCGGAACGATCGCACATTTGACGCGACAGTTCTGCGAAAGCAGTTGGATTTATCCTCGATGATTTGTTGATGCTTCTGCTCTCAGCCGAGGCTTCACACATCAGTTCATATTCCTGGATAGTGAAGGTGGGCCGATGGTGACAGTGGGCGGGTGGGAAGCCCCCTATCTCGGGGAGGTGGCTGCAGCACTGTTTCCGCAGTAAAACATGAGCAAGCGAGCAGGGACACTATGTTCCCAGAAACGGTCGATGGCATTTCGCCCGTATGCTTCTGTAGTGTAGCCATTCCGTTTAGTGGTGAGAACATGAACTGCAACCTTGAGCAGCGAGACGAAGTGTGCACAAATGCATTTACTAGCCAACGCATAATGACACGCTCTACAGCGCCGAGACAGGTTGCTGGATAGTTTATACGGCTGCATAGACGTCAGATCACAACAGGAAACTAATCAGTGCACGAAGACGAAGGCCGAGGTAACAACGTAGTTTTGTTAAAAGGCGCTTTGAACTGTAAACAAAGCAACCATGCACGTGAGCTCTCGGGTCACTTCATAACACCAGTTCATGGCACGCACAGAACACGTGCGGGAGAGGAATTAAAACAAAGAGTGCGGCAGGACGGTGCGTCCGTAGCTAGCGCAACAACATGCAAATGAGGCTTCTTGAACAAAGTAAAGTGGTAAGATAAGTGCACCTTTGCAGTTCTGGATGTAGAAAACAGCTACCCAAAAAAGCCCCGGCTCTTGAAAAAGCGAGAAAGCGCTCACGCAAATTGGCGGAAATTCATCGGACACATACGCGGCGTCTGTATAGGAATAGCCCTTCACAACACCGATCACACGTTACACAGGCTGTTGTATGTCGCGACCACAGAGCAAAATAAAAGCGCTGGCCGGTGCGCACCGCAATGCATTCGACGCAAGGCGATAATGCCATGCCGGCGTCACACACACAGCCATGCACACAGCGATCCCCTGTGCTCTCACCTTCCGCCTCTTTTTCTGTCGCCGACGCGTCATTGAGAACGCTTTCTCCTTCTTGCCACCCTCAGCGCAGACACGATCGATTGCCCCTTCTGTACGTTATCGATGGCGTGACAAACTCCTGCCAGCGACTGACAAGTGCCCTCATTGTAGCGATTCACCGGACCTGCGCGATATGTGCGATACTTCTTGTGGACGTGGCCAGCCTAGGCTTCTGTGTGAAAAAGCTTCCTTAGGGAGGTGGATCCACGATGGAACCGCGAACCTGACTACGAAAAGTCAGGCAGACACACCTGCTTCGGTGCGGACCGCCCCAGGCCGTCCACAAGATGTAGATTTTTGGGCCGCACATATCCATACAGAAAAAAGGAGCAAGGATGGAGAGACGCGCGGCGCAAAAAACGCGCCCGCCGAAGCAACGACGCTGGTTTGAGCAACAGATATCGCAGGGGCAGACGAAATCCCAGCGATGTCGTCACTGGATGTCATTTTGGTGAATGTATTCCCGAATACATTCACCAAAATTTTGAGCAACCCTTCTTCGTACAGCATTCCAGGTGGTTTCTTTGCACATAGCCTACATGTTTTAGTCAAGTTGGAGGTTAGCTTGCGACAGGTGTTCGCACCATTGACAAATGCACCTTCAGTTGCATAGGCGCGGTTGAAAAGTGCACCGAGATGTCGAGGTTTGAGAGCGACTGCGCCCTTTCCTTTCCTCAAAATACACGCTTTCGCATTCCTCTACGTAAGCAGACAACCAATCTGTCAACCGTCAAAGTCTATCTATGAAATATCTTTTTTTTCTATCCGTAGTATGTGTCACGAAGCACCACCCCAATAGTAGCGTGCTCTTAATAGTCGGCTCTTTTGACTTTACTCCGCAGTCGCGACCTCCTTGTTTAGGAGGCGCGTCCTGTTAGATACATCTTTTCCACCACCACGTATTTGCTGAGTCAATGTTGTTCCGATTAGCTTGCGCAAATCTTATAGTGGCTAGCTAGGGCATAAACCATCAAAGGCCTGGATAAACTAACCCGACCATGATAGCCCTGATAGGCGTGAACTTTTTTTTTTGCTATTCAGTTTACTTGGTGTTTCACTCGCGCTACGGAAGCACAGACTTACAAATCCTCTTGTGACCACTGAAAAGAGTGGCTGCGAAGCTGCGGGACATGCTGTTACAAGGTACACTGTCAGCTTGTCCCGCCTGAAATGCGCTAATGCAGCTTCGTGCTTAGTGACGGCTTTCAATGCGCAGTGCATTCTTCGCTGTCTCTCTTTGATGCCCCCTCGGAGGCATATGGGGGTGTCAGAAAGAGTACGGAGCTTTTGATACATCGATGGCATACACTAACCGACATTCCACAATCCGCCAACGCAAGCAAGAAAAAAATTCACTCCACACTGCACACAAAATACATCAGACGCCTGTTCCAGGCTATCAATGGCATAGGGCACACATAATTTATTAACAAGCGTGGCGGCCATCATACATTAACTATTGAAGTGTAAATAAAAACAAAAGACAACATGCCATTTTACTATTTCAACTATGTATCCTAATAACTCATATTAATTACTGGAACTTTCATGCAACTTTGCTGCGCGTTTGTGGCGTGAGCCAATTTTGTCGCTGCAGGCATTGCCACTGTGGAAAAAAAAATTGCTGTCGATCGCTCAGACTTTCTTGCTGAGGGTAAAAGGCGCACATGGTCCGGTGAGGATCACTCCCAGTGTTTGCGGGATAAGCATAACAACAGCTTGTTGCACCAACAAGACAGAACAGCGACACGCTGGTGCAGAGTCAACAACGGTGAATCAAGATCTTTGTGAACCACCAGCGGTGCGTCAGGCATCCTGAGTCACAGGCCTCAAACGAAACCATAAGATGTTCGCCGAGTCTTGTGCAAGCGTCATAGCTTGATGGTGTTTTTCAGTAACTCGAGAATTTCCTGGTTGATGACGTCAGCGCAGCGAGTGAAGAGGTAGTGAGTGCCGTTCTCGAACCGCAGGGTCTTCACGGGACCGTTGCCGTTTCCTGCGTCAGGAGACGTAAAGGAAGGAATAGAGAATGAGAGAAGAACTCGCCATTTATATGGTTAACTTCCAAAGACGTTCTAAATGTTTAGCACTTACAGGTCTCTCGGCAGCTCTGCCTACAAGAGAATCTTTGTGAAGGACATTGAGAGATATTAATGATAAGTATTTTACACCAGCCCCGTCTTGCCGCCGAGCTTGCATTGAACAAGAGAGCGCGGCCTGAAACGATGAAACCAGAATTTAACAGAGGGTGCACATGTCACTGGCCTCCTCGTTCATGGCTCACTTCTCTTCGAGGTGAACATCCTCTGCTGAGCTCTTTGCACTTCATCACTCTCGCCCTATCGGCAAACTTCCCTTTCCAAGAGAGGAATTAGCCAGACCAGTTGGTACATGACATAAAATTAGCAGCGTCACCGACGGGATAGAGAAGAAAACACACACGTCAACACTGGCGTGCCTTCTTTGCCCCGTCCGTTGCTCTTCCCTTTGCGGAGGCTCACCTTCACTCCTCGCACCCTCCTTTTCCCTCGACACAGCTCCCCCACCTTCACTCTGTCGAGGAGAAAGCGGTGAGGTTTGGCCCTACTAATGCTAACCCCTTGAAAATTCTTGTGCATGAAAATTCATTTTGCTTCATACAGCATAGAGAGAATTTGAAAGGACCCCCGTTGGCTACCTTCTGGTTGAAAATTTGCTATACTCTGGCCGTCGTCAAGCATCGTCCCTGCAACGCGCGGCAGCAAAATTCTTTGTTGCGTTAGCAACACTACGCCAGGTTTTCGCCTCGTTGCGTAGCCGGTGGGCACAAAATGGCCTTGAACAGCCGTTGCCTAGCAACCATTTCAGCCGAGCTCCGCCAGGTGGTGTCGCCGTCGCCGGCGCCGCGCCGCTGCCGCGAGCGTAGTCGCTCGCTGTCGCCAGATGCGTGCTCTCCGCCGGGGTAGAGGGTGAGGAGGTGGCGCTTCGCAGGGCTATATACGCTTTACAGCGCCGTATCATGGGGGCTGCCATCTTTGATCACGTGCTCACGCTGCCATTACACGCCTCCTGACCGCTCGGCGCGCGCCTTGTCGCGACGGCTGCCGCGTCTGATGTTTCGGTTCCGGCAGGCAGTGTTTCGGCTGATACGATTGTAAAGGAGTGGGAAGACGACAATGTGGTTGGTCCGAAGCTTCGAAGGACCTGTGAGAACCCTCACTTGATCACTTTAGGCGTGAAAACGTGATCGGGCTTCATGTCGCGGACAGCCGCTGAGCTCCCCGTCTGTTCGAGGAGGCAACGGGTGGATCGCCTGAATGCTTGTCTCTGCATCCGCTGAAGGCTTTGCTGAAATTTTTTATTGTAATTATCTAAAACGGCAAGGTTTAATGCTCCTGCAGCAGCACAGGTCGTTGTCGTATTGTGTACATGCATGCAGACACCAGTCTAAAACGCTCACATGCACAACGTACGCATTTGTTTACAACCTTTTATGTGCTTAGGAAACCTAAAATATTTTCTACTGGTTTGCTAAACAAAGAAAGGGGACAAAAATGAATAGACACACAAATGTTACTTAAGGATGTAAGCAGTACCATGCATCAAGCAGCCTTCACAAGCTGGCATGCAATCGTTTCCAAGGATTCCGCGATATAATTGTTATAACGCGCGCATGGCAACGCGTTCATGCCACACGAAGGTCACAATTATGTCAGCCTCACATATAAAATTGTGGTACGCTCCATGCTCGATATGCGGACATGAAAATGCTCGGAGTCTCGTTGGTTGTAAGTAATCAGCCGGAGTCACTTTTAGTGACTGTCTCGCATGGACCGAAGTGGCAAACACAGAGTACGGTGGCCATGACACAAGTGTTTTATTCCGATTGTGGTCCACGAAAACCGCGCTACTTGGAGCGAAGTTCACAGTAGCACCAAGACGGCGTGTAATACACGGAGTGACGGCAAGCGCTGTCCGCTCGCACCGCTATGCACTGCACAATATGCAGTTGCGGTATGTAGGAGCGCAAGTCGTCTTTTTTTTTCGTTCCTAATCCGGCCTCGGGCGCTCCTTTAATGAATGGCCGCAAAACTTAACTTACGAGCAATGGGGTCGCAGCACACTGCACATCAAATGAAATCCCGAAGTGGCGGTTCTGGTGACAGAACAGCTTGTTCATTCTGCTATGTTGTGCACTTACCCTCGCAGATTTTCCAATATCGAAACCTTTCTTCCTATATTGGCTATCTAGCTCTAGCGAACATGTTTGTTGCGTTCACCCGTTCGGAAAGAGTTCATGGCGAACGGGCGCAAACGGGGGCAATGCGTCCTTGTGCAGTTCGGTTCCGTGAAGCTCGCAAACGACCGCATCCCGCACCTTTAACTCTATGTCGCAATTCTTGCAATCCACAACAAAGCACGTATTATTGCTGTTATTGCAATGAAGCAGTCTGTAATCATAAAACGTTATTTTTAAAAAATATTTCTTCTTCATGATTCGTTACTATGGACGACTCCCTTCATGGACACTTTTGCTCGTGATCCAAAGTGTCCGATTAACGAGACATGACTGCACGTGGATCGCGTCGCGATATTCGCCTACGGACGGTAGGTAATTTAGAATATAAATTTGTCCCATGCTGTTTCTGTCTGAACAGCCGAACGGTGGCTATGAGGTCAAAGTTTAGTTTAGGTCAAGTGAAGCTTGAGAAAAAACTACAAAATAACGGTGCTTCTTCGTTTTCGATCACACAACAAAGAGCCAGAATAATAATCAATGAAGAAGCCGCTAAAATATCGCTGTTTCTGCAATGGTCACGTGACTTAAAACGAAGCTTTTGCGTCATAACCACTGTTCGGCTGTTGAAACCGAAACAACATGAGAGGAAAAAAATTCAATTATGAATTATTTATCAGGGGTGCATGAGCTTCATGCGGAGATTAATGATTACTAATTCATCGCGCGTCATTAAAGCAAAGAAACCAGCCGAAATTTCGTGTTCGCACTCCTTTAAGATCACCAGTGGCTAAACTCCAAGAGGGATAACCAATGGAGAGAGGACCAAAAACACCACATGTACAGCACATTGAGTTTTCAGGCCTGCCTTTCACTCCTGTCTATAGTTCTGTTTACAACTTCGGCAGGACGTGACAAATATATGCTCAGAGAAATGGTCATAAATTCACAAGCACAAAAACGAATATCATCAGGTAATCGCAGCTGAAGGAGAATATGAGGCCGTACTATCCGAAAACTTCCGCACTATTTCATCAGAATGGTATCAAGAAGAAAAAAAAAAAGCTACACAACATTATTTCCTCCGGCGGGATTCGAACCAATGGCGGCGCAAGTAGAGCAGCTTTGTTTTCCACATAACTTCGACCACTTGTCTTCGCGGGAGCCTCTGGCGGTCCCTATTCTAACCAGTAGCCTCTTGTGTTGTGAGGTTGAAATCGCTGTCTTTGCCATCGTTTGTTCTGCGCCGCGAATTTTTGCTAAGGACACTGAAGAGCGGGCCACGGCTATGGCACTTCAGAGAGCCAAAGCAGCGAGAGACGCGGGCCCGTTGCTCAGCACAAGAAAAAAAAAGGAAAGAAATTACTACAGCTAAGCTTACCGGCTTAGCGCATTAATCAGCGAATGCTAGTTGGAATTAGCGGTGTTTCGGCAGGTAAGGGTGGTATGGCGCATGCATGCAACGAGTACGGTAACGCTGGCTCAAGCATATTTACAGACATTTTATGCACGCGACGAGGTAGTTGGCTTTGCTTTTCTGTTTAGCGAAGGTCTAGCTACATGGCTCCGCTTCTCTTTTCGAGCATGTTTAGCTACTTGGCTTTGGCCTGTCTGTTTCGAGCACGCTTAGGTACTAGCTTAGCCTCTCTGTTTCGAACTTGTTTCGCCACTGGGCTTCGCCGCTTTGTGAGCCAGCACCACAGCTAGCGATGTGGTCTTGCACATTCAGCTTGGATATCAACACGCTTTCGACTTAGCCGTCGGAATGGAGAATAGAGAGTTGTAGCATAGAGCTATCCGCCACTGTGATTGCGCAGAACGCCCCGAGGCCAGGTACTCGTCAGCTGCGTACGCGCATGCCGCGCCGGAACCAATCAGCGCGTACGCAGTGCTGCCGCGCGGATATGCAATAACTCTTCCACCGGCATGGCTAATCTGCGAGGATCCCACAGCGCATAGTTTTTACGAACATCCGTCGTGGTCTCCTCTTCTTCGCGCCTCTTCAACGCAGCACTGACCACCTCAGCTGATTTCCTGCGACGCTCGTAAGCCCGGCTGCTGCGGCTGCCGTTGCGTGAAACGCTCCACCGCCGTGTCTAGCGATCCTACACCTCGCCTCGTTCATCACGGCGCTATCCTCTTCATCTGCCCTGCCTCCGCGTAGAGCGAGCCGCCGGAGCCTCGGCAAGCCGCGGTACCGCTTTCTTCTTTCACTACGACCTTCCTGGCTACCCCGACGGCGCGGTTCTCCGCCTTTCCTTTCCTCCCTGTCGTCCTCACCACGCCAGCTGCAGCTAAACCGGCTTTCCCTTTCATCCTTGATGGCGTGCTTCGGTTGGCCATTGCAACCCAAGGCGCTCATTCCCGGCTTTCACTCTCTCCTTCGACGGGCGAGAGTGAACGCGCTACGGCTGCCGTTGTACCACCCAGAATGGCTTGTACTAATAAGCTTGTAGAAAGCTATTACAGCTTTCGCTGTAAAAAACGCGGCGGCCGTAACGCAGTGAAATCGGCGAAGGAAGCCGAAAGTTCTGTCCAGCTGGCGGCGGATGCTCTACGAACGATATAACTCGCCCGAAAAATCCAAAGAATAAAACGGTACCATAGGTGCCCTGTCTTGAATGTACACATGCTGTCTAACCTCGGGTACTAAGAGAAACGACCTGAGGAGACACTTTGGATACCGAAAAGCTTGTGTTTTACGCTTTACAAAGCCAACTACACATGAACTGTATATCAAGGGCGTTTTGCCGATCGCTGCCTTTCCTCCAACGGCACAAACAAGCACCGTTAACTCTCAATGCTCGACAAGACGATGATTATCTAGTCTGGAGCTCCATAGGTCCTATTGCTGTATGACGCTTTCTTTCGAAACACCGCGGTGTAAACACGCGGCGCGGGTTTATCGAGCAGACCCTCCCTTCCTGGCCTTTCTCCTTTTCCGGGGCAAAGAATTGGTGGCGAAAGCTGTGTCGCTGTTTCACAGGCTTTCTTCCTTCTTCATTCCGTTTGGCTGCAGCACGAGCAAATGGTACACTGAACACCATCGAAAAACGCCCGGTGCCCTCGAACATACCAAGCGCTCAAGAGTACCTGTTTCTCCTTACGAACTTGTACACAGTTTCTTCCAAACATCTTTCGCTTCTCAAAGAGAAATTCAGTTGTCCTCATTCGGAGCGTACAGGACACAGTTTTTAAAGAAGAGTAAAGTGAGCATGGTCTGAAAGTTACGATTCCCGCTGTCTGCTACAACTCTTCTACAAGTAGATAAAGACGAACACAATTTAAAACCTACACTATTCCCGCGGTCTGATGACCTCGTGACTTTGCTCCAGGAGCACACATGAGTACACAGACGTGGCGGCGTACTTACCTCGCTTCTTGAGCCGCTTCTCGTGGTCGTAATGCCAGGTGCTCTCGGGGGATCCGCCGAGGATGCCAACCGTCTCCAGGCTGACGGGCAGGTCGATAAGCTTGTCGTTGTCGCTGATGGCCACCAGGACGGGTAGCTTGCTCGCAGCCACCGCCTCGGCGTCCTTCTTGAACTGCGACCACAGGGAGACAATGTGCAGAAAAAACAGGTGACAAGAATCACACGCGACGCACATTAGTTCGACGCGCTTGCGGTCATTCGTAAAGAAGGAAAGCTCGAAGAAGACCAAGACCAGGCTCGCAAAAGAAACCATTCTTCGCCAACCAGGGGAGGTCGATGATAAACTCATGCAAAGGTAACGACACCCTGAAACCCTTCAGTGGATTCTTGGCCGTACGGGGGCTAGTGGTAATGAGCTGGCACATCAGCTCGCCCGCGCAATTTCTCATCGGTCGCCAGTGATCCTATGGTCAAACCGACCGACGGTGAACAAGGGCATGGTCATCAAGAAGGTCACCAAGCTACATACACACGTATGCGATCACATCTATATCTAATCTTTCTCCGCCATATCAGCACAGTACTCATGATCCGAGAAGCTAGCGTACGGCAGAATAAATTCAAATTACTCCTAAACCTACCTACGCTATACCTATAGAAACTGGTACAGCTGCCCCACTACCCTAAGAGCCCTTCCTGCTGCGCAGACAAGGAACACTCTTGCTCCGTACCTCCGTCCACTATGCATGCAAACCTCACCGGGTCACTTGGTTGGCGGACACCAACAAGGACCTACAGTGAGACGTGGTCCAGCGGAAAATACTTAAGCGGAAAAGGTTCGTTTTTATTCGCAACAGCCAGCGACGGCCTGAAAGGATTAATTGGCGAGGCACGGTGTCGGGACCTGTCAGAACGACCACCTTCACCACTAAAAACAAGTAAAACAAAGAACTAGCACGGCATGCGTGCGTGCGCGTGTGTGTGTGTTCGCGCACTGCGTTATTCGCGTAGCCAGTGCCGTACCTGCGCCTTGTCGGCGTACAGCATGGCCTTCATGGCGAGCAGCACGTTGTCGATGTCTCTGCGCAGCGGGTGACGGGTGGCCACCAGGAAAGCGAGTGCGAGGGCGTTCACCAGACGTTGCGTCAACGGCTGCTGGTACAGCCGGCTCAAGAATTTCGGGAACCAGTCCGGCCGCATCACACTGCAAAGTGACCACGTGGGAAGACGGTCCAGAAAGGCTGGTGGCAAGGTTGGGAAGCTCCCTCTTACGCGTTGCAGGCAATAGTCCACTTTGAAGGAAAGGTAGCAGGAGAAAATCTTTAAAACACCGAGGTACTGCGTAGTCCACGTGCGTCACATGACACAGATCACGTCGCTGTACGGCTCCCGTGACGGCGGTAGATATCTGAAAAGCGCCAGCGTGAGAACTCTCTTCTGGTTTCACCGTTTGCTTGGAAGCAGAGTAATGCGGAAACGGCAAGAATAAAGCGAACACCTTTTGCGGTTATGCAAAATGTCGGTTACTTGCTTTTATTTTTGTTAACAAATGTCCAGGTGTTGGTGACTTACTTTCTGCTAGTACCAAACAGAATGTGTTTTCAGCCACAACCCAGCGCCTTGCCCTCAAAGTCTACGCTTATTGCATAAGATATTTTCTTTCGGAGTTTAACCCTAAAAAAGTTTACTAATAAGAAATTCATTAGGTAAAAGTGCACAGGGAAAAACTTTCACAAGGAACAATTTATTAGAAGAACGACGCGAGCTAGAAAAACAGGATACCGAGGCAGCAGTTTACAGCGGTGGGCTTTACAACATGTCAAATAGTGAGCTTCGTATGGCAGGGCCACGGCAGCGGATACCATGTTTTAACGCGTGAACGATCATATTGGCGGTGCTTTCGCGTGAGAAGCCGCGCTACATGACATGCGATTACGCTGAAAGCGATGAGTACATCGCAGTTTCAGAGGCACAATTGATATTTAAACTGTGCTTTGACCGGGCGCGACCCTATTGCAAGAAAGCTTAATTCTGAACACGGCAACGAATCTAATGATGAATTGAAGCGAGGGAACTGTGGCGCGACAGCTGCTCTTCGAGAAAATTATTGTGCGCTGCCCCCCCCCCCCCCCCCCCCACCTCTATTTTTTTTTTACAGCGATAGCAATCAACAGGTATTCCTCGTGTGCATGAGGCACCGACGAGAACAGCTTGGTTTCGTTTATTTTGTCCAGGCGGACCACCAAGGGACCTCATAGCGCCCCAAGCAAGCGCCCCTATTAATGTGTACTAAAATACAGTTCTCCTACTCGTGGGTATAGCGAAGTGAAAGGGGACAATTTTATTTCGCCCCTGCCACGTGTGCGTCTCTGAAGCGTGTAGGTAAATAGCCGGAAAAGAACAGGGAGAAAGTGATTCGCTGCTACGATCCTATATTAAAGGACATGGCCGCTGGCATCATAAATAGAACGAGTACGCCCGGCCTCGATGGGCTGGCTGCCCGTAGTAGTGTCGCCTTAATACATTCAAAGCGGCGGCCTTCAGCGAGCAAACTTGTTTTCGGGGTAAGGCGCCTGCAGTGGAACGATGAAGCCGGCGCCCTTGAGATCCGTCCATAGTAAACAGGTAAACAAATTATATATATTCGTTCACGAGTGGTTTCGAGTCGCCGTCTAGCCGTCCCGTCATATATCAGTGTCGGTCCACTGACCTTCCAGCTTTGACTTTCAAGCAGGAGACGCTATGTTTCCTCGCTGCAGTGCGCGGGCACGAACGCACAAACAAAAAAAGGAATATTCAACGTTAGCATCACGACTGGCCTATAAAACGTGTCTGCAGAAAATGGCTGACCGTTGGCCATCTTTCTCAGCATTACGGCTGAAAATATCTCACCCGTCTCCCACCAGCTGGACATCAACGGATGATTATAGTCGAACCCGGATATATCGAACTCGAAGGCGATCACGAAATAGTTCGATATATCAGTAATTCGATAGAAACGACGCGAGAAATTGGAGTTAAATATGAATGAATGAGCTGTTTATTAAGAAAGGGAGGCTCAAGGCCGTTTGTTGTGGAATTAGATTGTTAAGGAAGGGAAAAGTAGGGGTCTACTGATACATGAAGGGACGGCATGGTGGTCTAGCCACGCTTTACACTGTTTTTTAGAGGCCACTTATCTTATATATTTGCCAATATCTTCCCAGAGGCATATATCTCAGGTTCTGGTCAATGCACGAAATTCCTCGCCGTTGGTCGGAAAACCATGCTTGGCGACGAGGTCGTCGCGTCCCTTGCGGAACTCTGAACCATACCAAACTAGGTGGTACAGGTCAGCACGACACATACAGCCATAGTACGGGCACTTCATGATGTCTACATTGTCGCCTTGATGCCAGCGAGGGCAGGTAAGCCATTTACGGATGATGTCTGGCGTGTCGGCGGCATCGGCGATGATCTTATTAATGAAGATCTGCTCATGCCGTGTGAAAGCAGCTGTGGTAGCAAGATAACCCGGCGGTGTAACGGCCGTAAGTCGTGCACTGCTCCTCTGTTTGGCACGCTCTAGTCTGCACGTTAGTACAGCCAAGTTGTTGGATATATCAGCAGGGTCGTCGGTAAAGGCAGGATATTCCAGCGGAGGAAGGAAGGCAATCAACTCCTGCAAACTGGCATGTCGCACAAAATCCGGAGTTCTATACACAGCGCGACTTTCCAATACTTTTACAAGGCATTTTCAAGAGGATAAATCTGTGCGTTCGATCTAACCAACAGTTCGAAATATCCGGGTTCGATATATCCGGACTCGAATGTAATGACAGAGGCGGGCTTAGGGGAAGCTTTTAGAGAGGAAGGTTAGGAAGGGTAGGGGGTTTTATTTGCAGAATGCTTTTCTTGCACTTGTTCTGTTGACAAAAAAAAAAAAAAACCAAACAAACCAGAACCAATGTGCTGTTCCACTGAACATTTCTTGCTTGAGTCCCATGAACACGGCCTTTCAGCGCTCCACGAATATTGGACATCGGACGGATATCGGATATCAGGGCGCGCCCAATGAGAAGGCTCGCCCAGATTGCCCACTGACGTCATCGGGGTAGGGGCGGCTAAGAATGCACGGAAAGGTGTCGTCCTAATCTGCTGCGTGCTACTGCACGCAGCGATTTTTACGAATTAATTGTAAATCAGAGTGCACGCAAAGCTTTTAAATTTGACTCGAATACTAACAAAGACCACTGTTACAGATCGCTCGCGCTATAATATCATCATCAGAATCATTTCAGGGTCCCTTCAAGCTTAAGCGAAGCCCACCAAGGTTACCGGGATCTTAGCGAATGCGTAGCATTCAAGCCGAGTTATGTATACAAATGTATGATCAAAGCACAATGGAAGAGCGTGAAGAGGAATCTCACTTGATTTGGCTGTACCCTGCGGGCGCTAGGAGTGCCAGGCTCTTGACCTTGAGGCCGTCATCTCGGCAGATGAGGCGCATGGCTGGGTAGGCGCCGCTGCTGTGCGCTACCAGCATGTCCGCCCTGTAGATCAGGTACGTTACATTACGGCTGGAGTGGACAGCAGCGAAGTTTCACAAGCCATACTGCAGTTGGTGGCTAACATACGGTCTCAGGATATGATCTACGCTCTCACAATCTCTATGCAAACGGTAAAGTAAGGCGAGACAGGACAATTGGTGACAGTTGGCAATTCTCTATGGAGCCGCTTGCTTCGCTTTTATGTTACTGCCATCATTGGTGGTCGGGCAAAGCAATATGAACCGTCAAGGAAATTCGAAAGAAGGCGGTGACTGAAGATCCCAAATTGCATCAAGTCGAATGAAAGCCAGTCAAGCTTTGCGATCGTTTTTCACTTGCGGCCGTGCTTAACTGAACAATAAAATTCGATGTCCTCAGAAGGCGTGTCCCACGAGTGTCAGCGGACGGGTACAAAAAACTTCAGCTTGAAGGTTATGAAAGGTAAATGCAAACGAGAGGTTAAGTTGAAAACAGCGTCTCGACACTCTACAAACTTCTTTCAAACTTATTAGAAACTGTTTGTTTACGGCCAGAAAAATTCCGTGGCATGAGCCTAAAATCCTAAAAAACTTTAATTGACAGTAACTGCTGCCGGTCATCGCCGTCTTGCACAGAGTGGAAGACACAAGCTGTGGAGGCGAAAGGGGCAGCGTACTCACTCCGTGACGTCGATGGCCCTGAGGAAATCGAGGGCAAGGTTGGTCTTCTCCGCGCTCGAATGCCACCAGCACATCGACTGGCGGCTGAAGGCCAGGTCTGCGGGGCAAGGCGGTATTAGCGACACACCCGTGCCATCGTGAGGCGCAATTACATATCAGAAAGACAGGCAGTGATCGGAGTCAAATGACTCCGATCATGTCACTGAAATCAGGCTATCTCCAGTGGGTGTACCTAGAGAGCTATAGCAGACCCATATGTGCCACCAAAGAGTACAAATGGAAACAAGGGCGATACACAAACACGTCAGCGGTCAGTGTCGGCCACGCAATGCTCTAACTTTCAATAATGTCGTTGGCCCTCGAAGTATTACTCGAGACAGTTTTTGAATTTGTGGCGAACTATGTATGTCCACGCCAAGCCGGTTTCTAGCCGGCATCGGTGCAAACATCGACATCACACCATCGCAAAAGATGGCTCATTTGTGCTGGTGATTCATTGAAACTAAGGTCTACAGGTAGGCTCGTGTCGCTAACCACAGCAACAAGTTCCCCACGGGCGTTCCCCGTCTTCTTTTTAACTTGCTGGGTTGGAGCTCCACGTTCATGGTCACTCTGATAACTTAAGCGGGTCGGCAGCGCGTACGAGGTAAGCGTGACCTCGTACGAGCGTACGAGGTCACGCTTGTTTTTTCCTTGCTGTAAACGGCATGAAAATAAGTCTATTTTAAAGGTGCATTAAAGAGGAATATGAACTACTCTTTTTGCCGCGGGAACTCGATCTGCATGTTCCGAGCATTCTTAGAAACTTCGACTGATTGCCCTGTGTGGCCGATTTCCCTAATTTATATCGGATTAAACGTCCCATCTGCCACCTTTTCTTTTTTTTAACTCACCGCTGATGGCAGGAGGAGTCAACCAACCTTCCAGCCAGTCTCGTGGCGGCTTGCCGCTCTGCCATCGGCGGAGTTATATGTAGCGATCGGCGAAAGCAAAGTGTCCGCGCGTATTCTTATTTCCGTATGCCTAATTTGCATCTATGTAGCTTCTGCCTGGATCTATTTATTCCCGTAGACCTAAAAAATCAGAATAAAAGCGAAAGCGAAGCCGCCACGCGACTGCCTGAAAGGCACTCCACGCGTTAGTTGACTCCTCCTACCTTCAGGGGGGAGTTAAAAAAAAAAAAGGCGGGAGCCGGGACGTTTAATCTGATTTAAATTAGGGAAATCGGCCGCACAGGACAATAACTAGAGGTTTCTAAGAATGCTTGGAACGTGTAGGTCGATTTCCCGTGGTAAAAAGACGAGTTCAGATTCCTCTTTAGTGCACCTTTAAAACGCGCACTATCGACGGCCAGCTGCCTTTGGAAGAACTTGGCGGGCGGTCAGCGACACAAAGGTCGCTACTGCTTAGTTCGTTTTTTTCTTTTCAAATTCGTCAAAGGGAGTTATGCGAGGCTAGCAGTTCTTGAAATGGTTGCAAGGTGGCCATTTTACGAAATTTAATGAATTATTGAACACCGGCCTTCATCCGAAACCACGCAGGCCAGGGCCACGGTGAGCACGCAAACTAAGACTGTTTTGAGCGCCTAAACCGGGCGCAGGCTTACCTCAGAAGAATGGAAAGCTGGGCCAGTTAGTGTGTAATTTGGGAAAACAGCGCATAAGGCAGGTAGCTAGAGAAGAGACATATGCTACAAGCTCGCAACTAATTTTTTTTTTTTTTTGAAAACGCGCGACAAATATATTCGGTCTAAAACGCATGGCTGGGACCTACACAAGGATACAAGCATCTGGAGAAGAGAACACGTGTACTACTGGCACGGCTGCTTGATGCAAATGCGTTGCTTATCAACCAGCCATGCTATATATACTGGGCATCCATGAATCCATGCTTTTCGATGTTGAACCTATAGTAAAACCTGCCACATTGTTCCTTATTTGAAATGCCTTGCATATTTTTCGGGTTATTTAATTTTTAGACGAATAACTTTCTGGTTCTGGTTTGATTTGCTATCTTGCGTCATGAATACATAGGCCAAACAGAAAAAATTCGTTCAAGGCTAAGCTGTTTTCGCCATTCATTGCAGAAACGATGGATGTCCTCCGTGATATTGTTACAAGCTGGAGTTGAAATCCCGCCTGCCGAGTTTAAACACGAGATACCTGTCGCATTTTACGCGTGGCCGTCATAGCCTCTTCGTGGGCGACACGCTTCTCCCTACGAATCCGAATACCGCAGGGCAAGTTTAAAAGCTCCGCGCGAATGGTATACGGCTTGGTCAACGTGAGTTTTCCCAGTTTTCGCAGAACGACGGCCGCTTGAGCTCGCTAATTTTGGAACTGACAACGTAGGGTCCATCGGAGTGGCACATCAGCTTCTTGGACAAACCCCGTTCTCTTATAGGGCGCTACAACAAGACCAAATCACCAGAGCCGTAAGTGATGTGACGGTGCTGGGCGCTGTAGCGCGCTTTAAATCGTTCTTGGGAGGCGAGAACACGAAGGGACAAGAAGTACGAGAGTGGTTTTTCTTCCGCAACAGACCGCCACGCATACAAAAGCGGTTGGCACCTGAGGGATCTTCAGCCACCGCAAGGAGAGACCGTAGGGTTGGATATTTCTGTTGTTCCTCTTTGAACGTGGTGATGTCGGGAAAAGCCGGTGAGATTGACATAGTGGTCGAAATTATCGATATCACACTGCATCTCAGGAAGGGGAAGGCGCGAAAGACAGTTCGCGGCAGCGTAGGCGATGATGCAGTCATACGCTTGTAGCCAGAGAGCCCACCGTGCAAGGCTCCCGCACTGTTCATGGAGGTTAACGAGCCAGAGGGCATGTTGGTCAGCGACGATGGTGAACGGCCATCCGCAGAGATATAAACGGAAACGCTGCGTGGCGAAGACGCCTGTAAGGCGTTCCTGCTCTGATTGAATAGTTACGCTCCGGATTACTGAGGGAGCGACTCGCGTAAGCAACAAAGTGCTCTCTGTTTCCACAGCACTGCACAAGAACAACTCCGATTTCAACATCGTTTGCATAAGTATGAATCTCGGTGGGGGCGGATGGATTTAAGTGTCGAAGGAGAGGGTGCGACGTGAGAAGGAATTTCAGTCGGCGGAAGGCGGTGTCGCACTCAGGGGCCAACTCAAAACCCACATCTCAGTGAAGAAGCCTTGTCAGGGGGTATGCGCTGTCCGCAAAGCGATGAATAAAGCGGCGAAAGTATGAGCCGAAGCGTAAGAAACTGCGCAGCTCTTTGACAGACTGGGGTGGTTTGAACGGCTCGACAGCTAAAGTCTTGGCGGGATCAGGCTTAGCGCCGTCTTTGTCGACAAGGTGTCCTTGCACTAACGCTTTACGCGTAAAAAAGCAGCACTTTTTAGAGTTGAGCCCAAGGCCAGCTTTGCGCATTCAGTCCAGGACGAGAGCTAAACGGTCGTTGTGCTCACTGAGCGTCTATCCGAAAATGACAACATCGTCTAGGTAGCACATGCATACTTCCCATTTCAAACCATGCAGTAAAGGGTGTCTAAATCTCAAAGGTGGCTGGCGCATTGCAAGGCCGGACGCCTTCACACTAAATTTATAAAGGCCCTCAGGTGTAATAAACGCAGTTTTCTCTTTGTCCGCGAGATACATTCTAATTTTCCAATACCCCGATCAGAGGTCAACAAAAGAGAACGAAGAGGCCGCAAAAAGGCAGTCGATGGCATCGTCGATACGGGGTCTTCTCTACAGTGAAGGCATTCAGACGACGGTAATCAACGCAAAAACGACGCAGCTTAATGACTCGACGAGTCTTGGCTTACACGTACCTTTGGTCACACACCTCCTTCAGTTCTTCAATAACAATCTAGCGTTCTGACTGTGGCACGCGGTTTGTTGGGTCGGATATGAGGCGACTGTCAGTCCTGAGAAGTGTCCGAGACAAGAGAAGGTAGGCCACAACTGCAGTGCCACGACTGCAGTAGTCTTCCATAGTACCAGGGGTGAGACATTTACCGAGGCTGATCTCACCGGTGTGACAGTCGCTGATAGCGCCACACGTCTGCGCAAAAATCGAGTCCAAGAATGAACCCGTGTGTAGATCGGGAGAGCACCGCCTTATCCGTGCTGAATACTGCACCAACCAAAAAACTTTGGCACTGCCCACTCCAATAGCAGGCAACGGTTTGCCGCTCATGCCACAAAACTGTCATTTTGCAGCCCCGAAACACAACTTCATGTTCGAGGAGGCACTTAAAAGCAGCCCTCATAACGGAAATAGATGGTATCAACAAAAGTTTTCACAGGTTCTCTATCAACGAGCATGTGCACTTTGCTCCATGACAGGCGGAGGTATCTCTTCCGGCAGCAGACGTGCAGCGACCCCACCCCGATCGCTTTGCTGGCGGAGGCGAGAAGAAGCAGCGCCGGAGTGATGGAGATTGGCGCGTGCAGGGAGCTAAAGGTAGCGCCACGCTCCTATAGGATGCCGAAGAACCCAGCTCGCAACTGCACAGGCTATGGTGCCCCGCAGTCAGGCGGCGTGTACGTTTGGCGCCAAGTAGGAGCAGGTTGCTAATCCGGCCGTGGAGGATAGGTTGAGGAGCCGTAGCGGGATGGTTGGCGGCGGGGACAAAATCGCAAGATGTGACCGGGGTGACCGCAGCTGTAACACACAAGAGAGGAAGGAGGAACAGGCTGCACCGGCAAGTAGTGACCGGACGAAGCGTTGCGCCGAATGGCCTCGTCATATGGGATCGGCGCCTGCTGGTAATAGCAGGACTGTGGCTCCGGGGGCTATCGCGTTGTGCGGCTACTTCCGAGGTTCCCGGTGGTCATCAAAGTCCGCTGTGTTAACGGCAGCTGCTGGAGGCGGATGCGTCGGACACGGTGGAGGGAGCGCTGAGGAGCTCGAAGTGAGTTTCAGCGATCGGGTCAATTCTTCGCGAATGATCCGGCAGATCATGGATGCCAGATGGCAAGACGATGTTACGTCCGCAGCTGCTACACCGTCGTCACTCCAGCCATACGTCTAAATTTGAGGCAATTTTCACGAAATCGGAGCCACGCGGCGGCGTGGCCGCGAATTAGTAAGGATCGGCGCGAGCTGAACAGTGTCGTTCTGGGTGGTTCTGCGTTATATTCACAGGTTTTTGTCAGAGTTATGCACTACAAATATACCTTGAGAATCCTGTTACATGGATGTTTGCCCGCTAAAGAGATAGAAGAGCAGCCAGTTGTCATAGCATGAGTTTTCTAATGCTCGCAATTCTGACAGACTACGGGAACAGGACGTTTCCACGCCGTAGCAGAGCGCTTGCAGGACAATGAATTTCTCCACACGACGGCTTCATGCAGGTCGGCCGGCCGGCCGAGCGGCAAGCGAAGCTTTGTATTTTTGTTTTATCTCAACGACACTCGGCGCCGCTATTTCAGCAATGTTTGCTGTCCCCGTCGCGACAGTGTTTCACATAAATGCCATGACCTAATCATGGCTGTCGAGGAATTCACGTGATGACTAGGCGCAGAGCCGGACTTCTCGAGAGGCATCGCTGCAGTCTTTCGTTTTTACTAGCCTTCTGGCTTGCAAAAACCCTGTCCTCTGTAGAAATGACATATTTGTTATCTTAAGATACCCTAATCAAGCTAGACCTAGCATTCCGCCTCAGCGTCCATTTAAACGTGTCCATCAAGGAATCAATCAGAGAATTATGCCAGGCGTCTCACATAAAGAAGAGCGCAGTAAGTGCGCGAGGCATTTATCCGTGGTTCTACACGAAAAATAAATTGTTTTTGGACGCTTTGCCACATTGTTCTGTCGTTTTCTATGCCTGGTTGATTTTAGCACTCTTTAACCCATAGAAATTAATCTTCGGCCCTCCACTAAGGCGTGCCTTACGGCCCACAATAAAGCTTGACAAGTACAAACAAACAAACAAACAAACAAACAAACAAACAAACAAACAAACAAACAAACAAACAAACAAACAAACAAACAAACAAACAAATCTCGCACCGGGCCACGCAGGGGCGACAACGTCGACCCCGTGTCGGTCCAGGAAAGGGATGAGGTGAACGAAGTCCTTGTAGCTTCCCGGGGCGCCGGTAAGGATGACGACCACGGGCCTGCGGCTGGGTGCTGGGGCCGGCGTGGGTCCGGCGCGCTCCGTGCGGTCCAAGCCCGTGTGCACGAACGACACCGGAACCGGAAGTCCGCTGGCGGGCGCGCGTGAGTAGCCACGCCGTGTGCCCCGCCAGGACTGCAGACGAAAGCAGGAGGTTATCAGGGAGGCACGGCAAAGAAAACTTCAAAGAGCAGACGCAGACTATAAAATAAAGAGAAACAAAAACAAGTCGTTCTGGCTCCAGTCTTGTTCACAATGGACCTGTAAATAAAAATAAGAACGAGTCGTTTCGGCCTCCATACGGGAGACTTGCTCACAGTGAAGCGCGGTAAATGTGTCACCCTGGGTCAAGCTGACCCCGAACCGTACCGCGCCATGAGAGAAAGGGAAACGTACAAGGGAAAACAAATGTGCAGAAGCACAGCTGAGAAGAGACGCGTACGCGCTGGCGACGCCGACAAACACGATGACCCGTTTCGCAAAGGTGGCGCTGGTTCAGGTTTGCTCGAGCACGTCTCGAACAAGTAACGTAAAGCTTGTTGCCAGTTGGTGAGGAATTCTCGTGGGAAACAAGATAGCGTAACGATGAAAAACGTTCGCGAGGGAGACACACAGGACTACGCACTACTGAAAACTGATTCATTTATTGAAATACAGGAAGTTTGTAAATGCAGTACATGTGTTTATCAGCGGCAGAAACGTCAAAAAGGGTTATGGTTTATGAGGGTTTAACGTCCCAGAGCGACTCAGGATATGAGGAACGCTGTAATGAAGCTCTCCGGAAATTTCGACCAGCTGGGTTTCTTTAACGTGCACTAACATCGCACAGTACAGGGGCCTCTACCGACCTGCTATGTGTTGAAATGCCGCTCGTGCGTGCCGACCTTTGCTCTGATTGTTATGAGACCATTGAAGGAGAAGATATAATGACTTGTGCCAGTTGCTGCCAAAAATGGGCAAGTGTTTAGCAATTGAGGAACAAAATTTTAAAAGCAAAGGTTCTAAAACAAGAAGAACTCTGAAATGCTTGACATGCCGTGCACCAACGTCTCGTAGCAGTTACGGTGCAAGGTCTCAAAATAATAAGACTACCGTCACCTCAGGCAAACATCTTACTGATATAAGTAAACCACTGACATACCTCACAGCAAAAGTAGATGACCTCTCAACCTACAAAGAAACCGTTTCCAACATCGAAACATCCGTTCAACACATGTAGGACACCCACGACAAACTACTAGAAACATCCGAAAGGCATGAGAGGGAAACTGAGTACCTTCGCAAGAGAGCTGATAACACTGAGGGAAGCTATGACATGGAAAAAATTCAAAAATTGCGTCAAGAAATGAACGATCTAAATCAATACAGTAGACAGTGAAACATCTAAATTCATGGACTGTCTGAGACAGATGGAGAAAAACTACTAGACAAAGTAAACAATCTTGTAAGTAAAGTAGAGTTGCTCCCATTGCAGAAAATGACGCTGAAGGATTGCGTCGCCTTCTTTGCGAAGCAGACGTGGTACAGCTGCAACGGAAAAAGATTAGCACAAGTGACTCACGACCGGAGCGGAAATATTGCGAGACGTGGCGCTATTGTAGCCGTACGCGCAGATAGCGAGAGTGCCTAGCACATTCCACTTTCCAAATTGGGGGTGGCCGGTAGAAAGCAGCTCATCCGAAAGCAGGCACTGCCACACGTTACTTTTGACAGTGCATCCCCACTTTTGACAGTGCATCGCCAGCACATTTTTAAAGGAATACGGTGATAAAGATAACAATGATCGCCACGCCACGCCAGCGCAAAAAAAAATAAATAAAACGAGATTATGTGCTGAGCCACCTTACACATGCTTTGGCTGATAAGAGATCTGCAGGCGTTCGTTTAAGATGTTACTTTTCAGATGGGCGAATGTCTAGGTCGGCTGCTTTCTGCCGGCCACCCCCGCTTTAGGAAATGGAATATTCCTTACACTCTCGCTAATGGTGCACTTGGCAACAATAGCGCCGCGTGTCGCGATTTTTTCGGTCCGGTCATGATTCACTTGTGCCATTCTTTTTCTGTTGCAGCTGTACCTGCAGTTCTGATCCGTTTTGCGAAATGATTCACAACAGCAGAATGGTTTTCGAAGCGCAGGAAATGCGCTAGCATCAGGTTTTTGATGACCTGACCGCTTTCAACATGAAACTACTGTGGCTCGATAAAGAGAGTGCCAAAGAAGTTAACGACGAATTCGTCTGGTCTAGGAAAGGACCGGTTTTTACTCAGAAGCAGTCAAGCGCACAAGTTATCAGAATCGCTTGCGAGGAGGACGTTGATAAAAGCGTTCAAATGCATGAAGTTGCGGGGCTGGGCAGTGCACTGGTATAAAAATTAACTGATCGCTTGCGGCTGCTATGTGCACTCAGATTAGGTACCCAGTTTGCTAGTTTTAACCATTTGTTAAGTTATGCTTCTTTATTCGCACCGATTCTGGCAAACACCGTCCTGTGGTCCGTGAAGTAGTTGGCTATGGTTTGCAGTTTGACTACGATCACCTTTGCAGGGATCACTCGCAAGGCCAGAATTGAGGGGTCACCATCGTATCGAGCACATTCTAATTAGCCTGAACATCGATTTTAGTCCAAATCCGAGAAGGTCAAACAAAGCCGCTCACGTCACGCTAGTGACGACGCTTTGTGTCCCTGCGGTGCGCCTATATCAATCATATGGCGACAACCTTTCGCCCCCGGCATTACCTCTTCTCGGTCCCTTTTGTGCACTGCCGGACGCAAAAAGGTTCATGGAGTGGTAGCTTTAAGCGGCAACCTGCGTACGGGCCACCATGTTTGCCGCTGCCCCCCTTGTAGTGGTGCTCTTGTAGACCCCACGGAGGAAGGGTGAGGATGACAGTTTCCATCATTAGCGAGATTTGCAACGCTTGCGACGCGAACTTAGTCGCAGTGCGCAGCCCAGAAACATACCAGATGACAGCCTCTTTATTTCTGACAGAGGCTGCACGTAACTTGAGCGCGACTTGTCGAAGGTGTCGCTTCGGCTCTCGCTTGAGTGTAGTGGTCGTGTACCATGCACGCTTAACGGTGTCACGCCACCAACTCGGTGGGCTGTGTGACCTGCGCCCACCTTGTAGAGGTCGGCGCACGTGGTGACCGTGATGTTGCGGTCGCGGTAGGGCCACTTGTCGGTCTGCAGTGCCACGGCTGGTCCCCCTCCTCCCCCGGCGTCGTCATCGTCCCGCAGCGAGCTCGTGGTGTGCGCCCAGCGGTACGAGCCACCGCCGCCAGGCCAGCGGGCGCGCCACAGTGCGGACGTCCACCGAGGCTCTGGCTGCTGGTGGTGGTGGTGCTGCAGCAAAGGCCAGCGACGCACTGGCACCGCGGGCGGTGCCTGCGGGCGGGCGGCATGGGAGGCCATGCAGCGACATCCTGCGAAACGGCCCGAAGAGGGACGAGATTGATGCCAGTGCGGGACTTCACTAATTTTGAGCCCAGACCCACAGGCAGCTCCATATAAGAAAGGGAACAGATTACCCGCATTCAAGCAGTCATAACTCTATAATCACGAGCGAAAAATGCGCTTTTTTTGTTTCTTAAAACAGTTTTCCTCCGGGCGGATAATGCCCACAGGTCATTTTCAACTTCACTGCGCAAGTAACAAAATTCGTACCTTGTGCGCAAACCTGCGCCTACCTATTGAAGATACCTGTACGAATATTTTGCAAACAACAAATGGATACTGGCTATTGGCGTAGCCCAGCACTTTTGACATTAAGAACTGCACAGTTCCAAGTTTAGACCCATACAGGGATGCCACGTTCTGAAACATGTGCACCTCAAGTAGCGCTTCGCAGATATGGCCTCGGATGGAGACATACGTATTGGCACGGACATCTGCTAGGAGGGCGCAACCGTCGTGCGAGAGAGAGGGACGACGAGCATATATACAGTGACGCAACGGTGTCCACACTTGGGCTGTCCGTCCTCACGGACCGGAGAGCGGAATAGGGTTCCCAGATGCCTAAGCCTCCGCTTTCTGGGAGAGAACACCCTTTTGATCACCACCCCCCGCCATTTCCCGCTCGAGGCGACACACGTTGGGTCCCACTCGCCGGTCGCGTACTGCGCGCTTTGCGTCTGGTTTCTGTGCGGTGTCGTGGTGACTGCAGCAGTGTGACTGAACTGGAAAGAGACCACAGATATTTTGTTTTGCTCGTGGCGGCACTGACCTGACGGTTTCCAGTCTGTTTTATGCATGATGCAGTCGCTGCGACTCCACAACAATCGACGACCTATCAAGGGCTGCTGTGCTGGCCAATGTGCTGGCTGCACAAAAACTGTCCGCGGCTATTCCGTTCTCCTTCGTATACGAAATATAGAATATACAGGTCACCGAATTGAGTACGATTATACTACATTGGTTGTCCGAACGCAAAGACTTTTAAAAAGCCAGCTTTGCGCTTATATCAGAAGCATGAAAAATGAGCTGCGAAGTTCTGTCTTCGCGTAGTTAATTTTATTCCCCCAGTGGCATGCTCAGCAAACAAAATCGAGCACTTAGTTCGGTTTCCCTCTGGATAATGTTAACTAAAGTTAGGTTGGCTATGGTATGGCGTCTTGCTGATTCGTAGCTGACAAGTCATGTTACTCGAGCAAAAATTTAAATGAAAGTTTTTTTTTGTCAAGAGAAAAAAAAATAAGGACGGAGAAAACTATTAAAAGTGACTGTTTCACTAGGAAACCTGACGAAATCAGCGCATAACCAGCTCCTTTAAACCCAAGTACCGCCCGTCTGCAGCGGCACAAGCAACCATTAGCTCACTTCTATCTCATCTGGTTTAAACTCAGCAAGTCAAATATTGCGGAAAGGAAAGCACTTTTTCCAAACTGGTAAGGTACGACTATTTCTTCTAAGAGGCTTTGGAATTCTTGCCGCCACCCTTTCCGTGAAAACACGCCCTCAGTCTTTGCAAAATCGCTCGCTTCCCCACGTGGCGCAAATGTTTTAAGAAGCAGCGAACGTCTATAGCGTTTACGCTGACTCAAAGAGCAGCCATAAGTTGAACTCATTATGGAAACCTAAGATGCCGCCACCGGCCAAGAACTTCACACGTAGAAGCAATTAGCGGTGTGTCTTGATGTATCCATACGGCCACCGCCGCAGGAAGTATACGATGACCGTGAATAGTAAAAATCGCTACCGTAGCTCCGGCAACTACCGAAAAACCATTTGTCCCAAGAGAAAGCGAACGCACAAACGCAAAAAATTGGCACGGGCCGTGAAAGACTTGCTATAGGACAACGGGGAATTCAATCAAAAAGCCCAACAGCCCCAGGAGGCTGATTACTCCACCTGCATATATATGATGCATTCAGGAATGCCCGAAAGCATGACTGTTCACAGGGCACCGAGTTTCTCGGAAAATGAGCTGAGAAATACTGCTTGCTTTGAGTAACTAACCCTAAGTGAGTGTTCCACCAATTTATGGCCCTGCTCTGTTATGAGTAGAGACCGGATTTTAGGCAAATGCCTATTTTTTTCAACGCTTCGTAGGCGCACCATTTTTACATATGAGCACGAATTAGGTGTTCACAATATGTTTAATACTATTTTTATAGTGCCTATAAATGCCTATTCTGGGTGTCAGTGCCTATAAATGCCTATTTCCCACGTTGGTGCCTAAAAATGACCTATTTTACAGAAGAGGGGCCTGAAATACGCTGAAATACGCGAGGCATAAATTTCAGTCAATCAACCTGGAGATGGTGCTTGTCTGCTACTGCTTCCATAGCTTTAACAGTGATTTCTAGATGGATGATGTTTATTTTACCATGGATCCTCGTGGATTTACGTAGGCCTGTGCAGAACTATTATTCTTTTCGGCATATTCCGCATCAAGCAGCACTGTGTGTAACATTTTCCAGCATCTCGTATTTATGGTTTCCAGACCCTTCTATTGGCAAGCACCATTTGATAGTCGCGTGGCTCCAGACACGTGAAGCCACAAACTATAAAACTCTGTTTACACAAATGACAACATACATGTATTTGTTAATGTTGAAGCATCGTGTATGCCTGCAATAAATAAGTTCAATTCCTGTGTGAGCGAAGACTGAACTCATTTGTCAGATGCTTTGAATCGGCAATTTTTCTATCAATTTGTAAATACATCGCCTCCTGTTAAGGTGTTCATTGTTTTTACTTTTGTACACGACAAGCGAATTGCTTGTTTCGAGGTATACCGAAGTGTTTTAAAAGGGTTGGTAACCGTCCCTTTTGCTCTCCTGAAGCATGCGTATTGTACGAAAAGTTGCGCGGCAGCCTGAAAAAAAAAAAAAATGGCTTCTAATGTTCGCACCTTGCTTAAGGTCCCAAATTATTCCTGCTGTGTTTTTGTTTTATCTTACGGCGGATATTGCGCGCTGAAGTTCGGAACTGTGTGCACTTTTGATAAAGTTTATAGTGCCTATTTTTCTCCGTTAGGTGCCTAAAATGCAGTTTTAGCCGCCTATTTATGGCGCCTAAAACGTCCTTTTTAGTGCCTAAAAATCCGGCCTCTAGTTATGAGTTTCCAATCCAGGTCTCGGAACACCTCCTGTAAACAGGCGGTGAATAGCATTGGCGAGATCGTGACTCCTTGCCTGACACTTTTTCTCATTGGAATTTTATTGCTGACTTTGTGAAGGACTGTGGTAGCTCTGCAGTCATTATAGACATCTTCCAGTATTTTGACATAACACTCATCTACACCCTGATTCCGCAACGCCTGCATGACTGCCGAGGTTTCCACTGAGTCAGATGCTTTCTCGTAATCAATGAACGCCATATATAGGGGTTGGCTATATTCTGCGCACTTCGCTATCACCTGATTGATAGTGTGAATATGATCTATTGTCTACCATATTCACACCAAGTAGATTATCTCTGAAAAGCAACAATTGTAGCGGCGACTCAAATAGGGACAGCGAAATTAATGTTACAACGTGATCAGCACGGTTGTTCCATTCTGTAATGATTCTACGAAAATAGGAATATTTATAGCAGTTAGTTCTTGTTGACAAAGGTTTTACTAAAAGCGAATGTCTCATGCGTGTAGCATAGGCACTAGGTCAACAAATTAATTGCGAGGTGTCAGTATTGCAATGCCCAATGATCAAGCGGAAAAAGAATTTCAAGCGACAAATACGATTTCTATCAATAACAAATGGTAAGGCACTTTTTCTGGGAAGGTCAGCAGTGGAGGCGGGCATAGGAATTATAGACAAATCACACTGCTTTTTTTTAACCCTTTCTAATTTGTGAATATTGGTCGCAGTGAAGGCGTCTCAGATCATTACAGCATATTTTAAGATTGGTCCGACAACAGCCTCGGACACATACCAGCAAATGACAAAGAGATGATGTTACACAAAATATTTCAGACACGTTTGTCGCTAGCGGAAAAAAAAAACGAGATAAAGACATCGAAGGGGAAACGGTAAAAGAGAAGAATAAGCTTAACCGGCGCTCCTGAGCTTTACGCGGCCATTGACTCTCAATAAAAACCACTGCTCAGCAGGTGAGAACAGCAATAAACAACGAAAATGAAAACTCCAAATAGAAAAAAAGCACCCGTCAAACTACTTGGGTTATAAAGAACGCGTAAAAAAAGGAAAAAAAAACAACATCAAAAACGAAACGGAGCACATACTAGCCGATGACACTGAAATGATATGTTACAAAAACATTTGCGAGACATGTAAGGGGAACCAGCAAAAAAAGAGACGAAGAAAGGCAGCAAAAAACCGCTGGAATGGCTGATGCGGTCGTTGTCCCTGCCAGGCTCGCTAAAGGTTTGGTTTGGTTTATGTAGGTTTAACGTCCCAAAACAACTCAGGCTGTGAGGGACGCCGTAGTGAAGGGCGCTAAAGGCTGCGTATACATGGGCGACCACTACAAAGGGAACACTTTGCTCACACTCAGCAACGAAATTTATTTTCACGTACGCGTCGAGCTTGACAAACCATTAAAATGATTTTGAGCTTAAATAAAGACTAATTACACTACAGAAGAAAGAGCATGATTCTCTGTCCTGTACTCATGGAGCAATCATTGACAGCATTCTATTAAAGTGTTCCCTTTTGTACAGTCTTTACCTGTACGTGCCATTACACGGAGAGGAAGATGGTGGTGTCCATCGTACGGATATGCCTCCAGCCCACTACTCCGCGCTGGGGAGAGTGAAGGAAAGGAGCGAGAGTGAAGGAGATGGCAGCGCCCCCTAGATTGCTTCCAGGTGTCGTTGGCGCAGCCAGCTTGTTAGCCAGCCAGAACCTCGCAAATTGTGCGGTGTAAGAATGTGCGGTACGCAGTGGGGTAGGCACAAGGACCGTTGTCACCGACAGTCTGTGCGACCCCGCAGTGAGCCAGTGTGCTGGTGATTTCGATCTTCGACGGAAGAAGCCGGTTTAGAAGAAGCTCTTTTTCGGTTATGTGCAGCCAATCACGATATCCCGCCATGCCCCGACACCCTGAGAGGTGGCTCACTCGCACTCTCGCTAGATATTATACTCCATCCACTCGCTAACACTCATAGATTTGAGCGCGAGTGAAATGAAATGAGTGTACTCGTAACTATGCCGATTTATGCTTCTGGCGCACATTTGTCTGTAGGCCTATCGCGGTGAAGAGAACCATTTGCAGATGGTATGTGGTACTATGACTGGTATGGTATGTGGTGCTATACCATTCGCAGATGGTATGTGGTGCTTCAAAGCGAGCTATGAAGGGCGCGTAGTGTAAGGCTCCGGATTAAATTCGACCACCTGGGGTTCTCCGGCGTGCACTGAAATCACACAACACAGAGCTGTTTTTTTTTTTTGCATTTCGGCTTCATCGAAATGCGGCGACCAAAGAAAAGCTTGTGAGTTTTTTTTTTTTTTTTTTGTGAGGAAAAAAAGGACGTTACTTAAATTGTCGTTAGACTGAAGGGCGCAAGAAATCGGTAACGGAAATGCGTATCAGTCGAGTCACTAGTAACGTGAGACCCTCTTGGAAAACCAGAGCAGGCTGAACGCTCCCCTGGACGGCGTCTCTCAAACCGTGTACCATGAAAGCTCCTGAACTGAGCGGCGATTGGTGTCACGATCAATCTTGAAAGTTTTAGAGGACAGTGGCTGTATGAAACGGTGGTAGAGACGCAATCACTTGAATCAGTGACTCAGTGGCTCCAGTAGTGAATAAGATGCTCCTTGCCGTAACAAAATACGCAGGAAAAACAACTAGACAGAATGTCACGCCGACAAAGCTCAAGAAAAAAAAAACAGAAAAGAGACCTTGGTCCGCAGTAGGAAGGAAATTCGGAGGTGTTTCCGCGCGATACTTCGAAAGCTCAGACGAGTTCTGACCATGACGCCGACTACTAGCATTTCAAGGAAAAAAAGAGAAGCACACAACCGTTTCGGGCACACCTCTGAGCCCGAAAGGCCTCGTGGCTGCTCATAAATAGCCACGACGGAGCACATTCTCTGCAGCTGGCAATATTTCTTTGCGAAGCGTCAGCACCGTACTTTTCTTTTTTCTGGGTTAGACCGTGTTTCCGGGTCCTGCTTCAGTAGGTCGTTTCGCGCAGAAGGTGTAAAACGCGGCGGCGTAGAGCAAAATCTCGATTCGGGTCAGCGAATTTAAAGACTTTTTTAAATGTCTAAACACGACCTGCAATGAAGGCCCCGCGTAAGCTTTTAAATTGTTTTTTTATTTTTTGAAGTGCAAACGCGGCTTAGAGATCCGACACATTGTGGATGAGGAATTCGGTATTTCGCTTTAAACGCGGCATCTGGAAATTTGTACCAAACAGTGCCGGAGAAAAAGAAGGACATACATTTTTTCTCCTTCCGTCTCGACGCCCGAGCAAGAACAAACTTGTGACCCCGCTCTTATATAGGAAAGCCACCGCGATGGCGCTAGTGCTGAGACCAAGACCGCGGGTTCGATCCCGCGGTCGCGGCGTCCGCGTTTCGATGGAGATGAAATTCAAACACGTCCGCGTGATGAGATTACGACGAACTTGAGAGAAACCGGACTGATCGAAATTAAACCGCCGCTCTAAGTTATAAGAGGTGTCCCTCATTACCCATCACAAAATTGGGCGTAAAGATTTACAAATTAGGAAATTACGATTATGCTGAAGGCCGGAAACACCACGGCAGGCTGTTTCCCCGTGTGAACAGGTAGTCATTAGGACGCAAATTCTAGAGCTGCATTCGCTCATCTAGCGCTTTCGGCAAGGGTTTGTCCTCGGACGACAAAAACCTTCGTCACGACTTCTTCACGAAGAAGATCACATAAATAGGACAGCCCGTCAGCACGCAGCCATAGAAAAAAAGAACGCAGTCTCTTTCTCCTCGCACATATATTTTTTTCTCGTATCAAAATTCGTTCAGCAGCTTAAATTGCGAACAGGGATTTTATTGGTCCAGTTCCGTCGTGTAGTGAAGGCAGACGTCATTTCGTACCGATGAAACACACGATGGGCTCTGAGAACACAGCTCAACGTCCACTCTTTGCCCCTCACGCCGCAGTCGTCATCCTGTACGTGATGAACTGAATGCGATACAAAACAATACAGTACAATAAGGTTTTATTTATTTTTTTGGTTTTAATCAGCGCATGATTAGTGCTATCGAGCCTGCGATAGCGTGTAGCGCTTGTAGGCGGGACACGTAATAGCTCGGCGTAACTGTTACTTCAGCACATGCCTCTACAATAAGCGGCGCTACCTGGGCGTAATTATATTGCTCGCTGGACTGTTGTGTGCGCCCTTGGCGCAAGCACAGGGGAAAGGGTGGCACGACGCACCTGTTGGCGACAGTCCAAAGCGCAGGCGTTTCGACAACCGCGTGCACCCGATGCAGGGGTATACAGGAGAGGGTGGAGGAGGGAACCCACAATGTCACGTTCTCAATACATCTTCGACCACCTCGGAGGATCCGAAAATGCGCGCGCATGCTCGAGCGCGCTGAGACCGGAAGAAGAAAGCAAACCGAAGGAGTGCGGTCTGACTGACAAGGTCACGGCCCCCAGGCGGCACACACGGCCGCGGAGGACCGGTTTCGAGACCGTGCCGCAGGACGGAGCCTACGAAGGAGTTCGAATGCGTTGCGCAACGCGGCTACCGGCCCCACGCAGCCACTTGCGTACCGCATGCGCCGCCTAGACGAGCCGCCTCGGTGCCAAACACATCGAACACGAAGGGAGAGACCCTTTCTGTATGCCGGCAAAAGCCTCCTCAAATGACTTGAAGCGCACGAGTTCCCATCTCCCGCCAATTTCCAGAGCCCCGCTTGTTAGGCACCTCACATTTTTTCTCGCACTAGTAAGTGAGATAGTCGGCAATGGGACAAGGAAAACGCATCGTTTCCCCGTGACCGTGCTTTCGATTCATGAGCACGTCAGACCATAAATTCAGAGAAAAGCCATGGTTCCGCACGCTGTGAGAACACGTTCTTTAGGTGCGTTATGACGAAATTCCAGGTGACCACAGAATGGAATGGTTACAGGTTCTTCAAGAAGAGCCAGAGGAATTATTAGAACGTTTCTCGATATGTGTGTGCCCGTCAGAGTCCCTCTATTCTCAGAGATGGAGGACCTTGAAGATTTACGAACTTGAAAAGCACTGGGTAACGTGTGTAGAACCGATCATTATACAGTTAATACACTAAGTACTCACTATACTTTCGTTTGGTGATCCTCAGTTCTAGAAAACGTGATTCACAGTGTGAGGCGTAAAGAAACATCAAACCAAGACAAAACTAAAGAAGCATCGCTGGAGCTGCGCACATTATCTTCTTATCAGAGATGGTACCAGACAGATCATTCCTGTCTGGCTGACAACGAGGTTCAGTAACAAGGCCGGTATGCTGGGAGGAGACCTCACAGGTCCGTCGGGGGCTCCATATACCATATACGGCGTGTTTCAAAGAACACTTCAAAAATTTCTAATAATGGGGAGTTCGAAATAGAAACAAAAAAAAATTTAGCGACAAACTGTCAGCTTTACAGCGGACTTCAGTTACTATAAAAAATAATCCGAATTAAATTACTAATTAACAGAAAATCACTTATTAGCTTCAATTAAAACGGTCTGGTAGTTAGTGCCATGAACAGTTCCAAGCATTGGACAAGAAGATGACAAGCCAGTGTTTCTGAAATGAAGAAAAAAGCCGTTGTCAGAAACTCTGCAGCGCAAAGAAATGCGGCGCTTTTTCGCGCGCAAAACACAAACTGCGCGCATCAGACGCGCAGGAAGCTCGGTGCAAGTGCAAAGCAAACTGGTGACGGGGTGCAGTTACTACGGCGCCAGATTCGAACTGTGCCGTAGCATGAATTTTCGCTACGTCGTTCTTGAACCCAAAACGAGACAAAACTAAAGAAGCATCACTGCAGCTAAATGAATCATGCAGGTGGCGACTATGCTATCCTTTCCCTTGAACCCAGCAGCGAACCGAGGAATGTGCATGGCGAATTCGAATTGGGCGCCCCAGGTACTGCAACACATCACCAACGGACGTTGTACTTCCACCGAGCGTCTGATGCCCTCAGTTTGGGTTTTGTGCGTAAGAAAAGCGCCGGATTTCTTCGAGCGCGGTGCTTCAAGGAATTTTTTTTTAACTGATATGGAATTTCCCTGTTCATAACTTCGAATTAGCCATAGACTGCGTTGAGTTAAAGCGGATTAAGAATATATGCTTCTTGAACTACCTTATCACCATGATTTTTATGAGAAGTGACGCCCGCCGCGGCTAGCAGTTTGTTCGTGAAAAGACCCACTTTGTTTCGAAGTCCTATTTTACAAATTTTTGAAAACGTTTTCTGAAACACCAGGTATATATTGGCGCAGTCGGGCGTATTTCGATCTTTTCACAGAGAATCAAGCAGCACTCATTTTTTTCTCTATGTAAGAAGGGTACTCGAAAGACTGTTTTGCAGTAAAAAAAAAAAAAAATGTGCGCTAAGTTTCAGACGCCACAGATATAATATCCTTCAAACTAATGTCCAATTAGTGCAATGCATAGATCTATAATACGTTTTGCAGTTTTATAAGCAGTCCCGAAGTCACCGCGAAAGGAATGCAGTTTAATGCTTCCATCGTTTTTTTTTTCTCCCATCCTCTTCCACGCTCGCAAAACGTTTTTCTTTCAAGAATCATGTAATTCCTGTTAATACAAAGAAGTCGCACTGAGCGAGGTCAGGGAATGTGGCGGGTCGAACAAGGTGAGAAAATATCTAAAAAAGAAACCAGTGCAACAAACAAGAAACAAAATCCTTTCAACGTAAATGCACATGCGTCATTAATGAAGTACGCGATTTTACTTTCATGTAAAGCAATGGATGGATGGCTGACTCACAGCTCACGCTGCTTGTTCACTTTTTATGCAGGTACTGCTTCTCTGGACAGCTGATACACGCGGTAGGCGAAAAACGCAGGCTCCTCCCACTTGGCGGCGCACTGCCGAGATGATCAGTGCTTGCTCCTTTTTGATCAGACAACTGTGGTGCATGTGCACGTTGTTACGACGCGTGTCTCTCTCGTAAGGCGACCTCGACAGTTGCTCCTGCCAATTTTAGCAGGGTAGCAAGCAACAGTTTTACACCGCTGCCCTGTTTCTTGTGTTTTTTGCGCACCGAAGTTAACTTTCGGTGCGCATTTTGTTTTACGCATTTTGTTTTACATTTTGTTTTACGCGTGCCATTAGTAAATCTTTCCTGCAGACTTGCTGTAACCCACAAACGATCGAGAGGGCGTGCATCATATCGTCTTCCTGCGGGATAAAATCTGATATCAGGCCTTAGAAGCCCCTTCAGCCTCCACAGCAGAGCTGGTTGCTCGCACGCAATCTTCGGAATCGCTTAGCTCCTTGTGTTCAGAGCGACGCGCGGCCCGCGAAAACAAGAGTCCGGCCCCCGATGAAAGAAACGCACAGCGCATGAAAGGCACAGCGCCCAACGACAACGCACTGGATCGATACAGGCGTGGCCAGCCGGTCTCCAAGGCGAGCGAATCGACCTGGAAGCGACGGGCGCCGACGTACACCGACGTCGACTCTAGCGCAACAGTGCCAGATGGCACGAGCCAAATTACGCAAACCATGCAGAGAAGAAATACAGCAGGGGAGGGGGAACGCTTTGCAAGGCTGACGCGTCCGCTCTCCGCCAACCTTCCATCGAACTTTCGCACGCAGGCGGAGCGGTTTTCTCCTCACTTCAACCGCTACCCAAACGTCACAGGAGCCTAAAGCAACGAATACGTAGTCTGACTTCGCCACTGATGCCTCCCTGGCACATCTTTCCCACGGTGCTCCTAACATAAGGACAGTCGAGTAGTCAGACATATATGAAGCATGTGATTCATAGATGCGCAGTTCTGCTGCGAAGCACCTGTGACGACCACACAAAGTGCGTGGGTCCACACGGGACGGAGAGGCAAAGAAACACCGCTAGACTCAGTTGGAACAAATCGGATATATTCAAGAATTGCACATTATCGAGCACATGATGCAGAGGTTGGGGTGCTCAAGCTTGCATGCGGCTGCGTTGGCGCCGGAGTGTCCGTCAGGAGGAACGGATGGGCTACGGAGTTGACCGTACTCCGTACTGCCGGTACTCCGCTAACGGTAACGGGAACACGGTATACCGTATGCTAAAGGTGTCTAATGTTACTCCAGAAACTACACTTTAAGCCAAAAATGAGACTAACTGCAGCACTTAGTCCCTCCGACGAACGGTTAGTGTGTGGAGAGACTGTGAGAGATGTTCCCTTGATCCCTCTTTGAGGAAGTGATGGGTGTGGCAACACAGTGTTCAAAGAATCAACCTCCGTAGCGCTCTCCCTCCTGGCTCATAGCGCAGACGCGCCAAGATTGCATATACTCCAACGGGCTGCTTCACTGTCTGTGTGCAGAGGAGGAAGCAGCCTTGGTTGTGTCGAGCGGTAGAACTCGAGGGTTATCACTATTCCTGTTCGGACAGGAGCCGAACAGGACAAAGGGTGCGCTCGCGCAAAGCACCAGCAAAGATTTGCGCCGTGGCGAGGTCACGTTGGCGCTCTTGAAATAAGACTCCCGTTTTTAACGGTTTACAAGGAGCTTAGGTGGTTACATTCGACGTCAAAGCATCTGGAAATCAGTAAAACTGGATATGACACGAAATCGATCACGCATCATTTGTTCTGCCTGCATGTCGAAGTAGCACCGCAGACGTAAATCGATTTTACAGAGTCAGTCAATTGTCACTGTTGCTGCACAAAAGCATATAATACCGAGACCTCAATGTAAACAACAGGAATGAATGGAGAAGGAAAAATTCACAGACCATTAGGATAGACGGCAATGTAAAATTCGAGTGCAGCTCTTCACACGCCACCTGCCACGGCTGGCACGTGTTACGCTGCTACTGCCTGCCAGGTGACAAGGTGACCTGTGGTCTGTCAGTTCGCGTGTTACGCCTACAACGCCGATAACACCGACGACGACGCGGAAGTCATTAACGGGCGCGTAAGAGCTGTGCTCTAAAACATTACCACTTTAGATGAAAATACAGTGTAGAAAAGATCGGAGGGAAAGTATTATTATTAGTAGTACTATTATTATTATGATACAAGCGCTTATTACTACACAATGTCCGCAAAAGCTCTAGTGTTCGCGAACTTGACTGGGCAAGTTAGAGGTTTCAAGGCAATTCACAGAGCGCGCGATGTCTCACTTACCGAGTATGTACAATATTAGCCTAAGCCACGACTCCAAGAGTAAGTCGGAAGCAAACTCCCACTGTTCAGCCGTACAAACCACGATAGTGTCTATAGCCCTGCAGTTTCATGACTAGGTCCTGTATGGCGATTTAAAGACTGTGGCCCTGCGCTAGAAGCTAATCTTAAAGAAAAAAAAAACATTCAGTATAGACAGCTTGTGAGACATGCAGCCGGCGCCATGATGCAGCCCTGCGCCACTGGTTACCGCCAAGCTTTCACGATGCAAACGTCGATAAGCTGATTAGGCAAATGCGCCAATTTTCGAC